>NC_056626.2:64708367-65020867 GCF_002870075.4 Lactuca sativa | reverse complement strand
ATCGGTGATTGCATCACAACTGTTAGGAAGAAGTTATCCGTGCAGGGCGTAACATGAAAAAGCCAACTTAAGGTGTTTGTTTGTTTAGATCAAGCACAAAGAAATTTAAAATGTGAAATTATCTTGTTTTTTAATAGGGTTTGAGCATGTTTTTGGTAGCCACATTGGCATTGCAAAAAAGTTGGGGAAATATTTTTGTAGCGAAATTTGTTCAATAAGTATGCATAGTGTTTCGTGGTAGATTTGTTATTTATTACCACAATCCATAGATATTTAATGGACATTTTTTTTGTTATTTGTTGTTTTAAGTTATTTCATTGAAATGAAAACATAGGGATCTATACAGTTGTAAATTTACTGATTTATCAATTTTGTGATGTGACAACTACACTTGTAAATTTACTGATTTATCAATTTTGTGATGTGACAACTGAGAAAATATAGAGAAACAAAGAGTTGTATGGGCATACCTATAGAGACGACATGTCGTTTCTATAGGTATATCTATAGAGACGACATGTCGTCTCTAAAGGTGCATCTACCACGACAACATACTGTTGCTAAAGAGTAAGGGGAGTCGATTACATCTCTATCTATGGAGACAACATGTTGTGTTTATAGATATACCTATAGAGACAACATGTCGTCTCTATAGCTTCATCTATGGAGACCAACAAAGTGTAGCGACGAACAAGGATAGGACGACATGTCATCTCTAAAGGATACCTATTGTGACGATATTTATAGCGACGGCCGACGGCCAAAAAGATCTGCTGCGACGGGGCTATGAGGACGAGAGTTGTAGGGACGACATGTCCTCCCAGACACCTATTGGGACGCCTTTTTTAACCTATAGAGACGACATTTGTTGTCCCTAAAGGTCCTGTTTCTTGTAGTGAAATAACAGAAACAGAAATAGTATTTGATGTTTTAAAAGGAGAGCTAGATTAACATCACTCTGTGGACAGGTAATATCCAAATCTCCCCAGTTATCCTCAGATACCCCTAAGGCCTTCCACACTGCTTTGGAAGCATCAACAATATTATTAGTGCAAGGTGGTAGATAGTCATGATCATCATCGCACCCCATAGTAGAGTCACACTCATCCACAACCATTGCCTTTACACTCCTCCCATTTCCATTGATGGTAATATACTTGTGGCACCTATCCCCTCCCTTGTACCATCCAGTTGACAGCGCCACAACTGGTGTGTCATCAGAGTGGTATTGGTTGTCACACTCCGACGGACCACCACCATCACCTCCCTTTTGGAAACTGTTTATTGTCAGTGTTGCTTTAGTATCGCCTGTCACTGGAGGCGAGCATGTATACGTGGTGTAAAACTTACCTTGGACACAACAATCCGAGTTGTTCTCACGGTTGCATTCTCCTGGAGGCGGTTTTCTTCCCCGGATACCACCACTTGGTTTGCATGTCTGAGCATTGATCTCCAATGAAGTCGTTGCCAGGAGAACCAAGAGCAGAAAAAAACCGAAATTCTTCATTGCCTTTTTGATGTTGCTAGTTACTATTTACAATGTTGTTGGATGAGTAGCAAGGCAAATGGGTTGTACTAATATAGCCTTTTGCTTAACAAAGAGCCAAGATAATAGTCAACTCTGTTGTATTTTTTTTTTTTCAACTGAATGTTGTTCTACGCCAATAAAACATCCTTTGGATATTCACTTTCCCATTTAAGAAAACCAAGTAATTTTTAGTGCACGGACATACTACAATATTGCCCATTATGCTAGCTGCATGTTGTGTGTAATTTTGTCTCATTGTTGATTTATAAAGTATATCTAAAATTACAGCGACTATTATTTTATTTGGGGAAAATATTTTCCATTGATTCTGTAAAAAATAATAGTTTCAAAATTTTACCAATCTAACCGCATATTTCTCTTGTATATTAAACATGCAGGTAAAATCATGTTAATATAATTGATACTCCATATTGCTTAATTAGTACGTAACATTACACATCATTCCACATAATTAACCATGACCTTATCATATTACGTTTTAACCTGGCCTTTGGTTCTTGCATCAAAGTAAATGTACTATATATCAAGCTGTACATATACATTTGGTACAAATATAGAAATACTGACATTAAGAGTCCTTTCGATAGTATTCAGCAGTTAACGTTCCACGCACACAGGCTTTGATGCGGGTTGACACGTGCCGTTGAGATGGTGCGGTTTACTATTCAGTTTTCAATATTTGAAATTTTTGATTCCAACTTCTTAGTTATCTTGTAATTATATTTCTATCTCTATCATGTACGTTTGTTCTAGCAAATTTATAGATTTGAGTGTCTTTAAATATCACGGGCCGACACTAACTTATTACATAAAAATAGTGTAAATAATTATCCTAATACTATTTCACCTTACGGTACACCATTTTTTGAACTAAAAATGTATCCCATAGTAAGTTCCCTTTTTTAGATTTATATGGATTGTCAAAAATATCCTATGAGTTATTAGCTTTCAATATATCTATTTACAATTTTTGGTTATATAATCTAAATAAAATATTTTATAAAAAAAAATATAACCATCCACATTATTAATTCAAATTATGTTAATCTTTTAAAATGACAATTGCTAAATAAAATAATTATATTCGAAACATAAAGATAAGTTGGTGATGAGTGAGAAACAAATAAATTACATTAATTTGTTTTATAACGACATTGGATATATGGAAGAATTGTGTCGGGGTGAAGAACAAAATTGTCGCCAACGAATTGTTGTGGGTGCCATAGTGGGAGTAGGGTTAGTAGTGAATCTCACAATAAAATAAAAGATAATAAGAATTAGAAAAATACAAAATAATCTGTAAAGACAATATACTATTTTAATGTCGGGTAGGAAGGTATTGTGGTATAATAGAATATCAAAAAGATAGTCTAGGTGCAAAAGCATAAAAAACATAATAGATATGAACAGATTACAAAAATAGAAATTTTGACCAAACCAATTAATATAATCTACTAAAATTTGAATACATGTTTATTTGGCATGGTTATTTAATACACACATGAGACGGTTAACTATATATGCATGATACACTCAAAAGCGTTAACTTATATATACATACTTTCGCTGATCTACGCTCCCACAATAAATTCTAACTTATTTAAATTTTGTTTAATATGATACAGACCCCTAAATTGAATCATAAAATACTGACTTGAAAGCCATGTTTTTTTTTCAAATATCAAAATTAATATCCCAACTATCTTGTCTGAAATTTAGGAATACTTTTCTGGACTTTATGTTCCGGTGTGATTCTCGATTTATTCAAATTTCGTTAAACTGATTATGTTTAAATTTCATTATCAATTCCCAACTATCTATGTGTGAATTTTTTTTAATACCCTACAATACGTCAAGTTCCGTTATTATTTTTGATTAATTCATAAGAATAAACTATATTTGATTGAATATGGTCGTGGCTCTTCTCTCTTTGGATGAGTATTTTAGTAGTAGTCTTTACTGGATTTAAGTTGTAGGCTGTTGTTTGAGGGTGAAGAAGACTTTCATGTTATTTTCTATAAAACAAAATGAACTTAAGGGTAATTCATTAAAAATAGGCAAACAAGTTTTCTATTTTAAATTGGATTGGAAGTTTATATAATTAGACGATAGAACAATTAATTTAGGTTATAGAGATCATATGTATAATTGTTAAAATATGTATTTTAATCTTTATGGTTTCATGATGGAAGGCTTGTTGTGGAGAGCATTTGATACATTACAGTTGAATGTTAGATAATTTTGTTTAATTGAGCCTCAACACTGTGAAACCACTAGAAATCTTGGGATCTCCCTTGGTTAATTATTTTTACAAACACAATTGATATCTCTGAAATGAGTTTACACATGCTAGTTTGGTTGTTTCAGTTGCATACCTACTATCTTGTTTAGCCTACTAGACATGATATACAGAGTCAATCTTGCGTGATTTGCATGTATCTCGTAGACGAATGCATACTTATTTACTCTTTTATACAGTGTAGGCTGTATACACCGTCTCAAAACCATACTCCCCCCACGGAGAATGATTCAACCCAAAAAAGAGATCAAGAAGTCTCACAAAGACATGGGAAGCCTAATGAAAAGCGAACTAAGATGAACGCATCATATGTCAAAATGACCACTCAAAGTTCCATTTTCGTTCTATGCCCTTTTTGATAGCCATTACGACTCCGTAACAGCATCATACTTGAAAAAATCATGCCATGAAATTATTCTTTCAAGATTATAATCATTATGCATAATTTAACCATTTTTAAAGGAAGTAAACCCTCCCATTGCAAAGCCTTTCTACTAGCCGACCAAACCCTCACTGACTAAAGCAACATTATCAATTACTATAGGACAGTCATATTAACTGTTTTCATCCTTGTACATCAACTGTAAATCGTTAATGTCAGTTTTGAGATTTGAAACCCTTAGAATATAACTTTCACAAGCTTTAGAATAAAGAGAAAGGCCCCTTTAGCAGCTCTTTCCAAGAGATAGGAGTATCACTCATTCTTTGCTCAATAAGGAAGTTTAAACACATATTGCTTTAATTAGAAAAGCATCGATCATTAGTGATGCTCTCCCGAGAATCTCCTGTGAGAACAACATAGAAATCATGGAATACAATTTTTGTAAAACAAGCCTGAATCAATCGTGATATTCCACGACGAGAATCACACGCTTACCGGAAAATCATGACTGAGAGACTTCTTAAGCAGGGTCGACTAGCTTTCGTTTTCGTCTCCATAAATCTAGTGCAGTCTTGTGTCGGGATTGAATCGCAATTCCATTGTCACAAGAAGATATGCCATGTTATTTAGATGAAAAGAAGAGAGTGGAACAATTAGGTGTGTATACTGAAGATTGGGGTCTCAACTGTGAGCGCAGGCAGTCATACCGACCCTAGGAGGCTGGCATATGGAGTTATCGGTCGGTTAGAAAATCATCCCTTCATATGTCAAAATGACCACTGCAAGTTCCATTTTCCTTATGTGCCATTTTCGACAGTCATTTCGGCTCCGTAACAAGATCATACTTAAAAAATCACGCATTGAAATTATTCTTTCAATATTATGAGCTCCCACAATCATTATACATAATTTAATCATTTTTAAAGGATGTAGCCCTTCCCATTGCAAAGCCTTTATGCTAGCTTACCAAACCCTCACTAACTAAAGTAGCATCATCAATTACTATGGGACAACCACATTAATTGTTTTAATTTTCGTACATCCATTGTAAATCGTTAATGCCGGTTTTCGAGATTTTAAACCCTTAGAAGACAACTTTCACAAGCTTTAGAGTAAAAAGAAAGGGCCTTTTAGCACCTCTTTCCAAGAGATAGGAGTATCGCTCACTCTCTGCTTAATAAGAAAGTGGAAACACATATTCCTTTAATTAGAAAAGCATAGATCATTAGTGATGTTCTCTTGAGAATCTCTTGGGAGAACAACAAAGAAAACACGAAATACTGTTTTTGTAAAACAAGCATGAATTAATCGTGATATTCTACGAGGAAAATCATACGCTTACCGGAAAACCATGACTGAGAGTCCTCTTAAGCATGGTCGACTAGATTTCATTTTGTCTCCATCAATCTAGTGTTGTCTTGTGTCAGAATGGAATCGCAATTCCATTGTCAGAAGAAGATATGCCATGTTATTTAGATGAGAAGAAGAGAGTGGAAGAATTAGGTGTGTATACTAAAGATGGGCATCTCAACTGTGAGCTAGCTGTCATGCAGGCCCTAGGAGGCTGGCATATGAAGTTACCAATCGGTTAGAAAATCATCCCTTCTTAGAAAAAAAAGAAGTTAGACAAATGGTGTTCAGCGAAGATGATGAGTTTATGATTATCGGATGTGCTGGGATTTGGCATGTGGTATCAAATCAAGAAGTTGTCGGTGTTGCGAATACCTATGAGTGATAATTTTACTGCTATTCTGGTTTTGTTTTGATAATAATCACGCCGAGTCTTTTACGGGTTCGTGTCGCCCGTGATTATGGTGCGGGGTGTTGTCTGATCGCATAAAGGGTGTTGTCTGATTGCATAAAGGGAATTAGAATGTGAAATTACATATATATATATATATATATATATATATATATATATATATATATATATATATATATATATATATATATATATATATATATATATTAGTGTGTTCGTGGTAAAGTCTATTTGTAAGGCTGCTTCATATGAGTTGGAAAAAGTAGCCTATAATTCTGTAGTGGAATTGAATCTACCATGAAAGATTATAGCACTGAATGTTTTTTTTTTGTCTCTTTGTGTGTCATATCCGTTGTTGTTTGAATACATATACATCTATTGGTATGTTAATATCTGTATAACATAGCATATGCATATATGGGTTTGAATGGATTGGTGCTCATTAGATTGGTGTGAACCTCTAGTCATTAGTATATATAGTTACATCAATACCTTTACAGATTAATATCTTTGAAATGAGTTTACACATGCTAGTTTGGTTCTTTCAGTTGCAGACCCACTATCTTGTTTATCTTACTAGACGTGATATATAAAGTAAATCTTACTTGATTTGAATCAATGTCGTGGACTAATGCATACATATTCAGCTTTTAGTACGTTGTAATTTTTCTAGAGAGTCTCAAAACTTTACCACCCCAACCCCCACCCCGTGCGCGCGACAAAATTCAACCCAAACATGAGACCGAGAAGTTTCACATAGACATCGGAACCCTCACGCAAAGCAAACTAAGATGAACACATCGTATGTCAAAATGACCACTCCAAACTAGGATGAACACATCGTGCGCGCGACAAAATTCAACCCAAACATGAGACCGAGAATTTTCACATAGACATCGGAACCCTCACACAAAGCAAACTAAGATGAACACATCATATGTTAAAATGACCACTCCAAGTTCCATTTTTCTTTTATGCAATTTTTGATGGCCATTACGGTTCCGTAACAACATCATACTTGAAAACTCACGCCATGAAATTATTCTTTCAAGATTACGAGCTCCCACAATCACCGTACAAAAGTTTATCATTTTTAAAGGATGTAAAACATTCCCATTACAAAGCCTTTCTACTACCAAACCCTCACTAACTAAAGTAGCGTCATCAATTACTATGGGACAATCGCATTAACTGTTTTCGTACATAAATTTTAAGTCGTTAACGCCGGTTTTAGAGATTTAAAACCCTTAGAATACAACTTTCACAAGCTTTTGATTAAAGAGAAATGGCATTTAGCACCTCTTTCCAAGAGATAGGAGTATCGCTCACTCTCTGCTCAATAAGAAAGTGGAATTACAAATTGCTTTAATTAGAAAAGCATCAATCATTACTGCTGCTCTCCTGAGAATCTCTTGCGAGAACAACAAAGAGAACATGAAATACTGTTTTTTTAAAACAAGCATGAATCAATCGTGATATTCTAAGAGGAGAAAGACCCTTACCGGAAAACCATGACTGAGAGTCTTCTTAAGCATGGTCGACTAGCTTTCGTTTTGTCTCCATCAATCTTATGCGGTCTTGTGTCGGAATGGAATCTCAATTCCATTGTCACAAGAAAATATGCCGTGTTATTTAGATGAGAAGAAGAGAGAGGAAGAATTAGGTGTGTATACTGAAGATGGGCATCTCAACTGTGAGCTGGCGGTCATGCGGGCCCTAGGAGGCTGGCATATGAAGTTAACAATCAGTTAGAAAATCATCCCTTCTTAAAAAACAAGAAGTGAGACAAATGGTGTTGAGCGAAGATGAGGAGTTTATGATTATCAGATGTGCTGGGATTTGGGATGTGGTATCAAATCAAGAAGCTGTCGGTGTTGCGACTTCATATGGGTGATAATTTTACTGCTACTGTGGTTTTGTTTTGATAAGAATCAGGTAGAGTCTGTTACGGGTTCGGGTTGCCCGTGATTATGGTGGGGGGTGTTGTCTGATTTCATAAAGGGAATTAGAATGTGAAAATACATAATTATTTTTATTGTGTTTGTGGTAAAGTCTATTTGTAGGGCTGCTTCATATGAGTAGGAAAAAGTAGTCTAAAATTTAGTAGTGGAATTGATTCTATCATGAAAGATTATACCACTGAATGTGTTTTGTGTGTCTCCGTGTGTCATATCAGTTGTTGTTTGAATCCATATACATCTAAAGGTATGTTAGTAAGTGTATAACGTAATATATATTTATATGGGTTTGAATGGATAGTGGTGCTGATAAGTTTGGAGTGAACCTCTAGTCATTAGTATATATAGTTACATCAATAATTTTACAGATTACAATATCAGAAACAGAAATAGTATTTGATGTTTTAAAAGGAGAGCTAGATTAACATCACTCTGTCCAGGTAATATCCAAATCTCCCCAGTTATCCTCGGATACCCCTAAGGCCTTCCACACTGCTTTAGAAGCATCAACAATATTATTAGGGCAAGGTGGTTGATAGTCATGATCATCATCGCACCCCATAGTAGAGTCACACTCATCCACAACCATTGCCTTTACACTCCTCCCATTTCCATTGATGGTAATATACTTGTGGCACCTATCCCCTCCCTTGTACCATCCAGTTGACAGCGCCACAACTGGTGTGTCATCAGAGTGGTATTGGTTGTCACACTCCGACGGACCACCACCATCACCTCCCTTTTGGAAACTGTTTATTGTCAGTGTTGCTTTAGTATCGCCTGTCACTGGAGGCGAGCATGTATACGTGGTGTAAAACTTACCTTGGACACAACAATCCGAGTTGTTCTCACGGTTGCATTCTCCTGGATGCGGTTTTCTTCCCCGGATACCACCACTTGGTTTGCATGTTTGAGCATTGATCTCCAATGAAGTTGTTGCCAGGAGAACCAAGAACAGAAAAAAACGAAATTCTTCATTGCCTTTTAGATGTTGCTAGTTACCGTTTACAATGCTCTTGGATGAGTAGCAAGACAAATGGGTTATGCTAATATAGCCTTTTGCTTAACAAAGAGACAAGATAATAGTCAACTCTGTTGTATTTTTTTTTTTTTTTCAACTGAATGTTGTTCTACGCCAATAAAACATCCTTTGGATATTCACTTTCCCATTTAAGAAAACCAAGTAATTTTTAGTGCACGGACATACTACATTGTTGTCCATTATGCTAGCTGCATGTTGTGTGTAATTTTGTCTCCTTGTTACTTTATAAAGTATATCTAAAATTACAGCGACTATTATTTTATTTGGGGTAAATATTTTCCATTGATTCTGTAAAAATAATAGTTTCAAAATTTTACCAATCTAACCGCATATTTCTCTTGTATATTAAACATGCAGGTAAAATCATGTTAATATAATTGATACTCCATATTGCTTAATTAGTACGTAACATTACTCATCATTCCACATAATTAACCATGACCTTATCATATTACGTTTTAACCTGGCCTTTGGTTCTTGCATCAAAGTAAATGTACTATATATCAAGCTGTACATATACATTTGGTACAAATATAGAAATACTGACATTAAGAGTCCTTTCGCTAGTATTCCGCAGTTAACATTCCACGCACATAGGCTTGATTGCGGGTTGACACGTGCCGTTGAGATGGTGCGGTTTACTATTCAGTTTTCAATATTTGAAAATTTGATTCCTACTTGTTAGTTATCTTGTAATTATATTTCTATCTTTATCATGTACGTTTGTTCTAGCAAATTTATAGATTTGAGTGTCTTTAAATATCACGGGCCGACACTAACTTATTACATAAAAATAGTGTAAATAATTATCCTAATACTATTTCACCTTACGGTACACCATTTTTTGAACTAAAAATGTATCCCATAGTAAGTTCCCTTTTTTAGATTTATATGGATTGTCAAAAATATCCTATGAGTTATTAGCTTTCAATATATCTATTTACAATTTTTGGTTATATAATCTAAATAAAATATTTTATAAGAATTAGAAAAATACAAAATAATCTGTAAGCACAATATACTATTTTAATGTCGGGTAGGAACCGTATTGTGGTATAATAGAATATCAGAAAGATAGTCTAGGTGCAAAAGAATAAAAAACATAATAAATATGAACAGATTACAAAAATAGAAATTTTGACCAAACCAATTAATATAATCTACTAAAATTTGAATACATGTTTATTTGGCATGGTTATTTAATACACACATGAGACCGTTAACTATATATGCATGATACACTCAAAAGCGTTAACTTATATATACATACTTTCGCTGATTTACGCTCCCACAATAAATTCTAACTTATTTTCAATTATATTTAATATGATACAGACCCCTAAATTGAATCATAAAATACTGACTTGAAAGCCATTTGTTTTTATCAAAAATGAAAATTAATATCCCAACTATCTTGTCTGAAATTTAGGAATACTTTTCAGGACTTTATGTTCCGGTGTGATTCTCAATTTATTCAAATTTCGTTAAACTGATTATGTTTAAATTTCATTATCAATTCCCAACTATCTATGTGTGAATTTTTTTTAATACCCTACAATACGTCAAGTTCCGTTATTATTTTTGATTAATTCATAAGAATAAACAATATTTGATTGAATATGGTCGTGGCTCTTCTCTCTTTGGATGAGTATTTTAGTAGTAGTTTTTACTGGATTTAAGTTGTAGGCTGCTGTTTGAGGGTGAAGAACACTTTCATGTTATTTTCTATAAAGCAAAATGAACTTAAGGGTAATTCATTAAAAATAGGCAAACAAGTTTTCTATTTTAAATTGGATTGGAAGTTTATATAATTAGACGATAGAACAATTAATTTAGGTTATAGAGATCATATGTATAATTGTTAAAATATGTATTTTAATCTTTATGGTTTCATGATGGAAGGCTTGTTGTGGAGAGCATTTGATACATTACAGTTGAATGTTAGATAATTTTGTTTAATTGAGCCTCAACACTGTGAAACCACTAGAAATCTTGGGATCTCCCTTGGTTAATTATTTTTACAAACACAATTGATATCTCTGAAATGAGTTTACACATGCTAGTTTGGTTGTTTCAGTTGCATACCTACTATCTTGTTTAGCCTACTAGACATGATATATAGAGTCAATCTTGCGTGATTTGCATGTATCTCGTAGACGAATGCATACTTATTCACTCTTTTATACAGTGTAGGCTGTATACACCGTCTCAAAACCATACTCCCCCCACGGAGAATGATTCAACCCAAACAAAAGATCAAGAAGTCTCACAAAGACATGGGAAGCCTAATGAAAAGCGAACTAAGATGAACGCATCATATGTCAAAATGACCACTCAAAGTTCCATTTTCGTTCTATGCCCTTTTTGACAGCCATTGCGACTCCGTAACAGCATCATACTTGAAAAAATCATGCCATGAAATTATTCTTTCAAGATTATAATCATTATGCATAATTTAACCATTTTTAAAGGAAGTAAACCCTCCCATTGCAAAGCCTTTCTACTAGCCGACCAAACCCTCACTGACTAAAGCAACATTATCAATTACTATAGGACAGTCATATTAACTGTTTTCATCCTTGTACATCAACTGTAAATCGTTAATGTCAGTTTTGAGATTTGAAACCCTTAGAATATAACTTTCACAAGCTTTATAATAAAGAGAAAGACCCCTTTAGCACCTCTTTCCAAGAGATAGGAGTATCACTCATTCTTTGCTCAATAAGGAAGTTTAAACACATATTGCTTTAATTAGAAAAGCATCGATCATTAGTGATGCTCTCCCGAGAATCTCCTGTGAGAACAACATAGAAATCATGGAATACTATTTTTGTAAAACAAGCATGAATCAATCGTGATATTCCACGACGAGAATCACACGCTTACCGGAAAATCATGACTGAGAGACTTCTTAAGCAGGGTCGACTAGCTTTCGTTTTTGTCTCCATAAATCTAGTGCAGTCTTGTGTCGGGATTGAATCGCAATTTCATTTTCACAAGAAGATATGCCATGTTATTTAGATGAAAAGAAGAGAGTGGAACAATTAGGTGAGTATACTGAAGATTGGGGTCTCAACTGTGAGCGCAGGCAGTCATACCGACCCTAGGAGGCTGGCATATGGAGTTACCAATCGGTTAGAAAATCATCCCTTTATATGTCAAAATGACCACTGCAAGTTCCATTTTCCTTCTTTGCCATTTTTTACGGTCATTGCGGCTTTGTAAAAAGATCATACTTCAAAAATCACGCATTGAAATTATTCTTTCAATATTATGAGCTCCCACAATCATTTTGTATAATTTAATCATTTTTAAAGGATGCAGCCCTTCCCATTGCAAAGCCTTTCTGCTAGCTTACCAAACCCTCACTAACTAAAGTAGCATCATCAATTACTATGGGACAACCGCATTAATTGTTTCAATTTTCGTACATCCATTGTAAATCGTTAATGCCGGTTTTCGAGATTATAAACCCTTAAAAGACAACTTTCACAAGCTTTAGAGTAAATAGAAAAGGCCTTTTAGCACCTCTTTCCAAGAGGTAGGAGTATCGCTCACTCTTTGCTCAATAAGAAAGTGGAAACACATATTCCTTTAATTAGAAAAGTATAGATCATTAGTGATGTTCTCTTGAGAATCTCTTGGGAGAACAACAAAGAAAACAAGAAATACTGTTTTTGTAAAACAAGCATGAATTAATCGTGATATTCTACGAGGAGAATCATACGCTTACCGGAAAACCATGACTGTGAGTCTTCTTAAGCATGGTCGACTAGATTTCGTTTTGTCTCCATCAATCTAGTACTGTCTTGTGTCGAAATGGAATCGCAATTCCATTGTCAGAAGAAGATATGCCATGTTATTTAGATGAGAAGAAGAGAGTGGAAGAATTAGGTGCGTATACTGAAGATGGGCATCTCAACTGTGAGCTAGCGGTCATGTGGGCCCTAGGAGGCTGGCATATGAAGTTACCAATCGGTTAGAAAATCATCCCTTCTTAGAAAAAAAGAAGTGACACAAATGGTGTTCAGCGAAGATGATGACTTTATGATTATCGGATGTGTTGGGATTTGGCATGTGGTATCAAATCAAGAAGTTGTCGGTGTTGCGAATACCTATGGGTGATAATTTTACTGCTATTCTGGTTTTGTTTTGATAATAATCACGGCGAGACTTTTATGGGTTCGTGTCGCCCGTGATTATGGTGCAAGGTGTTGTCTGATTGCATAAAGGGAATTAGAATGTGAAAATACACACACACACACACACAGATATATATATATATATATATATATATATATATATATATATATATATATATATATATATATATATATATATATATATATATATATATTATTGTGTTCGTGGTAAAGTCTATTTATAAGGCTGCTTCATATGAGTTGGAAAAAGTAGTCTATAATTTTGTAGTGGAATTAATTCTACCATGAAAGAATATAAAACTGAATGGTTTTTTTGTCTCTGTGTGTGTCATATCCGTTGTTGTTTGAATACATATACATCTATTGGTACGTTAATATCTGTATAACATAGCATATGTATATAATGGTTTGAATGGATTGGTGCTGATAAGTTTGGTGTGAACCTCTAGTCATTAGTATATATAGTTACATCAATACCTTTACAGATTAATATCTTTGAAATGAGTTTACACATGCTAGTTTGGTTGTTTCAGTTGCAGACCTACTATCTTGTTTATCTTACTAGACGTGATATATAAAGTAAATCTTGCTTGATTTGAATCTATCTCGTGGACTAATGCATACATATTCAGCTTTTAGTACGTTGTAATTTGTCTAGATAGTCTCAAAACCTTACCACCCCCAACCCCCACCCCGTGCGCACGACAAAATTCAACACAAACATGAGACCGAGAAGTTTCACATAGACATCGGAACCCTCACGCAAGGCAAACTAAGATGAACACATCGTATGTCAAAATGACCACTCCAAACTAGGATGAACACATCGTGCGCGCGACAAAATTCAACCCAAACATGAGACTGAGAAGTTTCACATAGACATCGGAACCCTCACGCAAAGCAAACTAAGATGAACACATCGTATGTCAAAATGACCACTCAAAGTTCCATTTTTCTTCTATGCCATTTTTGCTGGCCATTACGGTTCCGTAACAACATCATACTTGAAAAATCATGCCATGAAATTATTCTTTCAAGATTACGAGCTCCCACAATCATCGTACAAAAGTTTATCATTTTTAAAGGATGTAAAACATTCCCATTACAAAGCCTTTCTACTAGCTAACCAAACCCTCACTAACAAAAGTAGTGTCATCAATTACAATGGGACAACCGCATTAACTGTTTTCTTACATAAATTTTAAATCATTAACGCCGGTTTTTGAGATTTAAAACCCTTAGAAAACAACTTTCACAAGCTTTTGATTAAAGAGAAATCGCGTTTAGCACCTCTTTCCAAGAGATAGGAGTATCGCTCACTCTCTGCTCAGTAAGAAAGTGGAATTACAAATTGCTTTAATTAGAAAAGCATCAATCATTACTGATGCTCTCCAGAGAATCTCTTGCGAGAACAACAAAGAGAACATGAAATACTGTTTTTGTAAAACAAGCATGAATCAATCGTGATATTCTAAGAGGAGAAAGACCCTTACCGGAAAACCATGACTGAGAGTCTTCTTAAGCATGGTCGACTAGCTTTCGTTTTGTCTCCATCAATCTTATGCGGTCTTGTGTCGGAATGGAATCTCAATTCCATTTTCACAAGAAAATACGTCTTGTTATTTAGATGAGAAGAAGAGAGTGGAAGAATCAGGTGTGTATACTGAAGATGGGCATCTCAACTGTGAGCTGGCGGTCATGCAGGCCCTAGGAGGCTGGCATATGAAGTTACCAATCGGTTAGAAAATCATCCCTTCTTAAAAAACAAGAAGTGAGACAAATGGTGTTGAGCGAAGATGATGAGTTTATGATAATCGGATGTGATGGGATTTGGGATGTGGTATCAAATCAAGAAGCTGTCGGTGTTGCGACTTCATATGGGTGATAATTTTACTGCTATTGTGGTTTTGTTTTGATAATTAACAGGTAGAGTCTGTTAAAGGTTCGGTTTGCCTGTGATTATGGTGCGGGGTGTTGTCTGATTGCATAAAGTGAATTAGAATGTGAAAATACATAATTTTTTTTATTCTGTTTGTGGTAAAGTCTATTTGTAGGGCTGCTTCATATGAGTAGGAAAAACTAGTCTAAAATTTAGTAGTGGAATTGATTTTATCATGAAAGATTATACCACTGAATGGGTTTTGTGTGTCTTTGTGTGTCATATCAGTTGTTTTTTGAATCCATATACATCTAAAGGTATGTTAATATGTGTATAACGTAATATATCTCTATATGGGTTTGAATGGATAGTGGTGTTGATAAGTTTGGTGTGAACCTCTAGTCATTAGTATATATAGTTACAGCAATAATTTTACAGATTACAATATCCACAAATAACAGAAACAGAAATAGTATTTGATGTTTTAAAAGGAGAGCTAGATTAACATCACTCTGTCCAGGTAATATCCAAATCTCCCCAGTTATCCTCGGATACCCCTAAGGCCTTCCACACTGCTTTGGAAGCATCAACACTATTATTAGGGCAAGGTGGTTGATAGTCATGATCATCATCGCACCCCATTGTAGAGTCACACTCATCCACAACCATTGCCTTTACACTCATCCCATTTCCATTGATGGTAATACACTTGTGGCACCTATCCCCTCCCTTGTACCATCCACTTGACAGCGCCACAACTGGTGTGTCATCAGAGTGGTATTGGTTGTCACACTCCGACGGACCACCACCATCACCTCCCTTTTGGAAACTGTTTATTGTCAGTGTTGCTTAAGTATCGCCTGTCACTGGAGGCGAGCATGTATACGTGGTGTAAAACTTACCTTGGACACAACAATCCGAGTTGTTCTCACGGTTGCATTCTCCTGGATGCGGTTTTCTTCCCCGGATACCACCACTTGGTTTGCATGTTTGAGCATTGATCTCCAATGAAGTTGTTGCCAGGAGAACCAAGAACAGAAAAAAACGAAATTCTTCATTGCCTTTTAGATGTTGCTAGTTACCGTTTACAATGCTCTTGGATGAGTAGCAAGACAAATGGGTTATGCTAATATAGCCTTTTGCTTAACAAAGAGACAAGATAATAGTCAACTCTGTTGTATTTTTTTTTTTTTTTCAACTGAATGTTGTTCTACGCCAATAAAACATCCTTTGGATATTCACTTTCCCATTTAAGAAAACCAAGTAATTTTTAGTGCACGGACATACTACATTGTTGTCCATTATGCTAGCTGCATGTTGTGTGTAATTTTGTCTCCTTGTTGCTTTATAAAGTATATCTAAAATTACAGCGACTATTATTTTATTTGGGGAAAATATTTTCCATTGATTCTGTAAAAATAATAGTTTCAAAATTTTACCAATCTAACCGCATATTTCTCTTGTATATTAAACATGCAGGTAAAATCATGTTAATATAATTGATACTCCATATTGCTTAATTAGTACGTAACATTACTCATCATTCCACATAATTAACCATGACCTTATCATATTACGTTTTAACCTGGCCTTTGGTTCTTGCATCAAAGTAAATGTACTATATATCAAGCTGTACATATACATTTGGTACAAATATAGAAATACTGACATTAAGAGTCCTTTCGCTAGTATTCCGCAGTTAACATTCCACGCACATAGGCTTGATTGCGGGTTGACACGTGCCGTTGAGATGGTGCGGTTTACTATTCAGTTTTCAATATTTGAAAATTTGATTCCTACTTGTTAGTTATCTTGTAATTATATTTCTATCTCTATCATGTACGTTTGTTCTAGCAAATTTATAGATTTGAGTGTCTTTAAATATCACGGGCCGACACTAACTTATTACATAAAAATAGTGTAAATAATTATCCTAATACTATTTCACCTTACGGTACACCATTTTTTGAACTAAAAATGTATCCCATAGTAAGTTCCCTTTTTTAGATTTATATGGATTGTCAAAAATATCCTATGAGTTATTAGCTTTCAATATATCTATTTACAATTTTTGGTTATATAATCTAAATAAAATATTTTATAACAAAAATATAACCATCCACATTATTAATTCAAATTATGTTAATCTTTTAAAATGACAATTGCTAAATAAACTAATTATATTCGAAACATAAAGATAAGTTGTTGATGAGTGAGAAACAAATAAATTACATTAATTTCTTTTATAACGACATTGGATATATGGGAGAATTGTGTCGGGGTGAAGAACAAAATTGTCGCCAACGAATTGTTGTGGGTGCCATAGTGGGAGTAGGGTTGGTAGTGAATCTCATAATAAAATAAAAGATAATAAGAATTAGAAAAATGCAAAATAATTTGTTAAGGACAATATACTATTTTAGTGTCGGGTAGGAACGTATAGTGGTATAATAGAATATCAAAAAGATAGTCTAGGTGCAAAAGAATAAAAAACATAATAGATATGAACAGATTACAAAAATAGAAATTTTTACCAAACCAATTAATATAATCTACTAAAATTTGAATACATGTTTACTTGGCATGGTTATTTAATACACACATGAGACCGTTAACTATATACGCATGATACACTCGAAAGCGTTAACTTATATATACATATTTTCGCTGATCTACACTCCCACAATACATTCTAACTCATTTAAATTTTGTTTAATATGATACAGACCCCTAAATTGAATCATAAAATACTGACTTGAAAGCCATTTGTTTTTATCAAAAATGAAAATTAATATCCCAACTATCTTGTCTGAAATTTAGGAATGCTTTTCAGGACTTTATGTTCCGGTGTGATTCTCGATTTATTCAAATTTCGTTAAACTGATTATGTTTAAATTTCATTATCAATTCCCAACTATCTATGTGTGAATTTTTTTTAATACCCTACAACACGTCAAGTTCCGTTATTATTTTTGATTAATTCATAAGAATAAACAATATTTGATTGAATATGGTCGTGGCTCTTCTCTCTTTGGATGAGTATTTTAGTAGTAGTTTTTACTGGATTTAAGTTGTAGGCTGCTGTTTGAGGGTGAAGAACACTTTCATGTTATTTTCTATAAAGCAAAATGAACTTAAGGGTAATTCATTAAAAATAGGCAAACAAGTTTTCTATTTTAAATTGGATTGGAAGTTTATATAATTAGACGATAGAACAATTAATTTAGGTTATAGAGATCATATGTATAATTGTTAAAATATGTATTTTAATCTTTATGGTTTCATGATGGAAGGCTTGTTGTGGAGAGCATTTGATACATTACAGTTGAATGTTAGATAATTTTGTTTAATTGAGCCTCAACACTGTGAAACCACTAGAAATCTTGGGATCTCCCTTGGTTAATTATTTTTACAAACACAATTGATATCTCTGAAATGAGTTTACACATGCTAGTTTGGTTGTTTCAGTTAAATACCTACTATCTTGTTTAGCCTACTAGACATGATATACAGAGTCAATCTTGCGTGATTTGCATGTATCTCGTAGACGAATGCATACTTATTCACTCTTTTATACAGTGTAGGCTGTATACACCGTCTCAAAACCATACTCCCCCCACGGAGAATGATTCAACCCAAAAAAGAGATCAAGAAGTCTCACAAAGACATGGGAAGCCTAATGAAAAGCGAACTAAGATGAACACATCATATGTCAAAATGACCACTCAAAGTTCCATTTTCGTTCTATGCCCTTTTTGATAGCCATTACGACTCCGTAACAGCATCATACTTGAAAAAATCATGCCATGAAATTATTCTTTCAAGATTATAATCATTATGCATAATTTAACCATTTTTAAAGGAAGTAAACCCTCCCATTGCAAAGCCTTTCTACTAGCCGACCAAACCCTCACTGACTAAAGCAACATTATCAATTACTATAGGACAGTCATATTAACTGTTTTCATCCTTGTACATCAACTGTAAATCGTTAATGTCAGTTTTGAGATTTGAAACCCTTAGAATATAACTTTCACAAGCTTTAGAATAAAGAGAAAGGCCCCTTTAGCACCTCTTTCCAAGAGATAGGAGTATCACTCATTCTTTGCTCAATAAGGAAGTTTAAACACATATTGCTTTAATTAGAAAAGCATCGATCATTAGTGATGCTCTCCCGAGAATCTCCTGTGAGAACAACATAGAAATCATGGAATACTATTTTTGTAAAACAAGCATGAATCAATCGTGATATTCCACGACGAGAATCACACGCTTACCGGAAAATCATGACTGAGAGACTTCTTAAGCAGGGTCGACTAGCTTTCGTTTTTGTCTCCATAAATCTAGTGCAGTCTTGTGTCGGGATTGAATCGCAATTTCATTTTCACAAGAAGATATGCCATGTTATTTAGATGAAAAGAAGAGAGTGGAACAATTAGGTGTGTATACTGAAGATTGGGGTCTCAACTGTGAGCGCAGGCAGTCATACCGACCCTAGGAGGCTGGCATATGGAGTTACCAATCGGTTA
The DNA here is from genome assembly GCF_002870075.4 of Lactuca sativa. Lineage (NCBI taxonomy): Eukaryota > Viridiplantae > Streptophyta > Magnoliopsida > Asterales > Asteraceae > Lactuca > Lactuca sativa. Next base: position 65,001,304 of record NC_056626.2, on the reverse strand, counting down.
GAAAATCATCCCTTTATATGTCAAAATGAACACTGCAAGTTCCATTTTCCTTCTTTGCCATTTTTTACGGTCATTGCGGCTTTGTAAAAAGATCATACTTCAAAAATCACGCATTGAAATTATTCTTTCAATATTATGAGCTCCCACAATCATTTTGTATAATTTAATCATTTTTAAAGGATGCAGCCCTTCCCATTGCAAAGCCTTTCTGCTAGCTTACCAAACCCTCACTAACTAAAGTAGCATCATCAATTACTATGGGACAACCGCATTAATTGTTTCAATTTTCGTACATCCATTGTAAATCGTTAATGCCGGTTTTCGAGATTATAAACCCTTAATAGACAACTTTCACAAGCTTTAGAGTAAATAGAAAAGGCCTTTTAGCACCTCCTTCCAAGAGGTAGGAGTATCGCTCACTCTTTGCTCAATAAGAAAGTGGAAACACATATTCCTTTAATTAGAAAAGTATAGATCATTAGTGATGTTCTCTTGAGAATCTCTTGGGAGAACAACAAAGAAAACAAGAAATACTGTTTTTGTAAAACAAGCATGAATTAATCGTGATATTCTACGAGGAGAATCATACGCTTACCGGAAAACCATGATTGTGAGTCTTCTTAAGCATGGTCGACTGGATTTCGTTTTGTCTCCATCAATCTAGTACTGTCTTGTGTCGAAATGGAATCGCAATTCCATTGTCAGAAGAAGATATGCCATGTTATTTAGATGAGAAGAAGAGAGTGGAAGAATTAGGTGCGTATACTGAAGATGGGCATCTCAACTGTGAGCTAGCGGTCATGCGGGCCCTAGGAGGCTGGCATATGAAGTTACCAATCGGTTAGAAAATCATCCCTTCTTAGAAAAAAAGAAGTGACACAAATGGTGTTCAGCGCAGATGATGACTTTATGATTATCGGATGTGTTGGGATTTGGCATGTGGTATCAAATCAAGAAGTTGTCGGTGTTGCGAATACCTATGGGTGATAATTTTACTGCTATTCTGGTTTTGTTTTGATAATAATCACGGCGAGACTTTTATGGGTTCGTGTCGCCCGTGATTATGGTGCAAGGTGTTGTCTGATTGCATAAAGGGAATTAGAATGTGAAAATACACACACACACACACACACACATATATATATATATATATATATATATATATATATATATATATTATTGTGTTCGTGGTAAAGTCTATTTGTAAGGCTGCTTCATATGAGTTGGAAAAAGTAGTCTATAATTTTGTAGTGGAATTAATTCTACCATGAAAGAATATAAAACTGAATGGTTTTTTTGTCTCTGTGTGTGTCATATCCGTTGTTGTTTGAATACATATACATCTATTGGTACGTTAATATCTGTATAACATAGCATATGTATATAATGGTTTGAATGGATTGGTGCTGATAAGTTTGGTGTGAACCTCTAGTCATTAGTATATATAGTTACATCAATACCTTTACAGATTAATATCTTTGAAATGTTTTTACACATGCTAGTTTGGTTGTTTCAGTTGCAGACCTACTATCTTGTTTATCTTACTAGACGTGATATATAAAGTAAATCTTGCTTGATTTGAATCTATCTCGTGGACTAATGCATACATATTCAGCTTTTAGTACGTTGTAATTTGTCTAGATAGTCTCAAAACCTTACCACCCCCAACCCCCACCCCGTGCGCACGACAAAATTCAACACAAACATGAGACCGAGAAGTTTCACATAGACATCGGAACCCTCACGCAAGGCAAACTAAGATGAACACATCGTATGTCAAAATGACCACTCCAAACTAGGATGAACACATCGTGCGCGCGACAAAATTCAACCCAAACATGAGACTGAGAAGTTTCACATAGACATCGGAACCCTCACGCAAAGCAAACTAAGATGAACACATCGTATGTCAAAATGACCACTCAAAGTTCCATTTTTCTTCTATGCCATTTTTGCTGGCCATTACGGTTCCGTAACAACATCATACTTGAAAAATCATGCCATGAAATTATTCTTTCAAGATTACGAGCTCCCACAATCATCGTACAAAAGCTTATCATTTTTAAAGGATGTAAAACATTCCCATTACAAAGCCTTTCTACTAGCTAACCAAACCCTCACTAACAAAAGTAGTGTCATCAATTACTATGGGACAACCGCATTTACTGTTTTCTTACATAAATTTTAAATCATTAACGCCGGTTTTCGAGATTTAAAACCCTTAGAAAACAACTTTCACAAGCTTTTGATTAAAGAGAAATCGCGTTTAGCACCTCTTTCCAAGAGATAGGAATATCGCTCACTCTCTGCTCAATAAGAAAGTGGAATTACAAATTGCTTTAATTAGAAAAGCATCAATCATTACTGATGCTCTCATGAGAATCTCTTGCGAGAACAACAAAGAGAACATGAAATACTGTTTTTGTAAAACAAGCATGAATCAATCGTGATATTCTAAGAGGAGAAAGACCCTTACCGGAAAACCATGACTGAGAGTCTTCTTAAGCATGGTCGACTAGCTTTCGTTTTGTCTCCATCAATCTTATGCGGTCTTGTGTCGGAATGGAATCTCAATTCCATTTTCACAAGAAAATACGTCTTGTTATTTAGATGAGAAGAAGAGAGTGGAAGAATCAGGTGTGTATACTGAAGATGGGCATCTCAACTGTGAGCTGGCGGTCATGCAGGCCCTAGGAGGCTGGCATATGAAGTTACCAATCGGTTAGAAAATCATCCCTTCTTAAAAAACAAGAAGTGAGACAAATGGTGTTGAGCGAAGATGATGAGTTTATGATAATCGGATGTGATGGGATTTGGGATGTGGTATCAAATCAAGAAGCTGTCGGTGTTGCGACTTCATATGGGTGATAATTTTACTGCTATTGTGGTTTTGTTTTGATAAGTAACAGGTAGAGTCTGTTAAAGGTTCGGTTTGCCTGTGATTATGGTGCGGGGTGTTGTCTGATTGCATAAAGGGAATTAGAATGTGAAAATACATAATTTTTTTTATTCTGTTTGTGGTAAAGTCTATTTGTAGGGCTGCTTCATATGAGTAGGAAAAAGTAATCTAAAATTTAGTAGTGGAATTGATTCTATCATGAAAGATTATACCACTGAATGGGTTTTGTGTGTCTTTGTGTGTCATATCAGTTGTTGTTTGAATCCATATACATCTAAAGGTATGTTAATATGTGTATAACGTAATATATCTCTATATGGGTTTGAATGGATAGTGGTGCTGATAAGTTTGGTGTGAACCTCTAGTCATTAGTATATATAGTTACATCAATAATTTTACAGATTACAATATCCACAAATAACAGAAACAGAAATAGTATTTGATGTTTTCAAAGGAGAGCTAGATTAACATCACTCTGTCCAGGTAATATCCAAATCTCCCCAGTTATCCTCGGATACCCCTAAGGCCTTCCACACTGCTTTGGAAGCATCAAAAATATTATTAGGGCAAGGTGGTTGATAGTCATGATCACCATCGCACCCCATAGTAGAGTCACATTCATCCACAACCATTGCCTTTACACTCCTCCCATTTCCATTGATGGTAATATACTTGTGGCACCTATCCCCTCCCTTGTACCATCCAGTTGACAGCGCCACAACTGGTGTGTCATCAGAGTGGTATTGGTTGTCACACTCCGAAGGACCACCACCATCACCTCCCTTTTGGAAACTGTTTATTGTCAGTGTTGCTTTAGTATCGCCTGTCACTGGAGGCGAGCATGTATACGTGGTGTAAAACTTACCTTGGACACAACAATCCGAGTTGTTCTCACGGTTGCATTCTCCTAGAGGCGGTTTTCTTCCCCGGATACCACCACTTGGTTTGCAAGTCTGAGCATTGATCTCCAATGAAGTTGTTGCCAGGAGAACCAAGAACAGAAAAAAAACCGAAATTCTTCATTGCCATGTAGATGTTGGTAGTTACTGTTTACAATGCTGTTGGATGAGTAGCAAGGCAAATGGGTTGTGCTAATATAGCCTTTTGCTTAACAAAGAGCCAAGATAATAGTCAACTCTGTTGTATTTTTTTTTTCAACTGAATGTTGTTCTACGCCAATAAAACATCCTTTGGATATTCACTTTCCCATTTAAGAAAACCAAGTAATTTTTAGTGCACGGACATACTACAATATTGTCCATTATGCTAGCTGCATGTTGTGTGTAATTTTGTCTCATTGTTGATTTATAAAGTATATCTAAAATTACAGCGACTATTATTTTATTTGGGGAAAATATTTTCCATTGCTTAATTAGTACGTAACATTACTCATCATTCCACATAATTAACCATGACCTTATCATATTACGTTTTAACCTGGCCTTTGGTTCTTGCATCAAAGTAAATGTACTATATATGAAGCTGTACATATACATTTGGTACAAATATAGAAATACTGACATTAAGAGTCCTTTGGCTAGTATTCCGCAGTTAACGTTCCACGCACACAGGCTTTGATGCGGGTTGACACGTGCCGTTGAGATGGTGCGGTTTACTATTCAGTTTTCAATATTTGAAAATTTGATTCCAACTTGTTAGTTATCTTGTAATTATATTTCTATCTCTATCATCTACGTTTGTTCTAGCAAATTTATAGATTTGAGTGTCTTTAAATATCACGGGCCGACACTAACTTATTACATAAAAATAGTGTAATTAATTATCCTAATACTATTTCATCTTACGGTACACCATTTTTTGCACTAAAAATGTATCCCATAGTAAGTTCCCTTTTTTAGATTTATATGGATTGTCAAAAATATCCTATGAGTTATTAGCTTTCAATATATCTATTTACAATTTTTGGTTATATAAGCTTAATAAAATATTTTATAACAAAAATATAACCAACCACATTATTAATTCAAATTATGTTAATCTTCTAAAATGACAATTGCTAAATAAAATAATTATATTCGAAACATAAAGATAAGTTGGTGATGAGTGAGACAGAAATAAATTATATTAATTTGTTTTATAATGACATTGGATATATGGAAGAATTGTGTCGGGGTGAAGAACAAAATTGTTGCCAACGAATTGTTGTGGGTGCCATAGTGGGAGTAGGGTTGGTAGTGAATCTCATAATAAAATAAAAGATAATAAGAATTAGAAAAATGCAAAATAATCTGTTAAGGACAATATACTATTTTAGTGTCGGGTAGGAACGTATAGTGGTATAATAGAATATCAAAAAGATAGTCTAGGTGCAAAAGAATAAAAAACATAATAGATATGAACAGATTACAAAAATAGAAATTTTTACCAAACCAATTAATATAATCTACTAAAATTTGAATACATGTTTACTTGGCATGGTTATTTAATACACACATGAGAACGTTAACTATATACGCATGATACACTCGAAAGCGTTAACTTATATATACATACTTTCGCTGATCTACACTCCCACAATACATTCTAACTTATTTAAATTTTGTTTAAAATGATACAGACCCCTAAATTGAATCATAAAATTCTGACTTGAAAGCAATGTTTTTTTTTTCAAATTTCAAAATTAATATCCCAACTATCTTGTCTAAAATTTAGGAATACTTCAGGACTTTATGTTCCGGTGTGGTTCTCGATTTATTCAAATTTCGTAAAATTGATTATGTTTAAATTTCATTATCAATTCCCAACTATCCATGTGTGAATTTTTTCAATACCCTACAATACGTCAAGTTCCGTTATTATTTTTGATTAATTCATAAGAATAAACTATATTTGATTGAATATGGTCGTGGCTCTTCTCTCTTTGGATGAGTATTTTAATAGTAGTTTTTACTGGATTTAAGTTGTAGGCCACTTGTTTGGTTGTTTCAGTTGCATACCTACTATCTTGTTTAGCCTACTAGACATGATATCTAGAGTCAATCTTGCGTGATTTGCATGTATCTCATAGACGAATGCATAGATATTCACTCTTTTATACATTGTAGGCTGTATACACCGTGTCAAAACCATACTCCCCCCATGGAGAATGATTCAACCCAAACAAGAGATCAAGATGTCTCATAAAGACATGGGAACCCTCATGAAAAGCGAACTAAGATGAACGCGTCATATGTCAAAATGACCACTCAAAGTTCCATTTTCCTTCTATGCCCTTTTTGACGGCCATTGCGGCTCCGTAACAGCATCATACTTGAAAAATCATGCCATGAAATTATTCTTTCAAGATTATAATCATTCTGCATAATTTAAGCATTTTTAAAGGATGTAAAACCTTCCCATTGCAAAGCCTTTCTACTAGCCGACCAAACCCTCACTAACTAAAGCAACATTATCAATTACTATAGGACAATCATATTAACTGTTTTCATCCTTGCACATCAACTGTAGATCGTTAATGTCAGTTTTGAGATTTTAAACCCTTAGAATATAACTTTCACAAGCTTTAGAGTAAAGAGAAAGGGCCCTTTAGCACCTCTTTCCAAGAGATAGGAGTATCACTCATTCTTTGCTCAATAAGGAAGTTTAAACACATATTGCTTTAATTAGAAAAGCATCGATCATTAGTGATGCTCTCCTGAGAATCTCCTGCGAGAACAACAAAGAAATCATGAAATACTATTTTTGTAAAACAAGCATGAATCAATCGTGATATTCTACGAGGAGAATCACACGCTTACCGGAAAATCATGACTGAGAGACTTCTTAAGCATGGTCGACTAGCTTTCGTTTTGTCTCCATCAATCTAGTGTTGTCTTGTGTCAGAATGGAATCGCAATTCCATTGTCAGAAGAAGATATGCCATGTTATTTAGATGAAAGGAAGAGAGTGGAACAATTAGGTGTGTATACTGAAGATTGGTGTCTCAACTGTGAGCGCAACCTATGAGCGCAGGCAATCATACCAGCCCTAGGAGGCTGGCATATGGAGTTATCGGTCGGTTAGAAAATCATCCCTTCATATGTCAAAATGACCACTGCAAGTTCCATTTTCCTTATGTGCCATTTTCGACAGTCATTGCGGCTCCGTAACAAGATCATACTTAAAAAATCACGCATTGAAATTATTCTTTCAATATTATGAGCTCCCACAATGATTATACATAATTTAATCATTTTTAAAGGATGTAAACCCTTCCCATTGCAAAGCCTTTCTGCTAGCTTACCAAACCCTCACTAACTAAAGTAGCATCATCAATTACTATGGGACAACCACATTAATTGTTTTAATTTTCGTACATCCATTGTAAATCGTTAATGCCGGTTTTCGAGATTTTAAACCCTTAGAAGACAACTTTCACAAGTTTTAGAGTAAATAGAAAGGGCCTTTTATCACCTCTTTCCAAGAGATAGGAGTATCGCTCACTCTCTGCTCAATAAGAAAGTGGAAACACATATTCCTTTAATTAGAAAAGTATAGATCATTAGTGATGTTCTCTTGAGAATCTCTTCGGAGAACAACAAAGAAAACATGAAATACTGTTTTTGTAAAACAAGCATGAATTAGTCATGATATTCTACGAGGAGAATCATACGCTTATCGGAAAACCATGATTGTGAGTCTTCTTAAGCATGGTCGACTGGATTTCGTTTTGTCTCCATCAATCTAGTGCTGTCTTGTGTCGAAATGGAGTCGCAATTCCATTGTCAGAAGAAGATATGCCATGTTATTTAGATGAGAAGAACAGAGTGGAAGAATTAGGTGTGTATACTGAAGATGGGCATCTCAACTGTGAGCTAGCGGTCATGCGGGCCCTAGGAGGCTGACATATGAAGTTACCAATCGGTTAGAAAATCATCCCTTCCTAGAAAAAATGAACTGAGACAAATGGTGTTCAGCAAAGATTATGAGTTTATGATTATCGGATGTGCTGGGATTTGGCATCTGGTATCAAATCAAAAGGTTGTCGGTGTTGCGAATACCTATGGGTGATAATTTTACTGCTATTCTGGTTTTGTTTTGATAATAATCACGCCGAGTCTTTGATGGGTACGTGTCGCCCGTGATTGTGGTGCGGGGTGTTGTCTGATTGCTTTAATTAGAAAAGCATCAATCATTACTGATGCTCTCCTGAGAATCTCTTGCGAGAACAACAAAGAGAACATGAAATACTGTTTTTGTACAACAAGCATGAATCAATCGTGATATTCTTAGGGGAGGAAGACCCTTACTGGAAAACCATGACTGAGAGTCTTCTTAAGCATGGTCGACTAGCTTTCGTTTTGTCTCCATCAATCTTATGCGGTCTTGTGTCGGAATGGAATCTCAATTCCATTGTCACAAGAAAATATGTCGTGTTATTTAGATGAGAAGAAGAGTGTGGAAGAATTAGGCGTGTATACTGAAGATGGGCATCTCAACTGTGAGCTGGCGGTCATGCGGGCCCTAGGAGGCTGGCATATGAAGCTACCAATCCGTTAGAAAATCATCTCTTCTAAAGAAACAAGAAGTGAGACAAATGGTGTTGAGCGAAGATGATGAGTTTATGATTATCGGATGTGCTGGGATTTGGGATGTGGTATCAAATCAAGAAGCTGTCGGTGTTGCGACTTCATATGGGTGATAATTTTACTGCTATTGTGGTTTTGTTTTGATAATTAACAGGTACAGTCTGTTAAAGGTTCGGTTTGCCTGTGATTATGGTGCGGGGTGTTGTCTGATTGCATAAAGTGAATTAGAATGTGAAAATACATAATTTTTTTTATTGTGTTTGTGGTAAAGTCTATTTGTAGGGCTGCTTCATATGAGTAGGAAAAACTAGTCTAAAATTTAGTAGTGGAATTGATTTTATCATGAAAGATTATACCACTGAATGGGTTTTGTGTGTCATATCAGTTGTTTTTTGAATCCATATACATCTAAAGGTATGTTAATATGTGTATAACGTAATATATCTCTATATGGGTTTGAATGGATAGTGGTGTTGATAAGTTTGGTGTGAACCTCTAGTCATTAGTATATATAGTTACAGCAATAATTTTACAGATTACAATATCCACAAATAACAGAAACAGAAATAGTATTTGATGTTTTAAAAGGAGAGCTAGATTAACATCACTCTGTCCAGGTAATATCCAAATCTCCCCAGTTATCCTCGGATACCCCTAAGGCCTTCCACACTGCTTTGGAAGCATCAACACTATTATTAGGGCAAGGTGGTTGATAGTCATGATCATCATCGCACCCCATTGTAGAGTCACACTCATCCACAACCATTGCCTTTACACTCATCCGATTTCCATTGATGGTAATACACTTGTGGCACCTATCCCCTCCCTTGTACCATCCAGTTGACAGCGCCACAACTGGTGTGTCATCAGAGTGGTATTGGTTGTCACACTCCGACGGACCACCACCATCACCTCCCTTTTGGAAACTGTTTATTGTCAGTGTTGCTTAAGTATCGCCTGTCACTGGAGGCGAGCATGTATACGTGGTGTAAAACTTACCTTGGACACAACAATCCGAGTTGTTCTCACGGTTGCATTCTCCTGGATGCGGTTTTCTTCCCCGGATACCACCACTTGGTTTGCATGTTTGAGCATTGATCTCCAATGAAGTTGTTCCCAGGAGAACCAAGAACAGAAAAAAACCTAAATTCTTCCTTGCCTTTTAGATGTTGCTAGTTACTGTTTACAATGCTGTTGGATGAGTAGGAAGGCAAATGGGTTGTGCTAATATAGCCTTTTGCTTAACAAAGAGCCAAGATAATAGTCAACTCTGTTGTGTTTTTTTTTTCAAGTGACAGATATTCTTCTACGGCAATAAAACATCCTGGGCATATTCACTTTCCCTTTTAAGCAAACCAAGTAATTTTGAGTGCGCGGACGTACTACAATATTGTCCATTTGGTGCATGTTGTGTGTAATTTTGTCTCATTGTTGATTTATTTAAGTATATCTAAAATTACAGCAACTTTTCTTTTATTTGGGGAAAATATTTTCCATTGATTATGTAAAAATAACAGTTTCAAACTTTTACCAATCTACCCGCATATTTCTCTTGTATATTACACATGCAGGTAAAATCTTGTTAATATAATTGATACTCCATATTGTTTAATCATAACATTATTCATCATTCCACGTAGTTAGTCATGACCTTATCATATTTCGTTTTAACCCTTTCGTTCTTGCATATACATTTGCTACAAATATATCAAGCTGTACATATACATTTGGTACAAATATAGAACAATTGATATTAAGAGTCCTTTGGCTAGTATTCCACAATTAACATACGAAGGCTTTGATGCGGTTTGGCACGTGCCGTTGAGATGGTGCGGTTTACTATTCAGTTTTCAATATTTGAAAATTTGATTCCAACTTCTTAGTTATCTTGTAATTATATTTCTATCTCTATCATCTACGTGTGTGCTAGCAAATTTATAGAGTTGAGTGTCTTTAAATATCACAGTTCGACTCTAACTTTTTACCTCAAAATAGTGTAAAAATTTGTCCTAATATTATTTCACCTTACCGTACCCCATTTGTTTGCACTAAAAGTATATCCCATAGTAAGTTCCCTTTTTTTAGATTTATATAGATTGTGAAAAATATCCTTTGGATTATTAGCTTTCGATATATCTATTTACATTTTTTTGGGTTATATAAGTTTAGTAAAATATATTATTACAAAAATATAACCAACTACATTATTAAATCCAATTATTTTAATCTTTCAAAATGACATTTTCTAAATAAAATAATTATATTTGAAACATATTCTTATGTTGGAGATGAGTGCGACACAAATAAAATATATTAATTTGTTTTATAACGACATTTGATATAGAGCAGAATTGTGTCGTGGTGAAAAACAAAATGGTTGCCACCAAATTGTTGTGGTTGCCGTAGTGGGAGTAGGGTTGACGGTGAACCTCAAAATAAAATAAATAATAATAAGAATTAGAAAAATACAAAATAATATGTTAATGGCCACATACTCTTTTTATGTCAAAAAGATAGTGTGTGTGCAAAAGAATAAAAAAGATAGCGGTGTAATAGAATATCAAAAAGATAGTGTGTGTGCAAAAGAATAAAAAACGTAAAAGATATGAACGTATTACAAAAGAAGAAATTTTGACCAAAGCAATTAATATATTCTATGAAGATTTGAACACATGTTTATTTGGCATGGTTATTCTACACACACGCATGAGGCCGTTAACTATATATGCATGATACAGTCAAAACCATTAACTTATAGATACATACTTGCACTGATCTACACTCCCACAACAAACTCTAACTTCATTAAATTTTGTTTAATATGATACAGACCCATCCGTAGCCCTACAGAAACATGCACTGTTAGACCTCAAGATCTTGTATCACAAGGTCCAACCCTTAGCCCATCAGTCTCTACCAGTTCTATCCACAATTCCCATAACCACCCGAGCTCGCCCCCGAATATCTGATCGGTCAATCACCTCTGGTCCTGATCCTCACCACAACCCTGCGAACTAGCCTTCCCTAGTCCAAATCACTCGAGAGAACCCATGGACGCTACGACTACCATGCAATCTTACAACACTTCCCACAACATCTGTTCATTAGTGAATGCTACGGCTCCCTCGTATTCTTACAACACTTTCACCTTGACTGTCCATACACATCTCAATGTTGAGCACCCACGCAGTCTATCCTCCTAAACTGAACTCAAATACTGACTAGGAAAAAACCTGGTTCCCTCCCCTGAAGTCTGCAATATGACGTCAGAAAGACGCGTTCCAAATGCTGGGGAGTTTCCCGAACTCCCATCCCACGATATCCGATACTCAGTCGGCCCCTAAGGCCGCCTTTCCTCCCAAAAAGGGGAATGTGAAACGCATCCTCGTCTCACACTCGCTTTTGTCTAAATGATTCTCCCCCACTTAGATTCGACTAAATCCGTTTGGCACATGAAAATTGAAAGATTCCTAATCCTCATTACATTCCAATGTTCACCTTGTTGATGACCGGTGCTTGCCAAAGCTGGAACACCATGAATAACCCTGCACAAACGGCACACTACCTGAAATCCAGCTAACACTTCTTGTATCCCAACTACATCAATGACTTCAAACACTTAAAAGTGACAACACGTTTAGATCTCGGAGTCCAACGAACAGATAGTCTAAGAAAAACCTCAGCGACAACTCTCGCTTCCCCTGGCAATCCCGATGACTCTTCCAAACAAAATACCAAGGCTACTGAAAACTAGATATAACTCCCTCGCTCAAGCCCTTGGACCAACCTCGAAAATGACTGGTGCAGGTGTACTCACTGATCCCCCCTGACCGTCAGACAGTCGACCTCCTTGTTGTCCACCTGAACACAACGAAAATATAACAATCCTTGAAGACGTGGCCAAACTTGCTACACCTGTGGCAACCCATATCATTAAACAGATTCTAACAACGACTCGAAACAATCACAGTATACGCGGAAACCGCTCCACGAGGTACATCCACTCGCGGATCCCTCAAGATTCATCGTCATGTTGAAAGGCATATGTCAACCCTTGCTATCCCTACAATAGCAGAAATCCGACTAGAGATCCAACTCATCACGATTCCCCAAGCGATACAATTACCCGATACCCATCGGAAATGGCCGAAGATAGCGTAACCACAACATCAGAAGGGTTCCTGACCTCCTCCTCCTCCTGTGGTACCCTGACCACCCTGAGAACATAATGTAGCACCTCATTTCGATCCCAATGACAGTCCACATCCTTGAAACGAAACTTCATCGCGCAAATCCAACGAGCGTCGCGTTGGATCCAACCCTACTGGCTTCTCGAAACTTGATCCAAACTCTTGGGTCTCCGCTCCAGGCCCTCCAATCAATTTGCCTGAGCTGAACCTCTCTCATTGAGGTACTCTTAATCGATCTTCCTTCCTCAACTCTGAGGTCCATATCATTCAGGGTCTCGCACCCTGATCCCCTTACTAGCTCAATCGTCCCGGCTATACTGCAATAGCTTGAGCAATCTCTGCTCTAAACGTGGCTACAACTATCCCTGAGACTTGGTCTCCGAACCCGAATGGGAAAATAGATTGCATAATCAACCCTTGCCGCCTGCTACAAGAGATCCAAGGTGAACTCGAAATCCTACCAGTCCTTCCACTAGCTAGCTCACCATCGGAGCTAAGACCACACCCTGATCCCACTCATGCGTGCTCATCCTCATTCTGCAAAGCAACTGTTCCCACGATCAAGGCATAACCAAGAATTCCCCTTCCCATAAGCTTCTCAGATTTTCCATGACTCTCACTGATTCGAGTATGGATCCTGTGCTTTCAGTAGTACAGGTCCAATACTACCTTCCACACCTATCCATACTTTCCTCAACAATCCTCCTGAATCCTCTAAGTCGCTTACTTCACCGAGACACTAATTGTCTGCTAAACAGCAAGACAATCTCTACCATAGCACCTCCTAGGCTCCCCCTAGGTTCCCAACTTCACCGAACTGCCCCACTAAGCTCATTAGAGCAAATCCTAGGCATTCCTAGGTTCCCAACCTCGCCCGACCCTCAGCTGCTGAAAGATTGCCAATATTGTCAACTAGCTACCTCATGAATATAGCCACATGTAGCAGAGATCAGATAATCCTTCAAGTAAAAGACCCATCCCTAGAACGGTTGGACTCAGACAAGAGCTGCGCAATAGGGTCAAGTTCATCACTCTGAGATTATCCATTCTGTGCTATATGTGACTTGGCATATTCACCTGATAGCTAACTCACATTAATAAGAGTCCTACAAAGCACAAAGCAAGCAACATTCAGGTAATCGGTAAATCTAACCAGCATACACTAGACAAGTCAGTCTATCCTCACATCCAATCTGCATCTAGGTAACATCTGTCACTAATCTCATCCTAGGCTCTCCATAGGGTAGTCTCCAACCTGCGAAGTTATCATCAGACAATCATTCCACGTACCACAACCCATGATGTCTACATCCATCCATTCTCGTTGTCGGGTGTCATTGTGCATGCAAATTCTACACAGAATAGGAAACGAGTCCTAACCATAAACAATTTTTTAAAACACACACTTAACAGTTACAAATACCAATTATCATTCTAATTCCAACATGACATCCAATATCCTCATGGCTACAAGTACCACATATCAGGCCAACCTATTGCTGACTACTCAACACTAGCATGCAAGTCTACCAGCTCATACAACATATAAAGGCATCTCCCCTAGCCCTAACTAGCATGCGATTCGCAGATTCATAAACCAAATCCTAACAGACAACATATGTTAGTATTTTGGGGAAACTTACTTGAGCTCGGCCGATTGCATGCACCACGCCCTTTCTTGTCTTATAAAATCCTTACTCGAAAACCTCTTTCTTTTGAAAACTTTACAGATCCTCAGTTTGAGTCCAGACTCACCCGAAAGTATGTCCGAATACCTCAAACCAAGGCTATGATACCAACTTGTAACGACCCGAAAATCAAGGGTAAAAATTTCATTTTTAATATAACCCAAAATAGATATCATTTATTCCAAACATATCAAATCATCATTAAGTAAAACATTTATCAGAGTTCATCCCAAAATCATTCATAGCGGAAATCATAGGTGTGTGCACTGCGATCAATCCGAGCCCTTCCCTTCCAAAACGATGATACCTGAAACAATAAACAAAACCTGTACGCACGAAGCTTAGTGAGTTTCCTACAACATACCATACCCACAAATCCACATAACATATATCCTGTTAGCTATAAAAGCTACCTGTATCACATAAGCCATGCATACATAAAACCTAGGAAAGCCATGGGATATCCCACATGGTGTTACTTCTAATGTCATGGACTACCCCACATGGTCTCTACCTAGGACTGCCGTGGGCTACCCCACATGGTATTGCATCTAATGCCATGGGCTACCCCACATGGTCTTTACCTAGGATTGTCATGGGCTACCCCACATGGTCTTACATCCAATGCCACGGGCTCCCCCCGGGTCTTCCATGCAAGTATCACAAAGACAACTAGCATAACACATATCATATAATCGCTAGCATACCACTTAGCAATGAGCTAACTACCATACCACATATCTCTACTACAACTAGTGTACCACATAACATAAAATGGGCCGACCTTGGTGCCTTACAGCCATTGGTATGGTGAGAAGACTCACCTTGAATGCAGAAGCTTCCTGAGGAAATCCTTAGTTGCTGCCCCCACCAGTTACTCGAGCTGTCACTACTAGTCAACATACCCAATTAGCAATTGGGTCCCTTACCATAATCCTTGGTCCATGCATGGGGTAAAATAACCATTTTACCCCTGTCCAATATGATCCAAAACTAAGGGTCCAAACCCAAAACAAAGCCCAAACATTATAATGTCCATAAGACCATCAATGGCCCAATTTTCCAAATTGGGCCTAGACCTTTCCAATGGACTTTATACTAAGGCCCAATACTTTCCCTAGTGAAAATCCTGACCCAAATGGCCCACGAAGGCCCACAGCAACCTAGTCCAAGAATTGGCCCAAACCCAGGCCCATAATGCGAAGTCCATTTCTATATTGGGCCACAAGGCCCACTAGGCCCAACTATTCCATTATTGGCCCAAAGATGCATTCAGGCCCAACTATCAACAACTCCAGGCCGAAAACCATTAGGGCCCAAAGGTTCGAAGTCCACAAAGGACCAAGTCCTCTTGAGAGCATACGCCCAACGTACCTCTTCTATACGCTTAGCGTACAAAGCAAATGAACTGTATGCGCAACGTACTACATAGTACGCCCAGCGTACAAGAAGCTCATGCACAACATCCATTAAGTGCTTAATACTTGATCCAATAATTCCAAATCATAGATCTGAGCTATACTTAACATCTAAACCCATAAAGTCACTGATTTGGTGACTTTGCATGCCCCAAACAAACCTAAACTCCAAAAATGGCATTCTACTTCCATAAAAGTGACCCTAACTCAAGCATGAATCCATTAAGATCATCAAGATGGCAACTTTCTGCCTTAGGGACTCAAATAGCATCAAGGGTGGCAACCCCAAGCCTAAAAACGGATTTGCAAGCATAAAGCTCCATTTTTGGGACCAAAAGATCCAAAAACTCAACATAGAAGATCTAAGCATTCAATGGTCAAGTTCAGAGCTTTATACCTTCATTAAGCTAAGAGTGAGTCCTAAAAGCCAGATCCATAAGCTCCTCCTTGATTCCCATCCTTGCATCAATCTCCAACTTCTTGAAAATAGGTTAAACACCCCAAAAATGGACTCCATAAGCTCAAAATGCCACCATGGATGCTATAAGACGATTTCTAATGTTTAGAGGGGTGGAGGCTGAATATGTTAGGGTTTGGTTAGGAAATAAGGGGTTTAAATAGGGTCCAAGACCCTAAAATAGGGTTTTGATCTGACGGAATTACACCCAGCGTAATTCTGGTACGCCCAGAGTACTCCAGAGAACCTTCGCGACCACTCCTGGTCATTACGCCTAGCATAACCCAAAGTACGCCCAACGTACTCCGCTAAGCCTAAAACTACTAAACTTCCGAAAGCCATAACTTCTTTGTTATAAATCCGTTTTCAACGATCCTTATATCCACGGAAAGGTGACGAGAAGCTCTACACTTCTAACAACTCAAATTTTCCTTAAGACCTTCCGAACAAAACCCATTATCCATAAAACCCGAACTGACACTTTACCAAATTAACCCTAGGCTCCAAAACACAACTCGAACACCCGAAACACTTCTAATACATCACCTGCACCTAAATGGGACTAGATCTTACCTTCTCTAGAGCCATACTCCTTATGAAGACCAACCTTCGGCCCATAGCCTTAGACTAGACGTCAATTCGGAACTGAGCATTACAATCAATCTTATGCAGTCTTGTATCGGAATGGAATCGCAATTCCATTGCCACAAGAAGATATGTCGTGTTATTTAGATGAGAAGAGAAGAGTGGAAGAATTAGGTGTGTATACTAAAGATGGGCATCAAAACTGTGAGCTGGCGGTCATGCAGGTTGACACGTGCCGTTGAGATGGTGCGGTTTACTATTTAGTTTTCTATAAAACGAAGTGAACTTAAGAGTAATTCATTAAAAATAGGCAAACAAGTTTCCTATTTTTAATGTGATCGGAAGTTTATATAATTAGATGAAAGAACCATTAATTTAGGTTATAGAGATCGTATGTATCATTGTTGAAAGTTGTATTTAAATCTTTATCGTTTGATGATGGAAGGCTTGTTGTAGAGAGCATTTGATACATTACAGTTGAATGATAGATAATTTTTTTAATTGGGCCTTAACATTGCGAAACCATTAGAAATCAAGGGATCTCCCATGGTTAATTATTTTTACAAACACATTTAATACGTTTGAAATGAGTTTACACATGCTAGTTTGGTTGTTTCAGTTGCACACCTACTATCTCATAGACGAATGCATACACATTCAATTTTTATACGTTGTTATATGTCTACAAACAGTCTCAAAACCATAGCCCCCCCCTCCCCCAAAAAAAAAGAATGTTTCAACCCAAACATAAGATCAAGAAGTCTCACATAGACATGGAAACCCTCACGCAAAGCAAACTAAGATGAACGCATCATATGTAAAAATGACCACCCCATGTTCTATTTTCCTTCTACGCCATTTTTGACGACCATTACGACTCCGTAACAACATCATCCATGAAATATCACGCCATGAAATTATTCTTTCAAGATTATGAGCTCGAACAATCATTGTACATAATTTAATAATTTTAAAGGATGTAAATTAAACCCTCCCATTGCAAAGCCTTTCTACTAGCCGACCAAACCCTCACTAACTAAATAGCACCATCGATTACTATAGGACGGCCACATTAACTGTTTTAATCCTTGTATATCAATGGTAAATCGTTAACACCGGTTTCGAGATTTTAAACCCTTAGAAGAGAACTTTCACAAACTTTAAAGTAAAGATAAATGGCCTTTCAACACCTCTTTGCAAGAGATAGGAGTATCGCTCACTCTCTGCTCAATAAGAAAGCGGAAACACATATTTCTTTAATTAGAAAAGCATCAATCATTAGTGATGCTCTCCCGACAATCTCTTGCGAGAACAACAAAGAAAACATGAAATACTGTTTTTGTAAAAAACAAGCATGGTTATTTTATATACACACACATGAGGCCGTTAACTATGTACGCATGGTCTGCTAATACCGTTTACTTATATATACATACTTGTGCTGATCTACACTCCCACAACAAATTCTAACTTCATTAAATTTTGTTTAAAATTATACAAACCCCTAATTTCAATAGAAACAATTCTGACTCGAAAGACATGTTTTGTTTTGTTTTGTTTTTGAATTTTAATATTAGTATCCCAACTATCCTTTCTGAAATTTAGGGTTACCTTTCAAGACTTTAAGTTTCTCGATTTATTCAAAAATCATGTAATTGATTATGTTCAAATTTCATTATCAATTCCCAACTATCCATGTGTGAAATTCTTTAATACCCTACAATATGTCAAGTTCTGTTATTACTTTTGATTAATTCTGACACTTTTTTCTTTGCTTTTTTTTTTCAAATTTCAATTTCAATATCCCAACTATCCTCTATGAAATTTAGGAATACCCTTCAAGACTTTTTGTTCCGGTGTGATTCTCGATTTATTCAAATTTCATTAAAGTTATTATGTACAAATTTCATTATCAATTCCCAACTATCCACCTGTAAAATTTTTGAATACCCTACAATATGTCAAGTTTTGTTATTATTTCTAATCAATTCCGAAGAATAAACTATATTTGATAGAAAATCAAAAAGATAGTCTAGATGCAAAAGAATAAAAAACATAAAAGATATGAACATATTACAAAAATAGAAATTTTGATCAAACCAATTAATATAATCTACAAAAATTTGAATACATGTTTATTTGGCATGGTTATTTAATACACACATGAGGCCGTTAACTATATATGCATGATACACTCAAAAGCGATAAACTTATATATACATACTTTCGCCGATCTACACTCTCACAATAAATTCTAACTTATTTAAATTTTGTTTAGTATGATACAGATCCCTAAATTGCATCATAACAAGTCTGACTCGAAAGCCATATTTTTTTTTCAAATTTCAAAAATAATATCCCAACTATCTTGTCTGAAATTTAGGAATACTTTTCAGGACATTATGTTGCAGTGTGATTCTCGATTTATTCAAATTTCGTTAACTGATTATGTTCAAATTTCATTATCAATTCCCAACTATCCATGTGTGAAATTTTTTAATACCCTACAATACGTCAAGATCCGTTATTATTTTTGATTAATTCATAAGAATAAAGAATATTTGATTGAATAGGGCCATGGCTTTTCTCTCTTTGGATGAGTATTTCAGTAGTAGTTTTTACTGGATTTAAGTTGTAGGCTGGTGTTTGAGGGTAAAGAACACTTTCATGTTATTTTCTATAAAACAAAATGAACTTAAGGGTAATTCACTAAAAATAGGCAAACAAGTTTTCTATTTTAAATGTGATTGGAAGTTTATATAATTAGACGATAGGACAATTAATTTAGGTTATAGAGATCATTTGTATAATTGTTAAAAGATGTATTTTAATCTTTATGGTTTCATGATGGAAGGCTTGTTGTGGAGAGCATTTGATACAATACAGTTGAATGCTAGATAATTTTGTTTAATTGAGCCTCAACATTCGGAAACCATTAGAAATCATGGGCTCTCCCTTGGTTAATTATTTTTACAAGAGAAAATGACAAAAATAGCCATTTATACTAATTACATTACAAAAATAGCCAAAAAAAATCGAAATTGCAAAAATAACCCTCAATTTCGCAGATGGAATTGCCCCATCTGCGAAATGACCATTCCATCTGTGAAATGAGTATTCCATCTGCGATTTCCCCTAGTTTTGACTATATAAACGGTTTTTTTTCTCCATTTTTCACCCTTCTCTACACAAAAACTCTATCTGTGGGCTTTTCTCGCGATTTTGGCTAGTTTTTGAAGAAAATGGAGGATTATGTCAACAATCCCACAAATATGGTTAGATTTTAACTCTTTTAATGTTTTAACTTTTTATTATTTTATCATTTATTGTATTATTTAGTGTAAAAAAATAGAAATTATAAAGTTTTGAAAGAGTAATTTTGTTGTGTTTGATAGTTTTAATATTTCTTTAGTATACTTGAACTTTAAATGCTATTTTGTTAGTGGTTGTTTGAATGTACAAGTAGAGACTGCGTAGAGTGTGCATCTGGTGGTTTAAATTTAAATAAATTGTTAGAATAATGTTTACAATTTGTTATTTTTGTTGTTTGTTTAGTTGTTGTATAACTTGAAAACTTGTATATATTCTTATCGTATAATTGTTTATATAAAGTGAAAAATAGTTAAATTACAGTATGTGCAAAATAGTCGTTTGTATATATATTTGTCGTATAAGTATAACATTTGTATAAGTTGAAAATTTGTCGTATATATTGTTAGAAATTGTTTGTATTTGTCGTATAAGTTGAAAATTTGTATATATTTTTCGTATAACTTGCAAAATTGTTAATTTGGTTGTCGTTTTATTTGAAAAATTGTTTGTTTATACGGTTATACAATGTTAGTTTATATAATTAGAAAGATAAAAATTGTTTATATATTTGTCGTTTAAGTTGAAAATTTGTTTAATAAAATGTTTATATAATTATATATGATATTGTTTTTTATTGTAAATATATTTGTTGTATAACTTGGAAAATTGTTTATATATGTGTATGTTATTGTTTTTTATAGTAAATATATAAATTATTAATTAAGAATTTGTATTTGCATTACTAATTGTTTATGTACTTATTGCAGTTCATAATCATATATTTTAAAAACAAAATATTTTTTAGTTCTCTAAATTGTTTTTGTGTTTTTTTTTTTTTTTGCAGCATGATTTTAGTTTTATCAATATGAAATCAATTGTGAACTTAAAAGGCTCGGGCGGTAATATATGAGAAGTATTTGAAGTTTTAGATGGTGTCAGTCGTCCCATTTTCAGAGATACTGTATTTGGTTATTTTATGGATGTCCCTCGTTTAATTACAAGGGGACGCATTGTTGTTCCATCAAATGTTCCTTCATCGGATCCGGCCGGACCCTGTTTTATCTCCAGATAGAATAAAACGATTATATTTTCGAGTAGGCAATACGAAAATGGTTTATGGGCCGGAAGAGTTTTGTTTGATAACCGGCTTCAATTTTGGGGAGTATCCAAAAAACATTGGGAAAAAAGCGTCGAAAAAATTATTAACTAGTAAAAAAAGATGTTTATTGCGTGAGCGGCTATTTCCAGACCATACCAATAGTTCGGTGAAAATCGGCGACCTGAAACGTTTAATTTTAAATTGAACATTCTTAGAAGTTGACGACGTTGATGCAGTTAGAGCATGTTTGATATACATTTTGTGTGAAGGTTTTTTGGGAAAAGAAATTAATGATCGGGTGCCACAAGATTGGTTTTTTTTTGCTGAGAATTTGGATCTCTCGAACATGTATATTTTGTTTACGTTAAAAGTTTTATTTTATTAAAGTTATAATTTATATAAAAACCAATTTTGTTTTTTTTTGTTAGTTTCGCTTGGGGTAGCTATCTTTGGGATTTTACTTATGTTGACCTTGAGGATACATGGAACAAAATAAATAATTATTTATCACTTCCTGAGCGTCGTCAAACTTTAAAGTACTCCGTCTCAGGATTTACGGCTCCAATAAGGGTATACAAATTTTCTTATATTTAAATTGTTTTATTGTTATGTTTTTTATTTTAATTTTAACTTTTATTACTGTAATTGTAAAAAATTGTAGATATGGATATATGAGATGATTCCGGCTGTTCGTGCATGTGGATTAGTATTGAGAAAAAATAAAGACATGCCTCGGATGAAACGATGGAGTGAAACAAAAAAATTGAAATGGGTTGACGTGAACAAGATTTTTTCAAAGCTACAGGTTTATAAATTTTTCGTTTATTATTAATAAACTTGATTATTATACTTTTATGTGCATTTTTAATATGTTTGATCTTTTAGGAGGGGCAACCACCAAGACAAAACATGTTACCGAGTGATGGTGAGATGACATCTTCTTATTATATGTCATTTCAAGAGTATGTATATGGTGAAGGGAAACCAGTTCCATCCCGAGTACGGGACCATTTTAGGAGACAAGACGAATCTTCGTCTAGTATGTCGTCGAGTGGTCGCTCTCATGGTAGAGGTAGGGGCAGTGGGAAACACAACCTAGACGAGGTGTTGAATTGGCTACATGCACTGGAGCAGCAAGTGTTTATGAACCGACAACCTATAGAGGTTTTTGTTGAAGAAGTGAATAATGAAGAAAATTGGAATAACATAAATTTTGAGGAGCCTGTAGTATTCGAAAGAAAATTTGATGAACGGGTTAGTTACACGCTACATTATTTTTTAAATTTTATTAACATATATGAATATTTGTGTTTGTATTTTATATTTAAAAATATAGGTTGTACAAGATGAAGTGATGAATAAAAACAATACAACTGAAAATATTCTTGGTGATATTGAAGACGACAAGGTTGTTATAGATATTACCTTTACGATTTTAATAATTACTTTTTAATGTGTCTTTTGTTATTAAGTAAAAAGTTTTATTTTTAATGTAGGTGTTGGAGGAGAGGAATGACTATGCGGGGAACAAATTTGATGATGATGTGTTTGATGTAAATGATTATAGTGAAGTTAAAGAGATTCTTATACTTACATTAATTTATATTTTGTTTTTAGTAGATTGAATCATTTTTTTAATTAGAGATTATTGTTTATTAAATTATGTGTCTTTCGTTATTAAGTATAAAGTTTTATTTTTAACGTAGGAGTTGGAGGAGAGGAATGACAATGCGGGGAACAAATTTGATGATGATGTGTTTGACGTAAATGATTATAATGAAGCTAAAGAGGTTCTTATACTTACATTAATTTATATTTTCTTTTTAGTATATTGAAACATTTTTATAATTAGAGATTATTGCTTATTAAATTAGGTGCCGGACGAAGATGAAATAATAATTACGGGAATTGTAGATTATTTTGATGAGTATGGTGTTGATGGCAAAGAAGTTACACCCGATAAACCGAGGAGTCGAAAACCATCACAATATTTGTGCCCTCCTTACACCGAGGTATTCGTTTTATTTATAAACTCATAATTTTATGTCTATGTGAATTATCTGAATGATAGAGATTTAAACATTTGAATATTGTTTTTAGTTGCACACGACACCGAAGCAAAAAAGAAGAGAAAAAAGAAGGTTGATATCAAATCAACAAGCCGCGTTCCTCCTCCAGCTTTTGGTGTTGCTCACGACTTCTCCATGTTGTGCCTGCAACCTTACGTAGCAGGCGGTGAGGTTGTCATCCAAAATTATTTATTTCATTCATATGATGTCCAGCATCGTTTGTTTAATTTCGTGTTAGATAGAGATTTTTGGAGCTCATTGTTTGGGCATACACACGACGGATGGTTGGAGTCATCAGTAAATTAACTGTTAATTTATTATTTTAAAAGTTAATTGGTTTTTAGTCAATAACAAAAGTATCATGATTTTGTGCAGCATATAACCATTTGGTACCGACTATTGATGGAGAGACGGTTTGAGGGCGACCGACAAAAGTATCATGATTTTGTACAATAATATCGACATACAATTAGGGGATGAATTCATCCCCTAATCATTGGCTATTTGGGGAACTACGATTAGCGTCAATGGAAGTGCATATTTATGACAGTCTTGGTAGAGGGGCTTATGAAAAATTTAAATTTGAAGGAATCTATTCCAAATTTGAACGTCGGGTGGCAAATTATTTGGACAAGATTAAGTATTGGTCCCGGAGGAACATCCCAAGGATTCCATTGAATATACAATTCATTTATGAAGAAAATGTTCCCCAACAAAGTAGTCATTTGGGAGATTGTGGTGTTTTTGTTTGTATGTTTATGGATCAATTCGTTTCAAGTCAACCAATACGTGTTCTTATTGACCCAAAGAACGCAGCTTTAGAGTTCCGTCAACGGATGGCAAAAATTTATTGGGGGTCTAGTCTTGGTCCTATGTAGTTGGATTATATAATTGTATATCTAAATTAATGTTGGATTTGATTATTAGTTTATTTTTACAGTTTCGTCAACGGATGGCAAAAAATTTAACGTTACGACAATTACAACAAATTAATGACCTACTAATAACTTATCAATACATACAACATAAGAACGACTACAACATTTGTTTTAACGTTACAAGTATACTATTCTAAACATAAGTACAAATACAACAATTTATTGACCTAACAACTTCAAAACCATAAAAACAATATTAAAAAGCTTACAACTTGTAAACAAGAACTGCCAAGAACAACACCCAACTACAAACCAACGCTATCTTTAACTTCTTATTTTCTGATTGAAAGAGCTTATTAGAGTTAGCTACTTTAGCTATTACCATAGATTATTGGTCCTTCTCTTCATCAACCCAACTGATAAACCCGCATTTTGGTCCCTGTTAAATTTAATATTGACAGTAAAAAATAAATTTTTGTCATGTAAACACAAGGGTTTAAATTTGAATGAAGTTAACAACATGATACCAAATATGGGCAAGCGCAAAACAATCTTCCTGGTTTTTAGTTGTACCCGAAATCCTAACGATACGTTCTCCTCCGCAATTGCAGTATGCCATTAGCCTTCTTTTTCTTTTAAATCGGAGTTACTTTCTCAGTTAAATTTTTCACAATGAGTGACAGCCATTTATTGAAGAAATCATATTACAGACAATTCTTTTTGACTATGAAATGAACTAGTTTGACTATGGATTCAAAAGGTTGAACTACGAAACCCAGACAAGTACATTGCGCTGTCTTGTCTTTTCTTGTCGATGTATGATGTTTAACTATGAAATGAATTGGTTTGACTATAAATTTAAAAAGTTGAACTATGAACTGCAGTCCAGTACATTCTGTAGTATTGTCATGTCGGTCAGTGATTTTTGACTATGAAATGAATTGGTTTGACTATGAATTTAAAAAGTTGAACTATGAACTGCAGACAAGTACATTCTGTAGTATTGTCATGTCCGTCAGTGAAATTTGACTATGAAATGAACTGGTTTGACTATGAATTAAAAAAGTTAAACTATGAATTGAATAGTAGAGATACAATATTTTCTATTTATAATTGCATTTGTGTGATATTGCATTTATGTGATGATTGTAGAACACTTTCATTGGTTTTGAAAAAGAGTACTTACACGAAAAGAAGCTTTTCTCAGCTACCAATATTCTTGCATAACCTTCAAAGAACAAATCCTAATACCTTCACAACCATTAAGAAAACCGATACCAACCGCTTTCAATTCTGTTTTGTGGCTTTAGGTTGCGTGGTATAACATACTTCTTTTATTGAGTTATATAATATTTCATGGTAATGTATCTCGATTACTTTTTACTTATCACTAATATATGTTCGTTTTTATGTAGATTTGTACCTTCCTTAGGTGCATGATACCGCTGATATATGTGGGTTATTTACCCCTTCTTGGGAGCTATCTGACAACAATGTACTTTGCAGTAGCTTTAGATGGAAATCATGAACCACTACTCTTAGCAGTTGGTTTGGGAACCTTAGAGTGTGAAGAATCATGGAGATGGTTCATGATGAGGTTAAAAGATTGTGTAGGTGAGGACATAGAGGTTGGTTTCATAAGCAACCTATGTGATAAAATAGACTTTGGTGTTCAGATTGCCTACCCGGATTCCTATCATGGATATTGTCCTAAAGATATAGCTCGAAAAATATATGAGTCTGTCGGACATAACAATACGGAAGTCGAATCGTTGTTTTGGAAGTCATGCAATGCATATAGCGTTGATGAGTTTTACTTGTGTTTGGAAAGGTTGCAAAGTACATGTAGGAAACCACCTTTCTGCACCTTGCTTAGGAGTCCAATTTATTGGCTTGACGATATACCGATTGCAAAATGGACATGAGCATTTTTCTCAAAAGTACGTTACAATGTTAAATCGATTGACGTCCCTGAAATTTTGCAAATTATATCCACACGTGAGTTTCCTATAACAACGATAATTGAGTTAATCACTACGTCGATACAATCAAAGTATGGTGAACGGGCTGAAGTGGCGGGTAAGGGAGATTGTTATATTTAGTTTTTTTATTGTGCTATTATTTTTATTAAAATATCAAATTTTACAAGGAGGTTGTCTGGTGGGTTAACCCCTTACGTTGAGAGTAAGGTTCAAAAACATCTCAACAAGTCTTATAATTGGAAGGCAAGACGTTTATATGGGGATACATTTGAAGTCGATGACAATTTTGCCACCACCAACGTACAACTTGAACGAAGGGTATGTAGTTGTGGTAAATGGCATAAAAAGCGGTATACCATGTGGCCATGCTATAGCATGTCTAAGAACCCGTACATCTGAATCCATTCACAGAATGGTTGATTAAAAGTTCACTAATTTTGTGTATCGACTTGCATATGGATCTGAGTTGGTG
The DNA here is from genome assembly GCF_002870075.4 of Lactuca sativa. Taxonomy (NCBI): domain Eukaryota; kingdom Viridiplantae; phylum Streptophyta; class Magnoliopsida; order Asterales; family Asteraceae; genus Lactuca; species Lactuca sativa. The sequence goes on along the minus strand of NC_056626.2, from coordinate 64,974,727 downwards.
AATACTATACCATCACATGTGCATTGGGAAATACCAAATGAAACGATGATCCTGTTACCTTCCTCAATGCAGTAGTTATTCATGTAGCACCTTTATATTTTATGTAGTATTATGTATTAGTTTTTTATGTACCCCGTTTTTATTTTAGTGTCGTGTTACGTATAAGTTATTCCTGTACCATGTTTATATTTTATGGCGTATTATGTATTAGTTATTTATGTACCCCATTTATATTTTATGGCGTATTATGTATTAGTTATTTATTTTATGTCGTATTATGTATTGGCGATTGAGGAAACAACATACATTAAAAGAAATGGACATTTATTAAATAGTAACAAAACACACATACAACTACAAGCAACTTAAATAACGAAAAACAATTAACTTAACCAACATGCATATTAAAAATACGGGACATTCATTAAAAGATTTCATGCATCTAAGTGGGTAAACTCGCTACCATCATATTCAAAACGGTATAGTTCCAAAGCCACCTGTCGTAGAATGTCTTCATCCGTATTTGCATGTTCATTATCCAACTCGTTATAAATACGTTGAAATTGTTTCACCTTTATTTTCAAATCCAGAAACTTCGCTTTGACATCTCTTCTTCTTCGATATTGAGTACGCCCCATTAAATGGTGAAACAAATGACATACACGAGACCAAAATGATCCAGCACGAACTTGTGGGGGACCTGGTGGAAAATCCTCCCCTACAGTTATAATCCAAGCTTGAACCAAAGCGACCTCCTCTTCGTTCCTCCATATATGTGGTGAGTCCATAATTGCAAGGGGGGAAGTAATACGATACAATTACAACATATATTAAAATCTATTTATAACGACTCCTTATTTTCCTGGTGCAATGGCTTGTCAATTCAAGTAGCAATGTATTGTGTTGTCATTCGACGGGGGATGACTTGTCAAATCGAACAGTGATCTGTTGTGTTATAAGTATAGTACACTGCATTCGTCAGTTAATTTTGACTATGAATTGCAGACATATTAGAAGATTGGACTGCGATTTTGTGTAGAAACTACTATAAATTGACATTAAGTTAAATAAATAGTTTACTAAACAACCAATACAGCTGTTCAAATATTGTTTTTTAGATTCTACTCTCTTTGTTTCAATCAAAATGAGTTCTATATCATGGAGCAATGAAGAGTTCTTGGTTCTTACACATGCTTATATTCATGTGTACGAGACAAGCAAGTTGAACGATCCAATGTTTTGGAGCCGTTTAACCAATATTTTCAATGCTGAAAACCGAATGGCTACAAGAAATGATCGTGACGAACTATACATCTTAGCAAGATGGTATGAAATGAAAACCGAAGTTCTATTGTTCAACGATCTGTATACCAAAATTGACGACACCCGTTTAAATGCTACTGAGGAGGTCATCTTGGAAGCTGCTAAGGAGGAATACAAGTCATTAAGTAACGGGTTGGAATTCCAGTTTGAAGCCCTTTGGAATATTTTGAAATATATCCCGTTTGTTTATAATCTATTTTAGTTTATTATGTGAGTACTAGGTTATTTTCATGTACTAGGTTATTTTCATATATTTCGTATGTATTTCATATGTATTTCGTTTGTTTAAAATCAATTTTAGTTTATTATGTGAGCAACTCGTATGATTAATTTGAATTAATAAATGCCCATTGCATTAGTTTTCACAATACATTAGAATACATTACTAACAAGAATTCCATGAACCATTACAAACATTACAACAATTACATGAAAAACAATGACATAATACAAACAAAGCATTAAAGTAAAACACAAGTCCATGGGTTATTCTGAACAGAAATTAGAGCGGTCTACATGAAATACTGTTTATTTTTAACAAACTTCCAAACTTCCTCATATTCGAAGTCTCTGCCGTCATGCTCACAGATGTAAAAATCTGTAACAACTTCCAAGAAATCTTCTTCGTCCCGATAACGAACATTGTTATTTTTCGCATAATTACATGCTCGATTGAACCATGTCACTTCTTCCTTTACATCCATCCACTTAGTAACAACATCTGATTTTTCTCTTTGTTGTCCTTCTCCCATCTCATGGTTAAACAAAGATGTTATGCGAGTCCATTCATCACCAATTAGGCAATGCGAGGGAGCAAGTAATGATACACCATCCTGAACACTTAGCCATCATCGTGTAAGAACTAAAACCTCGTTTGTCGTCATGGCCTTTCAGAATTGGAACCAGGTACTTCATTCGAAGAACTCGCTACATTCGACGACATTTCTAATAATGGGAGTTCGTTTCGTTTAGGTGATTTGGGTGTTTGGTTTTTAGATCTTAAACATCTATTTATATAAATAAATACAGGACTATGAATTAAAACTTTGACTATGAAATGGTTACATTTGGACTACGATTTTCAGCTTTATGCAGTGATTTATCATGTCAAACTGTCATTTATGTCTTGTCACTTAAGGGTTCCACTACGATTTGCAGGTTACTGCAGTGACTTGTCATTACTGTCTAGTCATTTCAAAGTTGGACTTGTCATTACTGTCTAGTATGTATAAATACCACTTATAGCATAAGTTTATTACAATGTCGACTTTATTATGAGTTCCTCACACAAATTCGAAGTTTGCTCATGCAACAAAGTAGATTGTTACTACCCTCTTCAGCCGGGCCATATATGTCACATGAAAATTTTGAAGAATTGAAGAAGGCTGAAGAACAACAAGAAGATGACAAAGAGTCATCCCGACTTCTCACTCAACTTGCTAATGATATTGCATCGGAATGCAAACAAGCTCAAGAATGGATAGACCTCAATAAAAACAAAATCAAAGAGCATAAAGATTGGATAAAAAAAGAGTAAGAAGGCAATCAAAATGACTGAAAAATGGCTTGCTGAGAAGGATGAGCAATTGATACACATTATGGTAACAAAGGATCGTTTGGAAGACAAAATGAGAATTAGGGATGACTATAAACAATGGAGAAAGAGAAGTACCCATTTCAGTTCCCTGAGTTTAAAAATTAGTTACAAAATTGTTGTAATATTATCATGATACATATTAGGTTGCAAAAGGACCGTTTGTTGTTTTTTTTAAATAACAAGTTGTAATTGTTAAAAAAATTCTGCAAGCTACATTTTATAATATAAAGGCTTCATTAATTGTTATAATTAACAAACTAAACTAAAATATGAAAGCATGGCAATGTCTTGTAAGATTTAATAAAAATATTACAATACATAATAAGTTAACAACTCGTCGTTAGTCTTCATTTCAAGGTTGTTTTATATCAAAATCAACGTTATAGGTTTGTGAGCAACTCGCTGAACCACCAATATTAAATGCCATTTCTGCAGTAGAAATTATGTGGCGTGCTCCACTACCGGACGCCCTTCCAGTACAATTATTTCTTGTGTGTTCTATTTGACCACATGTAGAACACTCTTTTATATTTGGACCCTCGCCTTGGGATGGAATGCAGTCTGTGTTTCTTGGCCTGCCTGGCTGACGTTTATCCATTATTGGTGGCTTAACAATCATTTAATCATCGGGGATCTCCCATTCGGATGGCTTTGGCAGAGGGTTTATTGATTACTCATATGTTTTCCTCAGTGTTTCGGTAAAGTAAGCATTTAATGCATACCTCGAGCAGTCTTGGTAATTGTTCACTGTTAAACATCTTATGACATGACCACAAGGTATCCCATCAAGTTGCCAATGCCTACATGTACATGTCATATGTTGGAAATCAAGAATCACATTTTGTGACCCCTTTTTGACCTTGCATTTTGTATTTGAGATCATGTCAACATCCCATTTACTAAAAGTTTTCTTGTTTTCTTTTACAACTTCATCCGCCCAAGGGGTAATTATTGTTGTTGCTTCTGCTATAAAAACAGCCAAAATGAAGAAGTTAAGATCAATAACATCAAAATTAATAAAACATTAATATTAAAAATTTACTTAACACCTGCAAAGTTACGTCTTTGAAACCACCATTGTTGCATTGTAGCATGAAAAAAATCGATTAACATAAGTATTGGCACCTTACGTGCGTGTCTAGATAATGCATTTATAGACTCCGCACTGTTGGAAGACATAAGATTGTATCGGTTCCCTTTAAAATGTGCCCTTGACCAAGTTTCTAGATTTATACTTTTTAATTACTCCCATACTGGTTCTTTTGTCTTTTTCATAACATCCATGGCAACATCAAAAGCATCAACTGTGTACGCCTTACACGCCTCCCAAAAAATTTCTTTAACCATCTTACTCTTGTCGAATCTTAGATACTATGTTGAAATACAAATGGACACCACATATTCCATGATGAGCGTGAGGAAAAATGTTGGTAACGGATGTTGCTATAGATGGAGACCTATCAGATATAATTGTAAGCTCCTGCATATTTCCTATGCAATCACGTAGTTTTTGAAAAAACCATGTCCAAGAATCGGTACACTCATTTTTGCATATACCATATGCAACCGGTAATATTTGGTTTTGTCCGTCCTTAGTAACTGCAAGTAACATGGTACCTTTGAACTCGCCCTTTAGGTGAGCTTCATCTACTACTAGGGTCGGTTTACAAAAATTGACAAAAGCACGTACCTACAATACATTGTATATCTATTCAAATACACCAAAATAAATATTAAAAAATTAATATAATATTATAATACTAACCGAGCAACCGAGTGCGACGTACAAAAACTCAAAGCGATCATCAGCATCTGTTTTAATATGTGTGACAGTACCCGGATTATGTTTGGCCAAGTTGTGACAATACGCCGGAAGTTTGGTAAAAGAATCCTCTTTCGTACCCCTTAACGACAACAATGCATATTGCTTCACACGCCATGCCTGATGGTATGAGATATTGATATTCAATTGAGCATTCATATCATTAACAATATCTTTTCCCCGATAAACTCTACTATAGTCTTCAGCCAAAACATCAGCAACATATTCACCCAAAACATATTTGTTTGCTTGTCGATGATTAGGTTGCAAAAATGTTGAAGAACATGTGTGTACATCAACAAATTTATTCACTTGGAAAAGTTCATCATAATTTTTAATTGCTTTTGCTCTTAGTAACCAAGAACAATTTTTCGAAACACACACAGCTTCATACCTTGATTTGGTGGATCTACTTGTCCTCGTCTGGAAACCTTCTCGAAGACATTTTTTACCAATACACCGCTTTAAAAGTTCTTTGTTCTTAAATATACTCTCACATTGAATCTTTTGAAGATTCATGTCTACCATCTGTGTTGGGATATCTTCATTAATATCAACTGGGCATGCTGGTACAGGGGGCATACCGTGAAAAAGGTTATCGGGAAACTTAGCTTTAACTTCATCACCCAACTCATCTCTATCGGAATTGCTTTGTAGCTCGATTATATCTAAACGTACATCACCAACATCAACATAATGCCCGTAAACATGATTTTTTCATTTTTTTGACTTGAATTTTTTTTCTTTTTAGTTTTATCTACCACATGCCTATTCATAACTTTAACTTCTTGTTCGGCAACATCATCACAACAACCACCCACATCATTAAGATATGTACCAACATCATCATCACCAACAGACTTGTAATTCTCAGGATCCACATAGTGAATAGGTGAATAACTAACATTAACATTTTCAGCAACACTGTGAAACTGAGGTACACTAGGAGTATTGAAAGTACCTATCGGATCGTTGCTCCCTTTATAACTGCATAAATTACCAACAAGTTGGTTTCCAATTTCACCACCCCCATTAACCTCCTCAACTTCATCAACCACCACAAACACTTTCACAACCCTTCCTCCACTACATTTTGATTACGTTTATCAACATTCTAACATCCATGTCTTCAGTTATAGCTATATAATAATTTAATTCAGGATGGTGGAAACGAAGACTAATTCTATATTTGTCTAACAAACCAATTTTGCTTCTTACCAAAGGTACAAAATCACTATAACTAATATACTCAGAAAATATCAAAGCAAATTCAGAAATACCTCCCTGTGGACATACGTATTCCAGATTAGTTCCATTAACTTGCCATCTCCCACCGGTTACAAGACAAACCAAATATTCAATCATTTTTTAGAGCAAATTTTAGAGAAACTTCCTAAACAAATAACAACCAAAATGATAATTTTCTACAAAACTTTTTATATAGCAACATGATTTCGTAGTCAAACCAATTGATTTCATAGTCAAACTAAAAAAAAGACAAAAAAAATCACAATTTCGTAGATGGAATGAGAGTAAATCGCAGATGGGGCTATTCCATCTGCGATTTTACCCTACATTTTCAATATATATAGAGAAAAAAAATTAAAAAAAAAACCACCTGCGAATGTACAAGCAGCTAAAGCACAATTGATATCTTTTTTGTTATTTTTGTAATGTAATTAGTGTAAATGGCTATTTTTGTCATTTTCTCTTTTTATAAACACAATTGATATCTTTGAAATGAGTTTACACATGCTAGTTTGGTTGTTTCAGTTGCAAACCTACTATCTTGTTTAGCCTACTAGACGTGATATATAGAGTCAATCTTGCGTGATTTGCATGTATCTCGTAGACGAATGCATACATATTCACTCTTTTATACGTTGTAGGCTGTATACACCGTCTCAAAACCTTACTCCCCCCCTTGAGAATGATCCAACCCAAACATGAGATCAAGAAGTCTCACAAAGACATGGGAACAATCATGCAAAGAAAACTAAGATGAACGCATCATATATCAAAATGACCACTCCAAGTTCCATTTTCCTTCTATGCCCTTTATGACGGCCATTGCGGCTCCGTAACAACATCATACTTGAAAAATCACGCCATGAAATTATTCTTTCAAGATTATGAGCTCGCACAATCATTATGCATAATTTAATCATTTTTAAAGGAAGTAAAACCTGTTAGAGAAAGGCATTGAAAACATGAAGAAAGAAAGAGAGATTCTAGTGCAGAAAATGTAAACCTTTTTTATTTATCACCCAATCGAAAAATCAAATGTTACAACACAATACATACATATTTATACTAGACATGATGACAGTTAATGTTGGTTATTAACGAACCAATGTAACCCCTTTGTGAACCGTTGAACCCCTTTGAGAAGACACCTCTTCAAGATACTCATTAATGGCACCCCTTCAAGGAACGATTCAATTTAATTTGTAACTGCTTGTCTACCATAATGTTACATAATACCCCTAGAAGTCTAGCTTATTTTCAACATACCCCCCTAAGCTAGACTTGTACAATCACCAAACATAATCTTCAACAATTTGAAACCTTCAAACTTCCATCATAGAAATTTTCAAAACGTTTCCTGCAATTTTCTTTAGCAAGAAATAAAACCCACCAAGATCTTTTGACTTGGTTGCATACATCACACACACAAACATCAATCTCACCAAGATCTTTTCACTTGGTTAACAAACCTTTTATTAATCCCACCAAACAAACATCCATTCATTTTGCAACATCCAAGACTTCCATTTTCTTGTCCTTTCTGTAATTTAATAACCATTAAACCCAATCCTCCCATGCTTTGAAAAGTTACATCCCATACCATGCTTGTATAAGATATATATATATTGTATTTTAATACCTTTCTTCTTTTGTTCCATATCAACAAGATATGCCCACGTGATTCTGCAAATATTTGACAACACATATATCTTCCTCTTTTGGCATCCGGACAATAATACCCCTTAATCCATTAATGACGGTACTTGCACCCCATTTTTTTTTATCACCCAATACATCCTCACTTGTTACCCTAGTATATTTGGTGCAGTTTTTTTTTTTTTTTTTTTTTTTTTTGAAGACATAACATATCGATACCATGTATTGCAATAAACCACATGCCATGTATCTGATCTTCTTATGATACCGAGAAGAAACACCAACAATCTGGAAATAATGATCGCTCAAAAAATATTCAACCAGGTCTCCCGATAATCCTCTGTTTTCTTTTCTGCAAATCTTCTTCCCTATTCTAAAGGAAACCAAAGGACTCTCTCCATGGGTTTTATCCATTTCTTACCATTGATTCCACCACAAACCCTCATTTCTTTTTCCTCCTATTTTCTGCTTCTCAATTTCTTTCTCCTCCTGTTTCTGTCTTAAATGCATGCTTTCTTCATTCCTTCTCAACCAACCAGGCTCTGATACCACTTTGTTGGAGAAAGGCATTCATGAAGAAAGAAAGAGGGATTCTAGTGCAGAAAATGTAAACCTTTTTTATTTATCACCCAATCGACAAATCAAATGTTACAGACACAATACACACATATTTATACTAGACATGATGACAGTTAATGTTGGTTATTAACGAACCAATGTAACCCCTTTGTGAACCGTTGAACCCCTTTGAGAAGACACCTCTTCAAGATACTAACCGTTGAACCCCTTTGAGAAGACACCTCTTCAAGATACTCATTAATGGCACCCCTTCAAGGAACGATTTAATTTAATTTGTAACTGCTTGTCTACCATAATGTTACATAATACCCCCTAGAAGTCTAGCTTATTTTCAACAAAACCTTCCCATTGCAAAGCCTTTCTACCAGATGACCAAAGCCTCAGTAACTAAAGCAACATCATCAATTACTATAGGACAATCATATTAACTATTTTCATCCTTGTACATCAATTGTAAATCGTTAATGCTGGTTTCGAGATTTTAAACCCTTAGAAGATAACTTTCACAAGCTTTAGAGTAAAGAGAAAGGGCCTTTTAGCACCTCTTTCCAAGAGATAGGAGTATTGCTCACTCTCTGCTCAATAAGAAAGTGGAAACACATATTGCTTTAATTAGAAAAGCATAGATCATTAGTGATGATCTCCTGAGAATCTCTTGCGAGAACAACAAAGAAAACATGAAATACTATTTTTGTAAAACAAGCATGAATCAATCGTGATATTCTACGAGGAGAATCACATGCTTACCGTAAAACCATGACTGAGAGTCTTCTTCAGCATGGTCGCCTGGATTTTGTTTTGTCTCCATCAATCTAGTGCTGTCTTGTGTCGGAATGGAATCGCAATTCCATTGTCACAGGAAGATATGCCATGTTATTTAGATGAGAAGAAGAGAGTGGAAGAATTACCTGTGTATACTGAAGATGGGCATCTCAACTGTGAGCTGGCGGTCATGCGGGCCCTAGGAGGCTGCCATATGAAGTTACCAATCGGTTAGAAAATCACCCCTTCTTAGAAAAAAAAGTGAGACAAATGGTGTTCAGGGAAGATGATTAGTTTATGATTATCAGATGTGCTTGGATTTGGCATGTGGTATCAAATCAAGAAGCTTTCGGTGTTGCGAATACCTATGGGTGATAATTTTACTGCTATTCTGGTTTTGTTTTGATAATAATCAGGTCGGGTCTTTTACGGGTTTGTGTCGCCCGTGATTATGGTGCGGGGTGTTGTCTGATTGCATAAAGGGTGTTGTCTGATTGCATAAAGGGAATTTGAATGTGAAAATACATAATTTTTTTTTTATTAGTGTTCGTGGTAAAGTCTATTTGTAAGGCTGCTTCATATGAGTTGGAAAAAGTAGTCTAAAATTTTGTAGTGGAATTGATTCTACCATGAAAAATTATAGCACTGAATGGTTTTTTTGTGTCTTTGTGTGTCATATCGGTTGTTGTTTGAAAACATATACATGTAATGGTATGTTAATATCTGTATAACATAGTATATCTATATAAGGGTTTGAATGGATATTGGTGTTGAAAAGTTTGGTGTGAACCTCTAGTCATTAGTATATATAGGCACATCAATAACTTTACAAATTACAATATCCACAAGAAACAGAAACATAAATAGTATTTGATGTTTTAAAAGGAGTGCTAGCACTACAAGAAAGGTTAGCATTACCGGCGACACAAGGCAATAGCGGCGACATGTAATTGACGCGTTACAGGTCGCCGCTATTGCCTGGTGAAACCGCTAAAGGTGTCGCCGCTAATGCTAAGTTACAGCGATCCGCGTCAAACTAACCCCATCCGTCCGATTTCTTTTCAATCCAACGACTGTAAAGGAAAGCAAAAAGACGCGCTGACTTTTCCCCCCACTGGTCGCCACTATTATCCTAGTGTCGCCGCTAATACGCATTCGTCGCGACTATTGCCTGTCGCCGCTAATGCGCGTTCAGATATCCCATTCCAGTTTACCTTTCTGCGATTTCTTTTCTGCACTATTCTTTCTTCTCTCGTTTTTCTCTCCTTTCTTTCTTCAATCTCGCTTATTTCTTCCGACTTGGTGGACTAGGAAGTGCCTGTTGGGACCGGTGCTAGCCCCTCCTTCCCCCAAGACCGCCACATCCCCAGAACCGGCGACCTTGAGCTACATTCTGAAATTGCCCCCAATCAAGGTCGAATTCCTCCTCTTTTTTATGATTTTTCTGTTTTGGTGTTAATTTCGATGATAAATTGTTAGTAATTTTCAATTTTGTTGAGTGATAATGTTTGTATTTTGAGATATAAAGTGGTTGTACATTTTGTTGGATTATTTTTATTGGATTGTATGCATTTTGTTGGATTGTATGTTTTTTCAGGTTTGTGGGAATTTTATTATGCATTTTGTGTATGTTTTTTAATTTATGATTAGATTACATTAGCTTAAAAATGAAATTTGGCATGAATATATACATTTGTTGGATTGTAATTTATGTTTATACCACATTGCCTTAAAATGAAATTTAGATGTATAAATTTGTATGAAATTGGAATATGCAAATTGGATGTATACATTTAGCTTAATTAGGTTATTAATAGCAACTTACTTCTAGTAATGTATTGTAGATGGTTTCAAAGTGCTTAATTTTGTTAGTGACTTAATGTTTGGCTTTAATTGGATGAAATTGGCTTAATTGTAATTTATGTATAAATTTGGCTTAATTGTATGAAATTGGATGAAATTGGAATATGCAAATTGGATGTATACATTTGGCTTAATTTAAAAAAAACATTAAAAAAATAATAAATTAATTGTAAAATCAACTTAAAGTAGTTTTAAAATCAAGTTAACGTTAATATTAAAATAAAATAAAATTAGTTTAATAAATTAAACTAATAACAAAAAAGAAAATATTAAATTAATTAGAAAATGAAATTAATTTACCTTTAGAATCAAATTAAGTTACCTTTATAAAATCAAATTAAATCAATTATAAAACCAACTTAATAGCAATATACTTTTAATGACTTAATGTTGGTCATTACAACTTTAACTTTACTTAGGTTATTAATAGCAACGTACTTCTAGTAATTTTAATTTAATTATAGAATAAAATTAAATTAATTAAAAAAAACATTAAAAAAATAATAAATTAATTGTAAAATCAACATAAAATAGTTTTAAAATCAAGTTATTGTTAATATTAAAATAAAATAAAATTAGTTTAATAAATTAAACTAATAACAAAAAAGAAAATATTAAATTAATTAGAAAATCTAATTAATTTACCTTTAGAATCAAATTAAGTTACCTTTATAAAATCAAATTAAATCAATTATAAAACCAACTTAATAGCAACATACTTTTAGTGACTTAATGTTGGTTATTACAACTTTAGCTTTAATTAGGTTATTAATAGCAACGTACTTCTAGTAATGTTAATTTAATTATAGGATAAAATTAAATTAATTTAAAAAAACATTAAAAAAATAATAAATTAATTGTAAAATCAACTTAAAGTAGTTTTAAAATCAAGTTAATGTTAATATTAAAATAAAATAAAATTAGTTTAATAAATTAAACTAATAACAAAAAAGAAAATATTAAATTAATTAGAAAATCTAACTAATTTACCTTTAGAATCAAATTAAGTTACCTTTGTAAAATCAAATTAAATCAATTATAAACCCAACTTAATAGCAACAGACTTTTAGTGACTTAATGTATTGTATATACTGTCAAAGTGCTTAATTTTGTTAGTGACTTAATGTTGGTCATTACAACTAAAGTATCCCGTCTTGGAATACTTTTTGAATCATCAATTTTATGAATAATGTTGCTTCGATACGGGAGATATTCCTGATGATAATTTCGTAATTATCGACACAGAAAAAGAAGCGTACCTAGATGATCAACTCATATATGCTTCGCAAGCCAAACAAGTGTTCTACATCTGTGAGCATGTTAATAATCGAAGAAACTAAAACAACAACCCTCGTTGTGTCGTCGAGCATGTTAATCATAGAAATATTTGGGATCTACCATCCGACAATGCTCGTGTCCAAAATGCTTACATTGACTCTGTCCAAGATGTCGACAATGTGGAGGCCGAAAATGTTGACATAGTTCAAAACAACTCTTCATCTGGAGCTAGACTTTTTATCGACTTCTCACAATACTTTCAAAACAATGTTGATGTAGCCCGAAACAATGCTGATTATGACGATGAAGACGAGACTGAAGTACCTCCGCCAACGGGAAGAATCGATAATGTTTCCGATGAAGAGACTGATTATGATGATGGCGATTCTGATTATGATACCGATGAAGAAGACATTGAAGTATATGATGAAGATTCTGATTAAAAAAATCAATTTTTTTTTGTAATAGAAACTTTATTTGAAATGTACCTTTAATTCATATTGTTTGTCTAACTTTTATTTATGTTGTTTGTCTATATTGTATATCTTACAATTTCGTAGGGTAACTAACTTTTATTCATATCGTATTTCTATATTGTACATCTTGTAATTTAGAGGATGCAGATGAGGATTACTTGGGAAATACTCTTGGCCATGATGGCTGATGCTATGGGGCTTGGACATGGAAGTGATGGAGCCGGGGATCCACCACCTCAAGGAGGCTTTAGTCGTGGTCAGCACGAACAGGATGGTGGGTTTTATTATGATATATATTAACTATTTTTATTATTTTATAATAAGTTATCGAGACTAATATTTTAATTGTATTTTTTCAGCCAAGCTTCCCAAAAAAAAAAGCGGCATGTCAAAAAATATCGAGTTGGGAAAGTTGATACGGGCAAACAAGAGAAAGCCCGTAGATCTAGATTTCAACAGGGAGATCACATATTCCCCTGTCGGGAAGCGTGGTAATTGGTTCACACATGAAATTGGGAGGTATTTGTGGAACAATGTCCCTTTCAACGTATCTGGTTGGGACAATGTTTCCCCCGCCTTAAGGAACGCAGCAGTTGTACATTTAAAGGTAACTTGGATACAATTTTAAGTTTAGTTGTGATTGTTATTTAATTAACTAAATTTTTTGTGTTTTGCAGAATAAATTTGATTTGGATAAGGTTAACATGGATCCGGAGCGTGCTCAATTGTTGTGGAGCATTTATTCGAGTTTTGCAAAAGTTTACAGAGGCCAAAAAAGTAAAGCTCATTCTTATTTTAATGAAATCGGGGGGCCTGCAGATATCCCAGCCGCATTAAACAACCCCCCCTAACGGTATGTCACATAAAATTAGGCGAAGGCAGTCGAACATTTTCAAATGCCAGAATTTTTAAGGCGTTCGGCGTCAAACAAAGAATGTCGTGCAAAACAAGTAGTTGTAAACAGAGGGGGGTCGAGCTCATATAGCAATGCATGTTTCAAAGAAGTAAGTTATGATATATTTAAATACTTATTTAAAGTATGAGTAATCTAATTTTTAATGTTAAATAGGATATCAATCGAATCAAAGTTTGTCGTAAGGCTAATTCCAATCGTTAAGGGGTATTTTATAGTCCAGCAGTCGAGCAACAATACGCAAGTGGTTAATTTGTATTTTTCATATAAGTGTTTATATCGTCAAAGGTATTTAGTAATCTAATTTTTATGATTATTATTATTTTTTTAAAATACAAAATGCTTTACTCGAGGAGATAAACCAACGAACCCAAGCTACTTCTGAGGCAAGCGGTCTAGCACCAACTGATATAAAAGATTGTTTTGAAAGAATATTGGGTGTTCAACGCGGATATATAAGAGACATTGGGCGTAAACCCCTTACTGTTGTGTCCATGTACGATCAGGAACAACCAATGACACAAGAACAACCACAATCACAGGTAATTGTTAGTAAATGGTATGATGGAAAGTAGATGTATGTGTAAGTGTATTTGATATGTTGATATTTTGATATTTTGTAGAATGGTATAATTAATTATAATGTTATTCTTATATGTTGTTAATATATTTTGTTTTCTTTATAGTTGAAAATGCTGCAAACAATACTAAAGGACCCGACCTGTTCTGCAGCATTGGAAGAGTGGTTTCGCTCATTGCCGCCACCAAATAATGATGGAAATGATGATGAGGACGAGTAGTTACTTTAGGATTTCATGAAATGTTTTGTAATTTGGAAGAATACTCAATGTGGTATGGATTAATATTTTGGATTGATTGTATATGTATTAATATTTCTATAAAAAGTTATCAGATTTTACAAATGCTATATGGATTAATATTTGGATTGATTATAAATTTAATGTTAAATAAATAAATTAAAAAAAAATAAAAAAATCAAAAGAGTATTAGCGGCGACATCTTTTGTGGCGACATGTACTTATTAGCGACGACAATGTATTAGCGGCGACACGTAGTATTAGCGGCGACTGGAAGTATTAGCGGCGACAAGAAACGTATTAGCGACGAAGCAATACCGGCGACGCATTTGCAGCGACATGTCGCCGCTAAAGGTATTAGCGGCGATGCGCCTAACCTTTAGTGGCGACAAGCGTCACCGTTGTTGCCCAATCTTCTTGTAGTGATAGGTTAACATGCATCACTCTGTCCAAGTAATATCCAAATCTCCCCAGTTATCCTCGGATACCCCTAAGGCCTTCCACATTGCTTTGGAAGCATCAAAAATATTATTAGGGCAAGGTGGTTGATAGTCATGATCACCATCGCACCCCATAGTAGAGTCACATTCATCCACAACCATTGCCTTTACACTCCTCCCATTTCCATTGATGGTAATATACTTGTGGCACCTATCCCCTCCCTTGTACCATCCAGTTGACAGCGCCACAACTGGTGTGTCATCAGAGTGGTATTGGTTGTCACACTCCGACGGACCACCACCATCACCTCCCTTTTGGAAACTGTTTATTGTCAGTGTTGCTTTAGTATCGCCTGTCACTGGAGGCGAGCATGTATACGTGGTGTAAAACTTACCTTGGACACAACAATCCGAGTTGTTCTCACGGTTGCATTCTCCTGGAGGCGGTTTCCTTCCCCGGATACCACCACTTGGTTTGCATCTCTGAGCATTGATCTCCAATGAAGTTGTTGCCAGGAGAACCAGGAACAGAACAAAACCGAAATTCTTCATTACCTTTTAGATGTTGCTAGTTACTGTTTACAATGCTGTTGGATGAGTAGCAAGGCAAATGGGTTGTGCTAATATAGCCTTTTGCTTAACAAAAAGCCAAGATAATAGTCAACTCTGTTGTATTTTTTTTTTTCAACTGAATGTGGTTCTACGACAATAAAACATCCTTTGGATATTCACTTTCCCATTTAAGAAAACCAAGTAATTTTTAGCGCACGGACATACTACAATATTGTCCATTATGGTAGCTGCATTTTGTGTCTAAAACTATTACAGCGACTATTATTTTATTTGGGGAAAATATCTTCCATTGATTCTGTAAAAATAATAGTTTCAAATTTTTACCAATCTAGGCGCATATTTCTCTTGTATATTACACACGCAGGTAAGATCATGTTAATATAATTGATACTCCATATTGCTTAATTAGTACGTAACATTACTCATCATTCCACATAATTAACCATGACCTTATCATATTACGTTTTAACCCTTTGGTTCTTGCATCAAAGTGAATGTACTATATATCAAGCTGTACACATACATTTGGTACAAATATAGAACAATTGAAATTAAGAGTCCTTTGGCTAGTATTCCAAAATTAACATTCCACGCACGAAGGCTTTGATGCGGTTTGACATGTGCCGTTGAGATGGTGCGGTTTACTATTCAGTTTTCAATATTTGAAAATTTTATTCCAACTTCCTAGTTATCTTGTAATTATATTTCTATCTCTATCATCTACATTTGTGCTAGGAAATTTATAGATTTGGGTGTCTTTAAATGTCACGGGCCGACACTAACTTATTAATTCGAATTATTTTAATCTTTTAAAATGACAATTTCTAAATAAAATAATTATATTCGAAACATAAAGATAAGTTGGGGATGAGTGAAACACAAATAAATTATATTAATTTGTTTTATAACGACATTTGATATATGGAAGAATTGTGTCGGGGTGAATAAACAAAATGGTTGCCAACGAATTGTTGTGCGTACCATAATGGGAGTACGGTTGATAGTGAATTTGATAATAAAATAAAAGATAATAAGAATTAGAAAATACAAAATAATCTGTTAAGGGCAATATACTATTTTAATGCCACAGAGGAAGCGTATAGTGGTATAATAGAATATCAAAATAGTGGTATAATAGAATATCAAAAACATAGTCTAGGTGCAAAAGAATAAAAATATAAAAGATATGAAAAGATTACAAAAATAGAAATTTTGACCAAACCAATTAATATAAGGGGCCTGATTCTTCCACGGCGTACTTTTATGCAAACACTGAAAATAAATTATAAAGACACTTATGCCCCTAATTACAAATAAATACTATTAAATTCAGAAGATTATAGTTGTCAAATTAGCCCCAATGTGGTTGACATCCCCATGAGCACCATCAACGAGGATCTCGTCTAAACAAAATACACAAAATATGAGCTATTGCTTTGGTGGTGCCGGAAAGGGCAGCAAGGTGAAGGAATTCATCGTAAAATACCATAGGTAAGGATTAAGATGTAAAGACCCCACAGTGGGCTTAGTTTCAACAGCAACGATAGCTTTATTCTCCTCCACCGGTGAAGGAATTCACTGGAAAACATCGTTGGTAAGTGGAGCCACCGTGACTTAGTTTCATCTGTGGTGGTGGGTTTCTTCTCCTCCACCGGTGAAGGAATTCGCCGGAAAACACCATTAGCCTAGGTTCTTAGTTAAGTTCGACTAAGTCTACATCTTCCTCGTCACAACGATTTGGGTTTATCTGAACCAACGAAAGACGTTGATTCCACACTTGTTCATCAATTTTCAGATCATCTTTTGTTAAGTAATTCATCTAATTGTTCAGAAAGTGTTTATCCAGTGAATACAACAAAAATCGTCAAAAATCACAATTCTAATAATTAACATTTAGCTTATGAAAATGAAATTGGGCAAGTTTTCTAACACTTTGATGAGAATGTGTCGTATACTTAGAGAATGTGAAATTAATATCAGAAACAATTTTGAAGATGAAAAACAAGCTTCAAGATAAACCTGGGATCTATCCCTTCAATATTTATTAATTAAATAGAAGGGTATAAATGTCAATACATAGTTATTTTATTTTCAGTGGATGAATAAAAACTGAATGTGTCAATATTTATTAATTAAATAGAAGGGTATAAATGTCAATACATAGTTATTTTTAGTGGATGAATAAAAACTAAATGTGGCAAAATCAGCGCCCTTAATATAATCTACTAAAATTTGAATAAATGTTTATTTGGCATGGTTATTTAATACACACATGAGGCGGTTAACTGTATCATGCATAATCTACTAAAATTTGAATAAATGTTTATTTGGCATGGTTATTTAATACACACATGAGGCGGTTAACTATATATATGCATGATACAATCAAAAGCGTTAACTTATATATACATACTTTCGCTGATTTGCACTCCCACAATAAATTCTAACTTATTTAAATTTTGAATAATATGATACAGACCCCTAAATTGTATCATAACAATTATGACTCGATAGCCATGTTTTTTTTTCAAATTCAAAAATTAATATCCCAACTATCTTGTTGGAAATTTAGGAATAATTTTTAGGACTTTATGTTCCGGTGTGATTATCGATTTATTCAAATTTCGTTAAACGGATTATGTTCAAATTTTATTATCAATTCCCAACTATCCATGTGTGAAATTTTTAATACCCTACAATACGTCAATTTCCATTATTATTTTTGATTAATTCATAAGAATAAAGAATATTTGATTGAATAGGGCCATGGCTTTTCTCTCTTTGGATGAGTATTTCAGTAGTAGTTTTTACTGGATTTAAGTTGTAGGCTGGTGTTTGAGGGTAAAGAACACTTTCATGTTATTTTCTATAAAATAAAATGAACTTAAGGGTAATTCATTAAAAATAGGCAAACAAGTTTTCTATTTTAAATGTGATTGGAAGTTTATATAATTAGATGATAGAGTCAATTTCAAAACCATACTCCTCCACCCCCCCCCCCCCCCCCCCCCCCGGGGAGAATGATTTAACCCAAACATGTGACCAAGAGGTCTCACAAAGACATGAAAACCCTCATGCAAAGAAAACTAAGATTAATGCATCATAGTCAAAATGATCACTCCATGTTCCATTTTCCTTCTATGCCTTTTTTGATGGCCATTACGGCTCCGTAACAGCATCATACTTGAAAAATCACGCCATCAAATTATTCTTTCAAGATTATGAGCTCGCACAATCGTTACGCATAATTTAATCATTTTTAATGGATGTAAAACCTACCCATTGCAAAGCCTTTCTACTAGCTGACTGAACCCACTCTAACTAAAGCATAATCATCAATTACTATAGAACAATCATATTAACTGTTTTCATCCTTGTACATCAATTGTAAATCGTTAATGCCAGTTTCGAGATTTTAAACCCTTAGAAGATAACTTTCACAAGCTTTAGAGTAAAGAGAAAGGGCCTTTCAGTGATTAGTGATGCTCTCTTGAGAATCTCCTGCGAGAACAACAAAGAAATCATGAAATACTATTTCTGTAAAACAATCATGAATCAATCGTGATATTCTACGAGGAGAATCACACGCTTACCGGAAAATCATGACTGAGAGACTTCTTAAGCATGGTCGACTAGCTTTCGTTTTGTCTCCCTCAATGTAGTGTAGTCTTGTGTCGGGATTGAATCGCAATTCCATTGTCACAAGAATATATGCCATGTTATTTAGATGAAAAGAAGAGAGTGAAAAAATTAGGTGTGTATACTGAAGATTGGCATCTCAACTGTGAGCAGGCAGCCATACCGGCCCTAGGAGGCTGGCATATGGAGTTACCAATCGATTAGAAAATCAACCCTTCATATGTCATAATGACCACTTCAAGTTCCATTTTCCTTCTATGCCATTTTTGACGGCCATAACGGCTCCGTAACAACTTCATTCTTAAAAAATCATGCCATGAAATTATTCTTTCAATATTATGAGCTCCCACAACCATTATACATAATTTAATCATTTTTAAAGGATGTAAACCCTTCCTATTTAGCACCTCTTTCCGAGAGATAGGAGTATCGCTCACTCTCTGCTCAATAAGAAAGTGGAGACACATATTGCTTTAATTAGAAAAGTATAGATCATTAGTGATGCTCTCCTGAAAATCTCTTGCGAGAACAACAAAGAAAACATGAAATACTGTTTTTGTAAAACAAGCATGGTTATTTTATACACACACATGAGGCTGTTAACTATATATGCATGGTCCACACAAAACCGTTAGCTTATATATACATACTTATACTGATCTACACTCCCACAAGAAATTCTAAGTTCATTAAATTTTGGTTTAATATGATACAAACCCCTAATTTCAATAGAAACAATTCTGACTTGATAGACATGTTTTTTTTTTTCGAATTTGAATATCAATCTCCCAACTATCCTCTCTAAAATTTTGGAATACCTTTCAAGACTTTATGTTATGGTGTGATACTCGGTTTATTCAAAAATCATTCAACTGATTATATTCAAATTTCATTATCAAGTCACAACTATCCATGTGTGAAAATTTTTAATACCCTACAATATGTCAAGTTCCGTTATTATTTTCGACTAACTTTTAAGAATAAACTATATTTGATCGAATAGAGTCGTGGCTTTTCGCTCTTTGGATGAGTATTTCATTAGTTTTTACCACATTTAAGTTGTAGGCAGGAGTTTCAAGGTAAATAACACTTTCATGTTATTTTCTACAAAACAAAGAGAACTTAAGAGTAATTCATTAAAAATAGGCAAACAAGTTTTCTATTTTAAATGTGATTGGAAATTTATATAATTTGATGATAGAACAATTAATTTAGGTTATAGAGATCATATGTATTATTGTTAAATGTTGTATTTAAATCCTTATGGTTTCATGAGGGATGGCTTGTTGTGGAGAGCATTTGATACATTACATTTCAATGTTAGACAATTCTGTTTAATTGGGCCTCAACATTGTGAAACCATTAGAAATCACTTTTTTACAAATGCTAGTTTTGTTGTTTCAGTTGCACACCTACTATCTTGTTTAGCCTTCTAGACGTTATATATAGAATCAATCTTGCTTGATTTGCATCTATCTCGTAGATGAATCCATACATATATTCACCTTTTTTATGTTGTAAGTTGTCTACGCATAGTCTCAAAACCATACTCCCCCATCATAAATCATTAGTGATGCTCTCCTGAGAATCTCAGACCAACAAAGAAAACAGTAAATATTGTTTTTGTAAACTAAGCATGACTCAATCATGACATTCTATAAGGAGAAACGTACTTACCGGAAAACCATGACTGAGAGTCTTTTTAAGAATGGCCAACTAGCTTTTGTTTTGTCTCCATCAATCTTGTGCAGTCTTGTGTCGGAATGGAACCCAATTCCATTGTCACAAGAAGATATGTCGTGCGATTTATATGAGAAGAGAAGAATGGAAGAATTAGGTGTGTATACTGTAGATGGGCATCTAAACTTTGAGCTGGCGGTCATGCGGGTTGAGATGTGCCATTGAGATGGTGCGGTTTACTAATAAATTTTCTATAAAACGAAGTGAACTTAAGAGTAATTCATTAAAAATAGGCAAACAAGTTTCGTATTTTAAATGTGATTGGAAGTTTATATAATTAGACGACAGAACAATTAATTTAGGTTATAGAGATCATATGTATCATTGTTTTCATGCCCAAGAAGGGTACAGATGACCTAATTTTTTATAAGAACTCTAGAACTGATACATACCTTTCTCTTTGATAATTTCTTTCAAGATGACTATTGTTTAGCCATTTAGGGATATCAACAGCATCGTTGTCTCCGCTACCATAGTGTAATAAACAAAGCACCGTTGAAGGCCCTTCATCATCTTCCACTGCCCTTACTTCCTCCAGTGACAATTTTGAACTCGATGGGGAGAGGAAATGAGTCGCCAATGAGAAACCCTAAACCGCATATGTTTACAACTGTATATGAATGATGGGCCTATGTATACGTGAAGACACAGGTGAGGGGTGGAGAAGGTGGCAAGTCAGAAATTAGGGCTTTAGCTGAGATCTTTTTAATTACATCCTGGGAGTTGTCTATAGAGTTGGAATTATGTTTCACCCCATTGAGTTGTCTTCTTCTTTGTAAGATTCTAATCTCCTAAATGATAAGGAAGAGCATATCTAAGGGCTGACCCGCCCATTGCTGCCATCTTCTTTCCCCGAAGCCACCATTGTGGCGTCTTCCGTCTTTGGAGCCACAGTTGTCGCCCTCTTCCTTCCCTTAAGCCACGATCTGGAACCTGAG
Organism: Lactuca sativa; assembly: GCF_002870075.4. Lineage (NCBI taxonomy): Eukaryota > Viridiplantae > Streptophyta > Magnoliopsida > Asterales > Asteraceae > Lactuca > Lactuca sativa. Next base: position 64,953,062 of record NC_056626.2, on the reverse strand, counting down.
AGAGAGAGAGAGAGAGAGAGAGTAATGGAGAAATGGAGATAAATTTGTCAAAAAAGCCCGAGTCTCGATTTTGTGTTGAGGGGAGGAAGAGCGACGATGATTTTTGTAGGGAAAAGAACACGCCTAGGGCAAATGAAGGGAAACAAAGAATGCGGGTTTTCTAATTTTTTTGGATTTCCTTTTCCCGTTGTTAGCTAGTTGCTAAAGAGGAGCCACGTGTTTGTAAAATTATAAAGCGACATTAATAGATGACACACGTTTAAAATAAGCGCCCTCCATGTTTTTTTTCTTTTTTTGTGAGACACTAAATTTAGGGCACGCAAAAGTACGTGCCCTATATCATTTAAATTTAGGGAGATCTGACATTATTTTTAGGACACATGTTTTTGCGTATCGTAAATCTGTGCGTGTCATGGTTTGTGCGTCATTAAAAGGCTATTTTCTAGTAGTGAGGTGACCCTTTAGAAACCAGAAACTAAAAACTACCTCGAATATCATAGAAAATCCTAATGACTAAGTGACCGTATGACACTAAGACCATACAAATGATAACGAGTGTTCTTGAAAAGGATGGCAATGAGTTGCATTTTTAGAAAAAGTTTTATATATGTTTTACAATTATAGTTTATAAAAACATGGTCTTATGAATATTTCATGCATCCAACAATTCATGTACCCTTTTCTAAAATTAATATAACTTTTTATGAGGTTCTTTAGGTGCCAAATAAAACTTCATTTATTTATCATTATCCGTGATCAATTGTAAACAAAAATCCGGTATTTTAAAGTTTAGTCGTAGATCGGTGTTAAGAACCGATAATGGTCTTAATAAAATTTCATTTTATAATTAAGACTTGGAGTTTGGATGAGTAATAACATCATTATTTTAAATCTCCTTTTAACAATCAAAATCTTATGACTTAATGAATTTATAGAATAAACTCATTTTATTTTGTAAACTCAATTTTACGCATCTTATGATAAAAGTCATATTTTGATAAACAAAAACTTGAATGATCATACTTATGTTTTAAATCTCATTTGGCATGCATAAAATATAATATCAACACCAATATCATATATTAAGTTTCGACACAATATCATATATTAAGTTTCAACACAAAAAATAATCACTGGTTTATTATTTTTCGGTATAACGCTATAAATTGATTTTAGTCTTTGTAATAAAAACTCCTTATTTATTATAAACTCATGAAATTTATATAATGTTTAACCATCTTTTAAACCATTTCAAATATTTTAAATTTGGGTATTTATAAGTTTTACAATAAAAATATTTTCAACAAAAAAATATTTTTTAACCCGTAACCGGTAAAAACTTTTTTATAAATATCAATTTATAAACATCTTATGTTATCTTCTAAATATTTTTTACTCAAACTTCAATTGATATTATCTTATTTTAAAATGTCATTAGACATGTAAAACTCATTTTCATACACAAAACATAACATACAATAACATAAAAATAAACATCACATGCATGCATTTTAATGTGTATAAATGAAGCCATGTCTAGTAATAATTTTTGTGAGTCGTCACACGAATTATTAAGTCTTTCCTAAAGGACTTAAGGGAAACTTCAAAAGGTCTTCAATTTCCTACTTGCAAAGTCAACTATTGATTGCAAAAGGACTTCAAATCTTCATGTTGGGAAAGTAGCAAGACTTAAACCATTAAGACTATAATTAAGTCCGAAACCAAAAGTAGAAGCTTATGGTTGGGATTATGGTCTTAAATGGTCAAGTCATCTTCAAGGAGGTTATTTCTTCATCTTTTTACATTTAAAAGGAATACAACTAGTCTAACTGTTTTATTACAACAAACCAACAAATGAAAAAAATACTTATTTATCTATTACATCTTATAAATAAATAAATATGAACCAAACACAACACAAAGGTCAAAATGGCTTGTTTATACACTACAACATATCAAATATTATAACAAAAAACTTTTTCTTTTTTCTAAGGAAACTTTTATATAACCAAAAGGCATGAAAAATGGTTATATATGAAAATAAACAATTTTAACCAAGAAGTTGCCAAAGAAGACAAATGTAATTTTTCTTAACCAAAAGAAATCCATGTTTGTTTTCCAAAAGCCAAAGATTATCAAACATAAAAAATCATTCTAACATATAAAAGATGACTCTGATACCACTAAAGGGTTTTGATACAAAATATAAGTTAGCTTTTCATAAAAACTAGTCAATAGAAGCGTTAAAAATAACAAGTTTATTTTTAGTTGATAATAAAACCAAACCATTATGGAACCATTTATAGATGTTATAATGAAATAAAAACAACCAACAATTTTTTAGAATGACAACCTTTGAAGCCTTTGAACCCACTTGGTTTTGGGGTGTTGATGAGGATAGCAAAAAATCAAAGAGCCTGATTTTCTCTATGTGTATTCACCATCAAGATTAAGGCACTTGGAATGCAAATTCCTTCTTGTATTCTTGAGTGTCTTAAGCCTTTAAATTCTTAACTCAAACAAGAACTAAAGGAGACGACTCAAAAAGTCTTTAAACTTGTAATAATCTTCAAAAGACAACAAGAAGAGAGAGTAGAGAGTTAGTTTCGTCCATGTGCTTCAAGACAAGTATTAAGTCCAAAAAACTAGCCAAAAACATGCAAGACACATCCTTTATATACTCCATGCAAAATAAGGGCTTTATAATAAAACACTCTAAAGTATTTGTTGCCTTTAGAACCATGGGGAGACAAACCATGGAGGTTTTCAAGCAAACTCCATTCTTTTATATATATTTTGGCCATATCTTCATTTATAAGAAAGATTCTTCAATTTTATAAAATAAAAGCTTATAAAATATAAAATGTCTTTAGGTAAAAGACAAAAGAATCCAACTGCTCCAAAAGGTTGTGAATGACTTATTAATCCATACCATATGAAATAATAACTAGTTATACTCTCTTATAATTGTTATTTTGATAAAACAATAATTATTCCCTTATTAAAATAGAAGAATTGATATTATTTATTAATAATGACATTAATAATAAATATAAAAAATGTGCCAACATGATAAATGTGTGACCCTACAGGATCATATATTATTAACAATGTCACTCAATAATGATTCTTGGGCATGTAGATTAAACAACAATCTCTCCCTCCTCAAAGTATCCAATACCTCCGTTAGATGCTCTGCATGTTGTTCCTAGGTCTTCAAATAAACCAAATGTCATCAATAAACACAATCACAGACTGATCCAACATGGGTCTACATATACGATTCATGAGATCCATGAATACGGCTGAAGCATTGGCGAGCCCGAAGGGCATGACCATGAACTCGTCTTGACCATATTGAGTCCGGAAGGCCGTCTTCTGCGTATCCTCCTTTTTGACCCTCATCTGACGATAACCCGATTGTAAATCAATCTTGGAAAACCAAGACGCATCGTGAATCTGGTAAAATAAATCGTCAATCCTTAGGAGTGGATAACGGTCCTTCACCATTAGCTTACTTAGCTCCCGGTAATCGATACACATCTGACGCGACCCATCCTTATTCTTCACGAACAAAATTGATTCTCCCCATGGTGAGCTACTCTCCGAATGAATCCTTTATCAAACAGCTCCTGTAGTTGACGAGAAAACTCTTGCGTATTTTGAGGAGCTAACCGAGAAGGTGCCTTGGCTATCGGAGCCGCACCAAGAACCAAGTCAACCCGAAACTCCACCTGCCTCTCTGGAGGCACTCCAGGCAAATATTCCGGGAATATATTTGGATATTCTCGAACAAACAGTACATCATCCACAATCGCCATACCTTTCTCCCAGGTATCCATCACATAATCCAAAAATACAAAACAACCCTGTTGAAGATAGCGCATGGCCCTAGCTGTTGAACATAAAATCGGCCTGAGCTGAACACCATCTCCCTGAATCACCAACTCTCCCTCACTTAGGGTTTGGATACACACCAACTGCTGCTCACAATCAATCATTGCCCCATTGGGGCCCAGCTAATCCGTCCCCACAAGACACAACCCTGATGAACCCCGGATACTCGCACAAGACTCTCATCAACAATTTCAACCTCTAACGGACAATCTAGCTCCCCCGGAGAATTGGCAAAAATCTTCCTAAGTGCAAGAGATACAAAAGATCGGGTAGCCCCCGAATCAAACAAAACTAGAGAAAAGATACCGTTCACATGGGACAACCCAGTCACCACATCAGGTGTTGCACAATCCTCCTTGGCTGTCAACTGAAAATCCCTGCTCCTCACAATAGGCGCATCCGCCTTGCCCTGGCGGGCATCCGTTATCCTCAATATTGCCAGAACAAGTGCTACAACTGGTCCTGCCGCTACTTGACATGGACAATCGGCCTTTTGTGGCCTCTGTGATTACAATGGAAGCAAATCAGACTCGGTTCCTATGTAGTGGTTGTGCAATCCCGACTAAAGTGCCCAGTCTTATCATGCTTGTAGCACCATGAACCACCACCCCTGCAAGCCCATCGTGTGTCTTGTCACACTTGCCACAGTTTCCCCAACCCTACAAGCCTCTAGATCTCGAATCAAAATCCTTGGGCCTCTTTCCCGAACCCTCTAAAATCTGTACCTAATCCACATCCCTTTTCCTCTTTATCTCTAATTCAATCTCCTTCTCTCTGGCTCGCACTATCATATCATCTACTATCTTGCAACAGGTTCGTCTCAGAAACTGCCTGATATTGCTCCTCAACATTTCATGGTATCTCTCCTTCTTCATGTCCTTGTCTGCCACATACTGCGGAACCAATAACGCCCTCTCACGGAAAATAGAAGTTATCTCTGCCACGCTCTCGGTAGTCTGGAGAAGGTACTGAAACTCCCTCGCCAACTATTAGACCTAATCATAGGTGCAAACTCAACCCGAAACATCGTCACAAAATCCTCCAAAATCATAGGAAACAAGTCTGACCTTTGTCCCTTCGGGGCAACAACTAGTACGAAAGGCGTTTGTGACATCCGCTAACCAACGCATGCTAGCTCTAGAGACCCACATACCCGAAACTCAAAGAAAGTCAAAGTGCGAGCTCCCATCATAGCCACCATCTTAGAACGAAAAGTGCCTATTCACTCATCCAGAATCTCCATGATACCCTCTTTGAAAGTACCGAAGATCATAGGAGTTTGCTCAAGAATACTGTGGGTAATCTATAATGAATTGAACTCCCAAATTTGATCATCCATATGTCCAACCCCAGAGCCCATGCCTAAACCATCACTAGCACCAGAACAACTACCGGATCCTCCTCGAGTAACCACCATACTTAAAATAGACCACTTAAACCATCAGAATATATATATATATATATATATATATATATATATATATATATATATATATATATATATATATATATTGAGGAATTCCATACTCTACAAGCTTCCTGGTATCATCGTGGTTTTCCTAGACTCGAGTACATATCCTCTGCTTCCAGTTGTATGGGCTCATCACTGGTACCAACACCGGCACCCCCATCTGCAGTAGACCCTCCTAAGGTGACCACCATAGTGAAAAATAAATCAGATAAACCATCAAAAAAAAACACTCGAAAAAGAATCTCACACTCTACATGTAACAACGCAAATTTTTCAAACAAATTTTTCATTTTAAAAATAAAGTATTTCCATTCAAAACAAGGCATAAATAATTTAAGTGTCTTGTCAAATACAAATTGTATAAATCCCAAGATCATAAAACATCCTTCAGTGTGTGTCGATCACGCCGGCGCCTTCCCACGGTCCTCGCTAGTACCTGGAACACATACATAACATCTGTAAGCATAAATGCTTAGTGAGTTCCCCAATATACAACTTACGCACATACGCCTTTCCAGGCCCTGACCTTCCGGTCATCAACACAACGCCTTCCGGCCTATAACATAATCGCCTTCCGGCCCATAACATACATAGCACATATAACAAACAGCTTACCACATATAGCATACATATCACATATCATATCTGACCTTCCGGTCACACAGTCAAACCCTTCCGGGTACAGTATAGTGAGAAGACTCACCTCGTGAATGCTGAAAGCTAGCAAACCCTGAAATCACTCGTGCACAATCCGACGAGCTACAACCTCCCTATAACATCACATATCTCTCATTAACACTTATATATTCTAAGCGTGACTATCCCTAAGAAGTCAGACTTAGGTCAACTCTGGTCAACGGTCAACGGTCAACGGTCAACTCGACCAGACTCGGCGAGTGCCATGGCGACTCGGCGAGTCTAGACGTCCTCCAACTCTCTGAGATTCCCTATCTACTCGTCGAGTATCCTCCTTGACCCGACGAGTTACTCCTGGAAGAATCGCGGGGCCACCCCGACTCAACTCGCCGAGTCTGAAGAACAGCTCGACGAGTTCCAGTCAATCTCCAAGCTACTCACCGAGTCTGTTCATCGGACTCGGCGAGTCCATGCCATGCAGTCGATCAAACTGCTTCCTGAGATAAGTATTGTCCCGAAATACACAAGCATGGGACCTTCCGGACCTCTAAGGTCCTAATACAGGGTTATAATCGTTTGGGTAACAAGGTACTAATCCATCTAATCACCAAATGGGTTCCATAACCCTAAATCCATGCACACATCAACATAACAGAAAAATATCCGAAATATTACCTGAATAACGCACTCTCTGTGTCCCCAAACCGCAGAACTCGAATCCCTTGCTGTTCCTTTAGCCAAAACTCTTCTCCTCCTTGCACAACAATTTCTTCAAGGCCCTAATATCCTTCAATCTTGCTCTAGATGCCCACAGCCGTTTAGGGTTCTTCTCAGTCGACTAAAGACGGACAATGACGGCCTATAAGTGCATTATATATGTCCCAAACCTGAACGCTTAGGGTTTTCGCTAAACAGCGTAGACTCGCCGAGTCCATATCTGGACTCGTCGAGTCCAGTCGCGAACCCGCGACCAAGTCTGCGATCCTACTCGGCGAGTCTAGGCGCCAACTCGCCGAGTCCCCTCTTAAATCACCCCAAAAACATAATTTAACAATACCTGAGATTCTGGGCTGTTACAACTCTCCCCCACTAGGATTAGACTTCGCCCTCGAAGTCTCGCTCTGAAAATAGTTTCGGATGCTGCTCCCGCATCTCACGTTCCGGCTCCCAAGTCATTTCTGATCCCTTATGGTGTTGCCACTGAACCAACACCAGAGGTACCTCCTTGTTCCTTAGAACCTTGATCTTCCGATCCCTGATGGCCACTGGTCTCTCAGCATAGTTCAGGCTCGCATCCACCTGAATATCCTCCAATGGAACCATTGCCGACTCATCGGCTATGCACTTCCTCAATTGCGATACATGAAACGTGTTGTGGATCTGTTCCAACTCCGCTGGCAACTCCAACCGATAGGGTACCCGGCCTATCCCTGCAATCACACGAAATGGCCCAATATACCGGGGCCCCAACTTGCCCCTCTTCCTGAATCGAATCACTCCTTTCCAAGGAGAGACCTTCAGAAGAACGAAGTCGCCGACTTGAAACTCAAGCTCGGATCGGCGCCTGTCTGCATAACTCTTCTATCGGCTCTGGGCGGTCAATAACCTCTGTCTAACTTGCTGAATCTGCTCTGTCGTCTGAAGCACGATCTCTGTGCTACCCATCACTCTCTGTCCCACTTCTCCCCAGCAAATGGGGGTCCGACACCTCCTACCATACAACAGCTCAAAAGGTGGCATACCAATGCTCGAATGATGGCTGTTGTTGTAGGAAAACTCTGCTAAGGGCAAGTATGCATCCCAGCTACCCCCGCAGTCTAACACACACGCTCGAAGCATGTCCTCCAGCGTCTGAATCGTCCGCTCGCTTTGACCGTCTGTCTGGGGATGGTATGCGGTACTAAAATGCAATTTAGTACCCAGCTCCTCATGAAATTTCTTCCAAAACCTGGAAGTGAAGCGCACGTCACGGTCTGAAACAATCGAGATCGGCACTCCATGCCGAGATACCACTTCTCTCACATATATCTCCGCCAACTTCTCCGTTGAAGAACTCTCGCTGATGGCAAGGAAGTGTGCACTCTTCGTCAACCTATCCACAATCACCCAAATTGCATCAACTCCCCTGGCAATCCTCGGCAATTTGGTGATGAAATCCATAGTGATCTGTTCCCACTTCCACTCGGGGATCTCCAATGGCTGTAACTTGCCATGCGGTCTCTGGTGCTCGGCCTTAACCCTACGGCAGGTCAAGCACCTCTCAACGAACCATGCAACGTCCCTCTTCATACAGGGCCACCAATACTCTTTCCTCAAATCCAAATACATCTTCGTAGCACCGGGATGGATCGAGAATTTCGATCTATGAGCCTCTTCCATCAAAGTAATACGCGTACCACCCACGAACGGTACCCAGATCCGACCCTGAAACGTCAGAAGCCCTCATCCATCCTTAACGAACTCTGAAATTAACCCAACGACCCGTTCTTTCTTCTGTATCTCTGGTCGTACAGCCTCGGCCTGTGCCCCACGAATAGCATCCAATACTGGAGTCATCACAGTCAGTCTCAAGCATACATCTCGCAATGGAGTGCTCTCCGCCCTGCGGCTCAACGCGTCGGCTACCACATTAGCCTTGCCTGGGTGGTACAGGATCTCACAATCATAATCCTTGACGACATCCAACCACCTCCTCTGACGCATATTTAGGTTGGGATGATCCATGAAATATTTCAAGCTCTTATGGTCCGTGTATATCGTACATCGAACCCCATACAGGTAGTGACGCCAAATCTTGAGAGCGAATACTACTGCCCCCAACTCTAAATCATGCGTGGGATATCTCGCTTCATGAGGCTTCAACTGCCTCGACGCATACGCTATCACATGACCCCTCTGCATCAATACTGCACCCAGTCCCGAAATCGATGCGTCGCAATATACTATAAAATCTTCCATCCCTTCCGGGAGAGCTAATACCGGGGCTTCGCACAACCTCTGGCGAAGTGTCTCAAAGGAGGTCTGCTGCTCGGGCCCCCATGAGAATGCAACACCCTTCCGGGTCAATCGGGTGAGCGGCACTGCGATCTTGGAGAAATCCTTAATGAATCTCCGATAATACCCTGCCAACCCAAGGAAGCTCCTGATCTCAGAGGGTGACTTCGGCACCTCCCAACTCATCACCGCCTCAACCTTGGCCGGATCGACCAATATCCCTTTCTGATTAACAACATGTCCTAGAAATTGGACCTCCCGCAACCAGAAGTCACATTTGGAGAACTTTGCATAAAGCTTCTCCGACCTCAATACCTCAAGGACCTCCCTCAAATGCTCCTCATGCTGCTCTCTAGATCTCGAATACACCAGAATGTCGTCGATAAATACAATCACTAACCGATCCAACATCGGCCTGCATACCCTGTTCATGAGATCCATGAACACAGCAAGGGCATTGGTGAGCCCGAAAGGCATCACCACAAACTCATAATGCCCATATCGCGTCCTAAACGCTGTCTTCTGGACGTCCTCATCTCGTACTCTCACCTGATGGTACCCTAACCTCAGATCGATCTAGGAAAACCAAGATGCTCCCTGCAACTGATCGAATAAGTCATCGATCCTCGGTAACGGATAACGGTTCTTGACCGTCAACTTGTTCAACTCCCGGTAATCAATGCACATCCGGTGTGAACCATCCTTCTTCTTGACGAACAGAATAGGTGCTCCCCACGGCGAACTGCTCGGCCGAATGAATCCCTTCCCCAGCAACTCCTGGAGCTGCGAGGACAACTCTTGCATCTCTGGAGGTGCAAGACGATAAGGCACCTTAGCAATAGGCGCGGCCCCCGGAACTAGATCGATACCAAACTCTACTTGCCTCACAGGAGGTACTCCCGGCAGCTCCTCGGGGAAAACATCTGGAAACTCGCGCACCACAGGGACCTCCTCAACTGACTTCGGTCTCTCGGAAACCTCCTGCGTATCCATCACATACGCCACAAAACCCTTACAGCCCTGCTGTAGACACTGCCTCGCCCTAGCGGCCGAGCAAAAAGCAGATCCCGAACGGGTACCCTCGCCGTACACCGAAAGAACTCCCCCACTATGGTCTCGTATAGTCACCAGCTGACGCTCACAGTCGATGACATCGCCGAATCGGCTCAACCAGTCCATGCCCACGATGATACAGACATCACCCATCGCAATAGGAATCAGGTCAATCGGGAATTCGACCCCGAAAATCTCTAACACGCATCCCCGGAGAACCTCCGTGGCATAAATCACTTTCTCGTCAGCTATAGAAACTCTCAAAGGTCGACTCAACGACTCACGACTAACGCTGATATGCTGACTAAAGGCTAAAGATACAAAGGACCTACTCGCACCCGAGTCAAATAACACTAAGGCAGGCACAGAGTTCACAAGGAAAGTACCTACGCATATAATAGCATAAGCATAATATCTCGACATTAAAAATAAATACATGAATTACAGCATACCTGCCACAACATCGGGCGCAGCGCGGACCTCCTCCGCAGTCAGCTGAAAGGCTCTCCCACGAGCCCTCGGGGCCTCGACCTTCACCGGTCGAGTCTCAGTAGTCCCGGCAGTAGGTGCAGATCCTTGACGAAGCTGAGGGCACTCGGCCTTCCGATGGCCGGTCTGGTTGCAATGAAAGCAAACCATAAACCCCTTCGGGCACTCCCTAGCAATGTGCCCCTCCTTGCCGCACTTGTAGCAAGCACCAGCTCGACACGCCCCATCGTGACCCTTGCCGCACTTTCCGCAAGTGCGGCCCTTCGGGCCTCCCGTCCTCGAATCGGCGGACTTGGTCCGCTTGGCTGCCGGCTGAGACTGAGCCGGCCGCCGGTCCACCTGCTGAGACTCGGCCTCCTCCCTGGCCTGGGTCTCCAACTCGATCTCACGCTTCCTGGCATTCGCCTGAAGCTCAGTAAAAGTATGATAGGTGGAGTTCGACACAAACTCCCGGATATCCCTCCTCAAAACACCCAAGTACCGGCTCATACGAGCCTGCTCTGTGGACACCAGCTCGGGGCAGAACATCGCCCTCTCATGAAACTTCCGCGTGATCACCGCAACAGAATCAGTACCCTGCTTGAGGGTTAAGAACTCTTGAACCAATCGTTCCCTCTCCACCGGGGGAACGTACTCGTCCCTGAACATAGCAGTGAACCCCTCCCATGTCACCGATGTAATCTCTGCCAAAGTGAAGTTCGCCGTCACGAACTTCCACCAGTCCTTCGCTCCCAGACGGAGCTGGTTCAAAGCGAACCGTACCCTCAGGTGCTCCGGGCATGAACAAGTGTAGAAGCACCCCTCTATATCCGCGATCCACCTCATCGCAGCAATCGGATCCTGCGTCCCATCGAACTCAGGTGGCTTCGTGTTGCTGAACTCCCGGAACAGCAACGAGTCACCCCTCTGTGGCCTGGCAGCGGCCACAGCTGCGGTAGCTGCAGCGACTGCAGCTTCAGTCAATGCGGCGTACCGCTCATCAAACGTCTCCATCAGGGTGGTCTTAATAGACCCAAACATCTCCGGGATCTCAGCCCGGATCGCCGCCGCTACCTCCTCGTGAATCATCTGACGAATCTCCTTGTCACTCACACCGCTCGAACTCGCTCCGTGGCGTGGTCTAACCATGATGTCTCTGAAATACAACATAAAACTATCAGAGACTCCATCGAGTGTAATCGCACTCGATAACGCAACCCTACTCAATCTCCGATATCCAGGGATTCTTACTTGGGTTTCCCACTGACCCGGTGTCTTCGGTAGTACGGGCCCAATACTACCGACCCCACCGCATCAGCATTCATCCCAAATCTTCCTCTCCAAACCCCGGATAGTGAGTACTCTACTTCTGTTATGCACTATCTACCCGCACACTAACAAAGCATCTCATATCGGCAAACTTCCCTAGACTAAGGCATCACAAATCAGGCCACTCTAGTCCTATCATGAATACCTAGTCTTCTAGCATGCATAACAATTCATATCATATAATATTGTAAGGTATTTTGGGGATCTTTACCGTTCGGGCGCTGACTGATCGTACACACTGCTTCTTTCTTGCTTACCACAAAACCATTTACAAAAGTTTATGCCCTTATTTAAAAAGTTTCCTCAAATCCTCGGTCTGAGTTCAGTTACCCCCGAAGGTGCACCCGAATCCCTCAAACCAAGGCTCTGATACCAATTGTAACAACGCAAATTTTTCAAACAAAATTTTCATTTTAAAAATAAAGTATTTCCATTCAAAACAAGGCATAAATAATTTAAGTGTCATGTCAAATACAAATTGTATAAATCCCAAGATCATAAAACATCCTTCAGTGTGTGTCGATCACGCCGGCGCCTTCCCACGGTCCTCGCTAGTACCTGGAACACATACATAACATCTGTAAGCATAAATGCTTAGTGAGTTCCCCAATATACAACTTACGCACATACGCCTTTCCAGGCCCTGACCTTCCGGTCATCAACACAACGCCTTCCGGCCCATAACATAATCGCCTTCCGGCCCATAACATACATAGCACATATAACAAACAACTTACCACATATAGCATACATATCACATATCATATCTGACCTTCCGGTCACACAGTCAAACCCTTCCGGGTACAGTATAGTGAGAAGACTCACCTCGTGAATGCTGAAAGCTAGCAAACCCTGAAATCACTCGTGCACAATCCGACGAGCTACAACCTCCCTATAACATCACATATCTCTCATTAACACTTATATATTCTAAGCGTGACTACCCTAAGAAGTCAGACTTAGGTCAACTCTGGTCAACGGTCAACGGTCAATGGTCAACTCGACCAGACTCGGCGAGTGCCATGGCGACTCGGCGAGTCTAGACGTCCTCCAACTCTCTGAGATTCCCTATCTACTCGTCGAGTATCCTCCTTGACCCGACGAGTTACTCCTGGAAGAATCGCGGGGCCACCCCGACTCAACTCGCCGAGTCTGAAGAACAGCTCGACGAGTTCCAGTCAATCTCCAAGCTACTCGCCGAGTCTGTTCATCGGACTCGGCGAGTCCATGCCATGCAGTCGATCAAACTGCTTCCTGAGATAAGTATTGTCCCGAAATACACAAGCATGGGACCTTCCGGACCTCTAAGGTCCTAATACAGGGTTATAATCGTTTGGGTAACAAGGTACTAATCCATCTAATCACCAAATGGGTTCCATAACCCTAAATCCATGCACACATCAACATAACAGAAAAATATCCGAAATATTACCTAAATAACGCACTCTTTGTGTCCCCAAACCGCAGAACTCGAATCCCTTGCTGTTCCTTTAGCCAAAACTCTTCTCCTCCTTGCACAACAATTTCTTCAAGGCCCTAATATCCTTCAATCTTGCTCTAGATGCCCACAGCCGTTTAGGGTTCTTCTCAGTTGACTAAAGACGGACAATGACGGCCTATAAGTGCATTATATACGTCCCAAACCTGAACGGTTAGGGTTTTCGCTAAACAGCGTAGACTCGCCGAGTCCATATCTGGACTCGTCGAGTCCAGTCGCGAACCCGCGACCAAGTCTGCAATCCTACTCGGCGAGTCTAGGCGCCAACTCGCCGAGTCCCCTCTTAAATCACCCCAAAAACATAATTTAACAATACCTGAGATTCCGGGTTGTTACACTACAAGCTTGCTGGAGTTGGGTTTTGTATACTATAACATCCCATGGTGCACATACAACCATAAAGCTTTGGATCTATATTTTCTCTAATGATACATGTATAATAAAACAAGTTTTAGACATACCTCTTGATGTTGTTGATGTAGCTTGGAAGACTTTGGGCTTTAAGAACTTAGTGCCCCAAGTGTTGCACCTCAAATGGAATCACAACACATCTAGGACAGAGGATGACATTTTAAGAGAGAATTCCATACACCAAAATCATTCATCTTTCTCTAAGAATAGAAGCACACAAAATTAATCATGAAGTAACATATTTATATGTAGGATACCAAAGGTCATGGGTAAAACCCAAATCCATATGCATGGGTTCTATGATCCATGGTTCATGTGGCCCAACTGTTTATGTATCCATACATAAACTTAGTCCAATATGGATCATAAGCCCAACACATATAAATATAACCAATTACCATAATTAGTCCCCATTGATTTAATTAGTCTCTTTTGATCAATAAATTAATTCCAAACTAATTCTTGATCAATACTAATTAAATCATATGATTTCATATTAATATATTAGAACTTATAATATATTAATAAATCATATAAAACCTCTTCTCAAAAGTCTATCCTAACAAGTTGTCCTGATGATATGCAACCCAAATGGACCATACTACTCTCGGGTCGAGTACATACGAATAATAGTTATGGGCTTAGATATCTAATTCAATAGTCTCCCACTTGGATAAGTCTAAAACTATTATTACAAATACGACTCCAAAATCCCGACTAGCAATTGTAGCTCTTAAAAGCCGCTGTCGAACTCTGACCTAGTTAATGACGCATCCATTAGATAAGGGATCGTATATTCCTCCATTCTAGATATCATATGGACTGAGACATGGATTATAATCATTCTCTCTCTCCATTTATTGTTTCCCAATTTCCGATTTATGATGATCGACTAATTGAACAAATCAAATCAGTCTAGGCTCGACCGAGCACTTGGGGTTGTCATCACTAAATCATCGAGGGGCCCATAGATATCGCTTTTATCCCTCCAAGGGCTCATGAATACTATAGCTATGTCTAAAACACCTAGACAAACTATAGACCCATTCATGATAGTCTTGCCTTAATACCTACTTCCAAAGTATGATCGACTGTTGACAGCTTGAATAACCTAGTTATTCAGGAAGTCAAAACATGCAAAGTGAAACACAAGAATAATACTAATCCTATATGGCCCCAAAACTTTTGAGTCATATTGATTACTCATTATTCATTGTATAATGTTTCAAATAATCAACTTAATACTTGAACTAAAACAATAGTTGTCCCAATGTACAAGCATGCACACTATGTTTACCTATGGTCCTTTATTTGTGGAATAGATCAATCGAAAACATTTCAATGATGCTTATTTCACAATTCCAAATCCTTATGATAAGTGTAAGAATACAAGATTCTTTGCCATTTACTGAAATCTATTAGATTTTAAACATATATGCAATGATCCTCTTGTAATGACTATGTACAAAAGTCACAAAGGCTTGGCAACAGACATTACAAAGTATTCCAACGGAGAGCAATTCCATGGAAACAAAGTCTCACGTTCAAAGTACATTCCTTTTAACATCCTTCTTGCATTTAGTTTTCTAATCTTACACAGATTTAACGAATAACTTCCACCTATGGAAACATTTCCATATTCTCATTTTGACTATCACTTCTGAACAAGAGTTGCCACTTTTCAGAATATGTCAATATGGTCCTTTCAAAATTACACTATACTTCCAACTGTTCATGAGCAACCAATCTTTGGTAAACCTTAGATTGTCCTCGACAACTGCTTAATCATTTTAGTCATTCACAGTTCTGGTCCTTTTTCCCTCTTAATGCCCTAGGCATTTGGAAAATTCAAAACACACATAAGTATTATAGCATATGCAATCAATCCTATACCCGAATCATATGAGATATGATTCATAATATTTCACATAAAGACATGATACTTTACCAGTCTTTTGCTATAATGTCTCTATTTGCCATTTCTCACAATTTGGACAATGAAGAGGGATGTCATAATCATAATTGAATTTTGAGAACGCAATTAACATTTCCATATATAGAATTTCCTTATGTTGAACCATTCCATCATAACATTCATATATATACTTGTCTAAATTTGATTAAAATCTCAATGTAAGCTTTTATAATTGGGATGAAGTATAATTTCCTCTCTGTTAATTATAGCAAAACACCTTTCCAAACCCTACAACTTTGCAAATTGAAACTTTTGTTTTCTATAATTAACATTGCTAACTTGCATTACTTAACGTAATAAACATGCTCCCACTAACATGATGATTATATCCTTATTAGCATAACACTTATGCTCCCACTAGCTTTGACATGTATCCAGAAATCAGCTGGACTTCTAGAAATCAATACTTATTGACTTTCTTTCCAAAGTTCATATTTCTAAGACTTGATGCTCTGATAAGTCTTTACAAGAATTCTCAAGCCCATACACTTTTTCAGATTAAATAGTACATGTGTGTGTTTGAAGATTTTAGAACTTAAACTAATAAGTCCCGAATATTCAAACTATTTTCCATTTCTCACAATTCAAACTATGAAAAGGGATGATGTAATCATAATTAAATTTGAGAATGAAAATACACAACTGCTAACTCTAATCCTTTAAAATCTACTTAGTGAAAGCGTTTCCTCACCATCATTTTCATGATTTGGAAAAACCCTTATGACACTTAGATTTTTATAGTGTATGTGTTCCTATCCATATGAACTTGTCAAAACCATAATCACAAGACAAGGTTAGTGACAAATCCAAGCTCATATGGACTGAACTTGTTCAATCTTAATTTCTTGCTATCCAGCAGCACAAGGGCCTACCAGTGCTTCCAGGTTGTTGTGCAAACAATTGAGAACTCATAAAACTCACAATCATAGTCAACTTTAACTGGAATGGGCATAGAAATAAGAAAATGTCAACACGATAGGTTACAAACCTCAAGTCCTGTGCTAGTGATTATCGATAGGTTTACTCTTGATTAGTTCTTGAACCTTTTCAAGATCTTTAAGACTCCCACTGACCTCTTGACATATAAGATTCTCTATGTCAAGACCATTTCTTGACAAACAAATATTCAAGAGTTAGTGCAGATTCTTATCAAGATGAACACTTCACATAATCGGTCTTAGCTGGTCTTTCTTGACAAGTGTTATAAACCTTTTAAAGATTATGCCAGTCAAGTTACAATATGGGAGTATGACTCTATGACTTGTTTTTTGGAACGAAGTATGATTCATCTTTTGATCTAACCATTTCAACAATTCACGATGCCCCTTCTAGTCAAACAAATGCACTAAGATGTCCTTAGAGGATCAATTATGATATAGTTTCTTAATCACTAAGATAATCATAAAACATGATACTGCAAGTACTCTCCCATCTTTTCAAATTGGAGAAACTTTTATCTTTCTGCCTAATTTGATTCTTCTTATTCGTTTTGCCATACATTGAAACTTTTCCAATGTTTTAGAATTACACTTAAACTTGTAAGCATAACCATATTTACTAAACTTTAGTAAATCATGACGAATAGTCTTATCGATCTTTGTGGTGGACTTGATCAGTGCACAACCAAGCGTAGCCAATCCCCTAGTCCTTCACTTGACTCATATATACATGTGAACAAGGAGTTAGTCTTAATTTCCCAAAGATGAAACTTCACATTCATCACGTAATACAATGGAATCAAATCGATTTTCCAATATTGCTATCAATGGAATTATATAAACAACAATTTTTTCACAAATGCCATTGTAAGGAAACTTAAAATAAAAATAAAAAAAACTTTTCCTTTATTTAAAAATTTTCGGAAAAACTTTTCCTTACAGTGCAATTACAAATGAAAAACATGTTGTTATCTATCCCTAAGCAATCTATCATGACTCTTAAGCAGCAGCTCAAAATTCTGATCATCAAACGATGCGATCGAAATCCATCTCTTCACAATCAGAATTAGCTTACTCTTCCTTTAAGCTTCCTTTCTTTTTTCTTCGATTCTACAAAACATCAAAATGCAACCTAGTCACATCATGTAATAAGAATATCCAAATAGGAACTTCATAGAGTTAGATAGTGGACTTTACCTGAAGCATAGTCAAATTCTTTAACTTTTACCATCCTAGTGAACTTTCAAGTAAACAGGGCAGCTTCGCAACCAATGCTCCCTTTGTTGACAATAGAAACATATGGACTTTTGGGTAATGGTACACGGGACTATCTCAAACTTAGACTTTCTCTTTACCATTAGGTCAACCAGGTTGACTATGGCCGATCTATTTCCATCAGGAAGAGAAGACTTTTTTGGACTTCCAATGCTTCCATTGTCAATGTCCATGTAAGTTTGGGAAGTAGATCTGCCAATCAAATTTGCCTTTCCAGTGCTCCAAATCATTGTTGATTCAGCATCGTCAAGCAAATAGGTAAGATCAATAAGGGTCATGTCGTGATCTGTCACCAGGGAGTGACTAAAGAACCCATTCAACAACCAACTTCCTCGAGACTTCGACACCCAACCTTCCCAGCTTGTCAATATGTGACTTCATCTCCAAGATGTGAGCATATATAGACATTGCTTGCCAATAGGGATTGAGCGACCTTGAACTTTTCAAGAACTTGTGGGTTAGGGAGAATAATTGGAGGAGGTAGAGGAAGTGAAGTATGATTTCCAGTCCCATTAATGCACGATAAAGGGATCAATCTTTCACCTTGATCGCTATGTAGGATATCATCTTCATTAGGAAAGCTTTATCCAAAAGGATAATGAAGACTAGAGTTGTCTGAACTAGACATCTATGAGGGAGAAATTCAAGCAAGTTGATTTAAGTCCTTAATATAACACCCAATATGAAATATTAAGGCTAGGACCCAACACAATATTTAACAAATTAGAAGAGGGGTGCCATAATCCAATTTGCAAAATATTTAAAGGTAGACAAATGACGATTTACCAATTTCCACCATGAAAAACGAAATTTAACATTAGGTTTTAAATGAATTGAAATTCCTAGATCCTTTGAGATTCATTGGACTATTTAATGGCATGTTTAAATCTCGATTGTGCCCTTCAATTTTGTGATTGGAATGCCAAGGATCACAAACAAGGATTGAATAACCATGAAAATTAGCTTAGTACACTTAATGTTACAACCACCAAATCAGTGTACTCACTAACCACACATGCTCCACTAATCTATGATTAACATCAAGCTACCCTTTGCCACACATTGTAAGTCCCAGATTAGTATGCCGGTTAACCAAACACGCTCCACTAACAACTTAACAAGGTGCAAAGTGCAATTTCATAGGTTAGCACCAAATTCACATTTTCCTAAAGTAACTAAGACTGGGATTTTAATAAAGTTTAGTTACTTTATATTGATCATTATACTTTTAATGAAGGGAGAATTAATGTCATGTCCTACCCGTTCAACTAACAACCCTCCACCAGTCAAGGAAACGGTAAGTGAGATTGGACACCCATTAAACTGCCATTTTATAGGCAGTAACCTTATACCCCCTTATAGACTGGCTTTGTGAATGAGTCCTAATAACGGTAAGACTGACTTTGTTCTTATATATATATATATATATATATATATATATATATATATATATATATATATATATATATTAGACTTTTAATATCATAATAGCATAAGGGTTGAATTTTAACTTTTAAAATTCTAAGTGTTGGAATTAAAGTATACATGGGGGGGGGGGGGGGGGTTAACTTTACAAATTCCAAAACTTGAGGGCAAGTTTTGAACAATTCAAAAAAACTTTTCGTTTCCATAACTTATGAGTTTAATATGGTTTTGAGGATGACTTTTCAAGTTCCATTACAAGTTATGGAAGACATAAAACTATTTTATGATGACATTTAAAACAAGACCTTTCATTTTTTATAACCTATGAGCTTTAAATGAATCTTTTAAAAAGAAAAACTCTTCATTTCGCATAACTTGAGGACAAGTTATGGAGTTCGCAAAAACCATTAAGATAAATTATTCCAATTAACGCAATAATCAAATAATTTTTCAATGATCTAGATCAAACCCATAAGTAAAGATAATTCACATCAACAATTTTTCAAAAATTAGCTAATCATAAATACTAATACAAATCTTGAAACTTTGACAATTATCTTGTTTTTCGATGAGGCTAATCGTTACCATAGCATCAAAATCAAATTTTATGAACAAAAACATTTTGTGGTAATGATCCTAATCCAAAACAGGCCAAAAAAATACAAAAATATGCATCCAGGACAGCCAACTCATCAAGTTCCTTGATGCACTCGATGAGTCCAAGAGTATCTTCAAGCAACTCGTTGAGTCACCTAGTGGACTCGGCGAATCTTATTGTCATAATGCAGAAAAAATGATTTTTTTGCTTTGAAAACCAATAATTACATCAAGTATAATAGAAAACAACCCATGTCTCTGATACCACTATTGGGTTTTGTATATTACAACATCCAATGGTGCACATACAACCCTAAAAGCTTTGGATCTATGTTTTCTCTAATTATACATGCATATAGTTTCCAAAGCTTTAAACCTACAACTAGCATACAAATAACATATGTATAATAAAACAAGTTTTAGACATACCTCTTGATGTTGTTGATGTTGCTAGGAAGAATTTGGCCTTTAAGAACTTAGTGCCCCAAGTGTTGCATCTCAACTGGAATCACAACACATCTAGGACAAAGGATGCCATTTTGAGAGAGAATTCCATACACCAAAATCGTTCATCTTTCTCTAAGCATAGAAGCATACGAAATTGATCATGAAGTAACATATTTATATGTAGGATACCAAAGGTCATGGGTAAAACCCAAATCCATATGCATGGGTTTTATGATCCATGGTTCAGGTGGCCCAACTGTTTATGTATCCATACATAAACTTAGTCCAATATGGATCATAAGCCCAACACATATAAATATAACCAATTACCATAATTAGTCCCCATAGATTTAATTAGTCTCTTTTGATCACTAAATTAATTTCAAACTAATTCTTGATCAATACTAATTAAATCATATGATTTCATATTAATATATTAGCAGTTATAATATATTAATAAATCATATATAACCTCTTCTCAAAAGTCTATCCTAACAAATTGTCCTGATGGTATGCAACCCAAATGGACCATGCTACTCTCGCGTCGTGTACATACCAATAATAGTTATGGGATTAGACATCTAATTCAACACCTGGTACCATTGTGACTTTCCTTGAATCGCGTACGGATCCTGTACTTCTAGTAGTACGACCCCGTACTACCTTATACATCTATTTGTACTTTCCTTAAGGATCACCCCGATACCAATTGAAGGTCTATATTTGATCGGATACAATTCAAGTATAAATAAGAAATGTAAAACTAATCTAAGAAAAATAATCAACAGAAAGTAAATAATATAGAAGTTCTCCAAATTGTTCCTTTCACCAGGAAAAGCGGTTATGACTTCACCAAGAATATGGGTTTGTCACAAAGACGACGTAAGGTGTTATGTATTGCGTCATTGTGATTATTTAGTTAGTCCTTTTGTATTTGATATTAGGGTTGTCCATGTCGTCTCATTAATTACGGTTAGAGTCTTAATAGTGCATGCATGCACCGTAGATCATTAACGTTTTTGAAATAGAAACTCTTGTAAACCCTAGCATGCCTCTATAGTTGAAATTCTTCATTGAGTTCATCTGACGCGTGACTTTTAATCATTCAGCATTTGTTTTATCATCTCTGTGTTCTTTATTTACCTGTTTGAATCTTGTCGATCATTAAGGATTTTAATCATATCAATTGGTATCAGAGCAGGAGACTGTGTAATCCATATACATCTTCTCTGTTAAAAGAAGCTATTAGGGTTTCTGTTGATATTAAATCCTTTTAAGCTGTCATCTTCGTGTTCTTGACGCTGTGATTGTGATTTAAATATTACCCTAAGTTTTACACGTCTGATTCATATATTGGTTCCAAAGATCTTCTTAAAGATGTCGCATGGTGATTCTCAAATCAATTCCATTAGCAACATTAGGTCTACAACTAGGATTCCCATTCTCTTTCCTAGCGACTATGAAGTCTGGGCACTTCACTTTGAAGATTACGGTTTAGGTTTGGAAGATAATGGATACTTGATCTGGCAAGTTATTACTGTTGGAAATTTTGTTCACTCTGGAACAAGAAGGGAGATTAAAACTCAGACTGAACTCAATCAACTTCTTCTTGATGTCAAAGAAGTTCCTCAAGATGAGAAAGACAAACTGCAAAGCAACATCAAAGCAATGAGAATCATTAGATTTGCATTGCAGGCTAATACATTTCGTCTTGTTAGCACTTGTGATACTGCAAAAGCCATATGGAAGAGCTTAAAGAGCTTTACTCAATAGACGTAGATCTGGAGCATTCAACTCAAAACCTATTGTTGTCTGAATTTGGTGCATTTTGTACAAAGGCTAATGAAAACCTGAGTCAAACGTTCAATCATTTCAATCATCTTTTAAGCCGAATGATGAAGCATGGGATTCGACACGAAGTCATCGAGCAGAAGGTAAGATTTATGAATGATCCAAGGTTAAAATGGATGGTAGTGGTATCGAAAGTGAAAGCCCACGAACAGTTCAGAAACTATTCCTTAGAAAAGTTGCTAGGGATCTTGAAGTCACACGAAAGTGAAGTTACTAAAGAAACTAAAGTTGTGTCAGGCATGGGTTCATTGGCTATGGTTGCAAAGAGAAACAAAGTTAATGAGGATGATTTTGAGTCTAACCTTTCTGACTGCGAACTCAGAAATGAAGAGTATGCTCTAATGGTGTCAAAAGCTAGGAGATTTGCAAAGAAAAATTTTCCTTCCAAAAACCGAAATTGGCAGGGAAGCTATAGTTCAGAAAAGGTGAAAGAGGATAAAGTCAACAACTTCCAGAAAGAAGAAGATAAAAAAGAGAAGAAGGTTGCAGGTGATTCGCGATATGATTGCAACTACTGTCACGGTAAGAATCATTTAGCAAAAGATTGCATGCTAAGAAGAACGAACGAGAAGGAGGAGGGAGAGGATGATGAGGCGTATCATCTTCGCAAGCTTGAGGAAATCAAGCAAAAAAAGAAAGATGATAATGTTATGCCTGTTCTGGTTGTGCATGAAAATAATGATGAAAACGAGTGTGGTGGAGTGGAAGTATGGTCCACTGATTCCAAAGATGAAGAAGTCAGAAAACCCACTCATGGAAAGAGCTTGGTGGCAAAAAGAGAGCCGCATGTGAGTCGAAGATGCTTTGTGGTGACAAATGTAATGTCACAAATGTGAGGGTACACAACAGATGATGGAAAGGGAGATGCGGATGAATGAAGGGATGTCAACTGCTTCACTGCGAAGCCAGTTCTTACACAGATCAGCGAATGTGATCAGTTGATCAATAAGGTACATTCTATTCTTGAATCTCTTAATATTCTAGTATCTAATTATGAAACCGACTTAAATGATTTAAAATTCATCTTTTCAAGTATAAGTGAAAGTTTGAAACAAACTCGCATATCAAACGCTAACATGACCGATAAAATGAGCAGGGTGTCATCATAAAGTGAGGAGCGGAGAATATGGATTGAGAAGATTGAGTCCGAGCTTTCTAGGTCAAGGGATGAGTATATTTATTTACAACAAGATAATTTGAAGCTTTTAAAACAAAGAAACATTTCTTGTTTGATTTCTCACTCAATTGCATTTAGATTGTGAAATTGGTAAGAAAATTCATAAAATGATCTTGCCATTTTTAAAATTAAAGGAAGATGAAATTGATGCTAATTGTTTTCAATGTGAATCTATCGTTTCAT
The DNA here is from genome assembly GCF_002870075.4 of Lactuca sativa. Taxonomy (NCBI): domain Eukaryota; kingdom Viridiplantae; phylum Streptophyta; class Magnoliopsida; order Asterales; family Asteraceae; genus Lactuca; species Lactuca sativa. Next base: position 64,929,437 of record NC_056626.2, on the reverse strand, counting down.
CAGATGAAACTTCTGAAGCCTATAAAATTAGACTAGACAAAACTGAATCATACATTAAGTCCAAGGATCACATGGACACGTTGAGACAATTACATGATGAAAATGACAAATTAAAAATCAAAACTGAGAATGTACAAAAATTTGATTCGTTGAGTTCAAAATTGAGTTCAGACAATAAATTAAACGTTGAAAATATGTCTGAATTCAATGAGGACACTGAAATGAGTGAATATCTGTAGAAGATGAGGTTGATTGTTCGCAATTCCTTCAAGAGGAAAATGAAAAGGCGAAAGTTCTCATTTCAGAAAATTCAGTTGAATTCGCTCGTATTTCTCAAAATGAACCAAAAACATTAAAAGTGAAAGCAACTGTTTTCCCTATGGTCCAAACTGTTCCCAATCAAGTGTTTGCCACAGGAGGACTAGACAAAAATAAAACATTTGAACTTACGTCGCTCGTTAATGAAAAATACAAAGATGGTTGTGCTGAATTCTTTTGGTCTGCACCAATAGGCAATGCAGATGAAACGAAGGGTTTGTCTGAAAGAACCTCTTGGAAAGTTAAAGGAAGATATGTAGCAGAACTACTAGACAATCTTTTGGATTTTAAAAAGGGTAGCCCAAGTGGCACCAAGGAAGTTCAAAGCGAAACCAAACCTCAGTCGGCAAAGAACAAACCTCATGTGAAGAAAGCGAAACCTCAAGTGAATATTCACAAGTCAGCTGAACAACTTGCTGAGCAAAAACGTTTGAGGAATCAGAGATATCAGAATAATCTCAGTGAGAGGAAGAATTTTTGGCAATCTCAAAATTCCAATTACCTTCGCAGAGAAAAATCTTCAAATCAGAGTACGAAAGCTCTTTCGCAAGCAAGTCCTAGTCAGTGTTCGCATTGTCACTCCTGCAGATTAAAATCAAACTTCGTTCAAAAACCCTCTTTTCCTAAGGAGCATATTGAGAAACCAAGATCTCATTCCACATTTGTATCACCCAAGGATGTTAAAGGAAAGGGAAAGATAGTCTCGAATCCTAAAGCGTAAACTAAGATATCGACTGCTAACCCTAAGAGAGTTAAGAGAGAAGTTGTCAAGAATCAAGCTAACAATAAACAAATCCAATCTGATTCTGAAGAAACGAAAAAGCAATAAAATCAAAGTTTTCACAATAAAGAAGAAAGATCAAACAAATCTAATTAAACGAACCTACATGGTTGATCTCTCTATTGCTTATCCAATATCTGTAAAAGGCTCATAAGGACCCAAACATCTTTGGGTCCCTAAATCTACTTAATTCTTGCAGTTAATTCATGATGATAAGTTTGACACTGAATGGTATATTGACAGTGGATGTTCATGTCACATGACGGGAAGAAATGAGGAGCTAAGAGAATATAGAGAACTGAAGGATGGAGGTGTTGTGAAGTTCGATAATAATGCACTTGGAGAAATCAAAGGTTACGACATGATTACTAATGGCAAATTCTCGATTCGTAAAGTGGCGTATGTGGAAGGACTACAACACAACTTGATAAGTGTTTCAGAGTTGGTTGTTGTTACAAGATTGAAGGTCTCGTTTGATGATGAAGGATCATAAATTATCGAAAAGTAGACAAAAACAGTGCTGCTTAAATTAAAACGCAAAGGCGAGATGTATCCATTAAACATCAATATAATACAAAGGAAGCCTTCTATATGTCTACTTACTAAGGCTGCTATAGACAATAGTTGGTTGTGGCATAGGAGACTTTCGCACCTCAATTTCAAAGATATCAACAAGCTGGTTCTTGGTGATCATGTGCGAGGTTTTCCCCTCTTGAAGTATGACAAGGATCATCTATGTGCCACCTGCGAATTAGGAAAGCAAAGCAGGAAAAGTTATCCAACAATAGTGAACACAAAGGTTATTAAGCCACTCGAACTTCTTCACATCGATCTTTGTGGTCCATTTGAAATCGAGAGTATTGGTGGTAATAAGTATATTCTCGTAATTGTAGATGATTTTTCTCATTTCACTTGGGTGTTCTTTCTTAAGCAGAAGTATGAAGCAACTCCTATGCTTAAAGATTTCATCAAGCAAATTGAGTTACAATTGCGAAAGGTAGTTCGTAATGTTTGAAGCAACAATGGTTTGGAAGTTAAGAACCAAGCATTTAAAGAATTCCTCACTTATAAGGGAGTATCTCATAATTTTTCTGCTCCTTATACTCCATAGCAAAATGGGATCATTGAAAGATGAAACCTTTCACTGTGTGAAGCTGCAAGGACCATGCTTTCGTTCACATCGTTGGCGCTTTACTTTTGGGCTGATGCTGTTGCCACTACCTGTTTTACTAAAAATAGATCTCTTTTCAATAAAAGATTTTCTGTTACTCCCTATGAAATCATCAATAAACGAAAACCTAACGTAAAATTCTTTCATGTTTACGATTCCAGGTGTTTTATTTTCAATTCCAATGAGCAACGAAACAAGTTTGATGAGAAGGCTGACGAAGGGATTTTCTGGGGTATTTGCTAACATCAAAAGCATATAGGGTTCTCAACAAATCATCCAAAAGGATTGAAGAAACCTATTATGTCACATTCGATGACAACTACTTAAAGAAAAATCAAGCGAATGATGACCTAATGAAAGAGATCTTTCCTCCAACGAACCAAGTGAATATCCCTTTGGATAATCTTTATGAAGAGTTCATGCTTCTATTTGATGAACCTGAGAAGGCCATCACATCTGAAGCGAAGGCAGCTGATAATAAAGAAGATGAACTGAAGAAGATAATCGATGAAGCCACGAAAAGCATGGATAATTAGCCACCAACCTCGAACGGGTCTCAAGAAATGAGTACTACAGTCCAGGGGGACAATTTTGATTCCAATACACCTCCTCAGGAGGAGCAACCAAATCCGCAAGAAACAAACATTCCATCACAAGGTGTCAGAGGTACTTCAATTACTGATGAAGAAGAAGTTCACTCGTCAATCGAGGGGGGGAATAAGGACGTGAATGATGATTTGGATGATCAATCAGAGTCTGAAGAAGTAAAAGCTGAATTGGACCCTTCTTATGATCCAAATTATCCACCACTAGTCAAATGGACCAGAGATCACCCCAAAACCAAGTCATTGGTGAATCGTTTACAGGAGTTCTCACGAGACCTCAAATAAAAGCAAAACGGGCTGCTTTATTTTCCAAAGTAGAGTTCTACGTGTTTAATTCCTTTGTATCCAAGATAGAGCCCAAAACCGTCAACACCGCTCTTGATCACTCCGATTGGGTGCAAGCGATGCAAAAAAAACTCAATGAGTTCGAACGAATCAAAGTTTGAAGATTAATTCCTACTCCACCTGATGCATCAGTTGTTGGTTTGAAATGGGTGTTTCGTAATAAGTTGGATAAAGAAGGGAATGTAGTAAGGAACAAGGCGAGACTCATTGTTAAGGCTTACTGCTAGGAAAAGGGAATCAACTATGAAGAAACATTCTCTCTTGTTGCAAGCTTAGAATCCGTTCGGATATTCTTACCATACGCCACTCATAAGAACTTTGAAGTGTTTCAAATGGATGTTAAATACGCGTTCCTAGATGGAAAATTAGAAGAAAAAGTATATGTTGAACAACCATCTGGGTTCGTTAATGAGAAGTATCCCAATCACTGCTACATATTGGATAAAGCAGTTTACGGACTGAAGCAAGCTCCGAGAGCCTGGTATGAAACTCTTACTCGCTTTCTTAAAATGTCTAAATTTAAACAACGTTTGGTTGAGCCAACCTTCTTTCATAATAAAAAGGGTGACCATTTGATGATCGCTCAAATTTATGTTGATGACATCATTTTCAGATCTACTAATCCTAACCTCATAGCTGAATTCCGAAAGTTGATGGAAACTAAGTTTGAGATGAGCTCAATGGGTCCTATTAACTTTTTCCTTGGATTGAATATAAGACAGGGACCAGAAGGTATTTTCATTAATCAGGAAGCATATACGAAAACTTTGCTCTCTAAGTTTGGCATGATAGGAGACTCAAAAATGAAAGTTCCAATGGCATCCAGAACGAAACTACACCATCTCTGGAAAAACCAGTTGCGGATATGACCCTTTATCATCAGATGATTGGTTCCTTAATGTATCTAACAGCTAGTAGACCGAGCATTATGTTTTCCATTTGTTATTGTGCAAGGTTTCAAGCAAACCCACGTGAACCTCACATGTCTCTCTTGACTTTGAAGGAAGAGATTCGTGTTCCGGATCTTCAGTTTCATGTCTTTATTAACATCACTTTAATCCCACATACATACTTTACTTTATTTCTTTATCTTTAGCACACTCTTACATGAAGATCTTTATGATTTTCAAAAAGTCTGGTTTGTGACACTTATGACATTTTTCAATTTCGCAGATTCGCTTTTGTATGATTATTGGTGTTTGTTTCTTAAAAGCGAAAATATGCTTATCTTATGTATGAAATATGAGGATATTGAAACGTTGGAGATAACGGTTGTTGACGCAGCACTTGAGGTAGGACTGGCAATTCTCAACACGACATGCGACACAACCCGCGACACGACACGAAATAAATGGGTTTGGGTTGAGTTTTTCAACCCGATAACCTGCTAACACACGAACACACCAACTCATTTATTAAACGGGTCATATATGGGTTTTTTCAAAAAATAAACGGGTCATATATGTATCAAGTATTAATATTTAATAAGTATTATATAATATATACCATTGATTCATAGACCATTTGACTGTTTTGATATTTTGACTCGTGGTGGATGGTCTAAGGTCATAACTCGTGACCTATAAGGCTAATTCTGTAACATGTTTCTATGAATGTTTTTAATTTTCATTTGGATGTTTAAGACTTAAATGTCTAAAATTCGGACCCAGGAACCTGCCAACCTATAAACCCGTAAAAATAAATAGGTTGGCGGGTCATATATGGGTTTATGTTCCAAACCCGCCAACCTGTGGTCTGTATATTTAAATGAGTTGTGTTTGGGTTGGCATATTTTGACCAGCCAACCCGCGACACGCCAACCCGAACACGACACGATTGCTAGGACTAACTTGAGGATAAGGTTTTGAATTAAGAAGGCGCGTGGAATTTTAAACGATTCCGCTTCTAACGCCGACTACAGTCATGATGACAACCTGTCAGCCGCTATAGTTGTCATATCATTCTTTTTTAGGCGTCCAATCAGTACTAGTCACGTAATCGTCGCTTGATTTTCTCTCTCTCTCTCTCTCTCACTATATATATTGAAATCAATTGACGATTCATGTTTTATCACTCTCAAATAACTTTCGAACCCTAAACGGCGCTTATCTACTTAACTGTTCATCTTCTTCCCCAACATGCAACCATGGCTGATTCGTCGTCGATTCAAGAACAAACTGCTCAATCCTCTCTCCTCACTATCAAGCAGAATCAGAATTTGATTCTTGATTTGGCTCCATTCAAGTACAAAGCTTATATGTTGCCAATAGTTGAATGTCTGAAGTTTTCACCTTTGGCCATAGCCCTAACCAAGGTTGAATGTGTTCCTATGTCACTGTTATCTAAAGCTTACTCCACCACTGCCTATATCAAGGAAGAAGAAGGGATCTCCTTCGAAGTGTTTGAGAAGAAAACATCGATTACAAAGGTCAGATTTTGCTCTCTTCGAGGGCTTGATCATGATGATACTCTTGTCCACCCAAATTCGATATCTACGGCGCAAATTATCAATATGCTTGACCAGATGGGTTACACTGATCCTATTCCTTCAATCACTAAGTTTAAGAAGTCAAACCTTCCCCCACTATGGATCGGTGTATTTACCCTTCTCTTCAAGGCATTTTCGGAGAGGGTCACTGGATCAGATTGCACAAGCAAGTCTTTTCTGACCATCATCTACGGTCTATACCATGGGATTAGCCTCGATTATGGTTCATTGTTATGGGCGCAATTGGTACAAAGCACCAACTCCACAACTTGCCACAGTGAAATTTCTTTGGGTCATTTTTAGACTATTATTGTTCAACGTGCAATCACGAAGCTCAATATTCTAGTGATGGTGGATGCATTGAAGTCTTCGATTGCTACATTTCACACCACGAGGATCATCGTGACTGATAATTCCAAGTATACTTTTGTGGGTTCGATTCCAGAATCCATGTACAGGTGTGTATCAAGTGTGAACAAGCTGGTTTGGGGAGTACAAAAAGTGTCAGTTCTATGGTCCTCGAATCCTCACTCCGGAGATGCAACAAACGCTTGATGATGTTGATAAAGTAAAGAAAGGGGGCAAGCCAAAGCAACCTAAATAGGGTCCTTCTACCCTGCCTTTGCCTTCCAAAAAGCGGAAGACGAAATTGATTCGGCCAAAGTTGATCCTTCCTCCGCGAAGTGAAAGCAAGTGAAGAAGCATGTTCATAAGATTCGCATCCCTTCCTCGACCTCCTCAGAAAGCGAATTGGAAGAAGCTCTTCTAGATGAATCTGATGGTGATGTCCACAGAAACGAAACAGAGGTAAACTTCGTTCCATCTCCACCACCATCACCTCATGTTACTTCCGTTCCAGTTACAATAGCACCATGTCCACCACTTGTCACTACTCAATCACCACCTATTATATCTCAACCACCACCCGTTACTTCTAAACCACCCATTTCTACTCCACAACATCCTCCTGTTTACACTAAAACTACCACAACCACCACCATAAGCGAACCTCCTGTCAATGTCAATGCATCTGATGCGGGGACAAAGACTTCAGGTTTTGTCTATACCTCTACCACACCTCTTATTTCCCCTCAGCCTCAATATACTTCAGAAGACCATCTTGGTGCGGATAGATTGGACTTTAATATGTTCCATTACAGTCCATTTTCCATTCAGGAAGAGAGTAATGATGATGCTCCTCTCACTCAGAGGCATCTCAAAGAGCTAAACACTAAGTTGGATACTCTTCTTGCTTCTGCTACTACTTCCATGAGCCATGCCTATTCTGAAGCCACAGTTAAGAGCATGCTCGGTACTTTGGTTAAGGAGCATGCAGCGAAACTTGCTAACGCCGACAAAGCAGTTGAATACTTTACCATTTCAAATCAACAAGCGACCGAAATGTCGATAAACTAATCTCAGAAATGAAGGCGTTCATGTCGAGTCTTTCTATTGCAGCTGAAGCGAATGCTGTCAAGGAGAACGGGGCCATTTTGAAACTTATTACATCGTTGAATACTGAACGCAAAAAACTGGAAAAGCTGTGTACTACCTTCACTCTTCTAAACTGGCTTGAAGGTGTTCCTGAGGCCCATGTCCTTCCGAAACAAGGGGGAGAAGAGAAAGATGCTAAGGCAGGGGAGAAACCAAAGACAAACGAACCAAAGGTTAATGTAGCTTCGGGTTTTAAAGGAAAAGATCCAATAGATGTCGATGATGAAGAAGACGAAACTGAAGAGGATCAATTGAAATGAAAGTCATGTGAACATGAGGTTAATGAAAAATAAACACATTGAGAGAGAAATGCATGAGAAAGAACGACAAGAGAAGGAAGCTCATGGCGCTTTGGAATGCAAGAAAACGCTCTTTCCATCTTGGACATTGGAGAGATTGATGTATGAAGCTGTTGAGTTCCCCAGTGTTCATTGGTTGGAGCTGGTAACTTCGTTCAATCTGACCAACACGAGGGATAATTAGTTTGATATGCCAATAACTAAAAGGTCTTTCGTTTTTCACTACTTTGATTCCATTGTAGATGTTCCCTCACCAAACGCGAAAGTGGATAAAGCCCTGATCGACTATTACCTCACTTATGGAAAACCTAAATACCTAACTTGGACTCTTTAGAAACTAACTACAATCAAGGTTACAGGGCCATTCGCTACAGGAAGTTTTGTGAATGCAAATTTCAAGGCGACACAGGGATCTGTTAATTCTTTGCATAAGTTCACACTTGTAGATCAGCCCAACCTTAATCTACATGATTGGATCTTGTTGTTGAATCTTCTTTTGATCGAAAAACAAAAATATGAACCCATTCTTGCTCATCTAAAGCGAATGTTGGTTTCGTATATATACGAAGTGGAAAAGCTAGATATTCAGATTGCTAAGGTTCTGAAGCGAAAGCCTTCAGTGAATCCAATTAGGAAAGCGAGCGGCATGAGCGAAATGAGCATGGGAAAGGTCAATACAATTCACTTAATTGTTATGTTTCAGCATGGGACTGATGTTCCCATAGTTTTTCAAAAGTGTCTTTTCACTTTGCCTGATAAACACTTGTTCTCCACATCTTGCCTTGAACATGTTTAGGAGATTGTTAACAAGTGCACCTTGAATAATGATGCTACAAAGAGGCATTTAAATGACATGATTCGCTGGTACATTCTATTTCATAGGACTTTGCTTGTTGTAATTCCCAAGCTCTTGAAGACGATCAGGAAGACACAACAGTGAAGCATCTCTCGCCTCAATTGCCGCAAAAGGGGAGATTATAAGGTGTTATGTATTGCGTCATTTGGCTTATTTAGTTAGACCTTTTGTATTCAGTATTGGGCTTGTCCATGTCGGCTCATTAATTATGGTTAGAGTATTAATAACGCATGCATGCACCATAGATCATTAATGTTTTTGAAATAGAAACTCTTGTAAACCCTACCACGCCTCTGTAATTAAAATTCTTCATCGAGTTCATCTGAGGCGTGACTTTTAATCATTCAGCATTTGTTTGATCATATTTTTGTTGTTTATTTACCTATTTGAATCTTGTCGATCGTTAAGGATTTTAATCTTATAGTTAGTTATAATGTAGTATATATATATACTGATCTATACGTGTCTATCCGTTTAATCAAGGGGTTGCATCTAAACTATAATAAAGATCATATCCTTATCCCAAATATTATGGATATGATATCAATTCTATATTTATCTATAATAACTGCCTAATATACAAAAGATTACAATTTGGATAACTATAGTAATTGCTGACACTGTTGAACTTGAGATATTGGATCTGTTGACTTGTAGATGCTGACACTGATAGATTAGCATGTCATGTGTTTGACTCGCCAGATCATAAGGTGTGACCTTACAATCTCGCCTATCTGATGATGTCAAAACTAAACCTCTTCTGATATATTGGCGAAATGAGGAAGGTTGTTGGCCTATGCTCCCCTTGAAAATAATAATGAAATCCTGATTCTTGTAGTTCTAATTAAATGTTACTCCTGAGAAGATGAATGACTCATCAAACATTTATGAAAACCTGAGTTGAATTGAGAACATTGACATCGACTCCTCCTTAGAATGTGTTTTATTAGCGATATTTCTTCAGCAAGATTTTCAGTTTTACCAAGATTCTCTACCCCTTTTTGACATCAGGAACTAACTTCGACCATAATAGAGTATCAACTTGTAGTCTAGTAAGATTGTGATGTCTCCTGATACTGTGGGCTTAAACTTCCATTCACTGACATAGTATTGTTAAACCTCATCAATGTAAGGTGTCATACACTAAATCATAAATCTATTTAATTAGAAGAAAATTGGCAAGAGTGGATAGGGGCGTATAATATATCATGGATAATGATATACCCATCAGCACAGATTTGTAAAGCTCTCATTTATGATTCATTACGTAGAATCATATAACTTTAATGAATAATGTAAGGGCAAGAATGGATTGATGCATATGATAGCTTATGGTACATAGACTAACCATCGACATAGATTTTCGAACTTTTACCAATGAATCATCAAAATCTATTAAGAAGATAAAGGAGAGAATGGATTGTTTCAATCACGCTGAGGTGAAATCAGTGTGACTCATTAACAATTTAACTCATCAACAAAAAGTCGTTTAAACTTCTGTATCATATAGTATGTTGCAATCTAGAATTAAAGATTCACCATTAATTCATAATGGTAGCATGTCATACCTCAAGCTAGGAGGTCAGGGACATTAATAACCCTTTTGTCATTTAAGGACCTGACAAGTATCTGTTAGCTAATGAGTATGCAATTAGGGTAAGCATTTGGGTTTTGCTCAATGTTTTAGCAGAACAAGAGACTTGATGCATACGGAAAGTATGCTTCCAGGGACATGGTCAGGTAAAGATGATTAATTTAAAAATACACCCCAGCCTTTCTGTCAATGATTTTTTATTTGGACCAGGCAATCTCACTTTGATAGTTTAGACAATGCTAGAAAACCAGCGTGAGAGGGTGACTCAATGTTGTCATCAGATAGTCTCGTTGATGAGAGACTTAGAGAAATTTAGTTACATACAACAACATGCTTCTAGGGACAATGAAGTGTCAAAAGTTACATACTATAGGCTTAGAATTGCCACCATCGTATTCCTTTACTAAATGGTACCAAAGAATATAAGAATAGAAACAAAAGAATTAGTCAAAAAAGGTAATAGTTTAAACAGAGAAATATGTGCATCTTTTTCAGAAATGGTATAACGACTTGATCCATCAAATCTTTGGAATTGAATGGTCATTAATGAACTTCCATTTTTCGAGATACCTACCACTTGAATTTTTAGCTATAAAAGAAATCACATGCAAAGATAAACTCATAAGTGAACATCTAGAGATGCGGCTTCTTATCATTGAAGTGATTCAAATGCCTTCCAAGGTTCATGTTCATCAGGGGCAAGAGAATAGCAAGAAGCAGTCTTTGTAACCTATGAGTTAACTGACTCGAATCCAAGAAACTATTGTGTCTTCAAAATCAACATGAAGGCATTCGAGGTTTTATCAGATTATGAGTTAGTAGATGAAACTAAGACTTACTGCTTTGATGGTTGCTCTTTGCATCCGTAACAGTGAGTGAAGGAGAAAGAGGGTACCCTCAAGAGGAAAAAGACATGATGTCACTCTTTTTCTTATTACCAAGAGCATTGAGATCCTTCAAGACAGCTTCAGCCCTTATAAATAACATACATATAAATCTTAGAATCATATAGAGGTTTGAAAGAAAATACATGTAAATACCAAATGTAAAATTTAGCATTCATAATTAAAAAAAAAAAGCACTTGTTTGTTTTTTTGTTTGTTTTAGTTTTTTATAAGACCAGAAAGAAGTTAATTAATGATTAAACCATAGAAAGCATGCCAATATCTGCAATAAATTTGTTCAAACTCTTTTCATCCAATGCCTTGGTGAAGGTCCATGGATCGAATATAGAACAATTCCACTTTTCCTTTTTGAACTATGTCCCTGATGAAATGATGGTAAATGTCGATGTGCTTGGTCTTGAAATGTTTCACTGGATTTTGAATTATCTGAATGGCACTGGTGTTATCACAACAGATGGGAGTATTCGAGAAGTTCTGACCATAATCTAAGAGCTGATTTTGAATCCATAGAATCTGAGCACAACATCTTGTCCAATTTAGTAATTTCAATTATGATTGGGAATTGATAACCATTTGTTGAATTTTTAGGAAAAAATTGAACACATTTGGAAGAAATGATGATGTTAACTACAATTTTTTCTCAATATATTGATACTTAATTTATGGATTAAGTACACAATATTTAGAATGTAGTCTTGTGTAATATTCTTGGTATTTGACATTTTTTGTTGTTTTCTGTGTCGCACTGGCATGAGTCATTGGTATAGACACTTGGTGGTATCTTCTATGTATAACTGTTGTCACGTATGTTGTTAATCGGGCAAGTTATTGTACATTTAGTTGATGTTTTTTTAGTGAAATTTGGAATTTTTTGAGCTTATGTTCTTGCTCTTTAATAGGGATTTGGATTTATATAATGGAATGCTTACTCTTAGTGGGCTTGGCTTCTCTTATTTGTTAAATAACTTTTTCATCTCTCTATCATCACCAATCTATCACTACCACTTGTTTATCAACAACATATTCTTTAAGAATACACCAAAGCCCTTTTAAAACCGATTCTTGAAGAATGGAAAGCATCAGAATGAACAAGGACTGATTGTTGAATGGAGCTGTAAATTGAGCATGTGTACATACAAAATGTTTCATGTAGTTGCAATTTTTTTTCTTTTATTTTCATGTACTATTTCTAAAGAATGTACTTTATACTTTAGATAATGTGTATTTTTGCTTCAAGAATGTTAGTTATGCATTCATAGTTCATGTATTATTCTCAAGAATGTCAATTTTATGTTAGCAGTTTATGTATTATTCTTCAAAAATATCGGTTATATACTTTTAATTCATGTCTTATTCTCTCGTGATCATACAATCTTGTTTCTTTTAAAATGCTTGATTATTTTCTCGGAAACATATGATTATCATCGTCATATTATATTAGGATTTGTATTAAATTTTATTTGATTTAATTTTATTAAACAATTTGACTAAGTTTCCTAAAATACATGTCATTTTTATTTTTCTTTCTTAATAAAATCTCTTATAAGAGGTGTATTCTTTAAGAGTGACAATTCTCTAAAAATTACTTCATTAAAACCATATTCGTTAAGAATAAAAAGACAATATATATTCATAGTAATATCATATGAACGTCCATATAAAAAAATGATGTAATTACCTGTGTTTAGTTTTATAAAATAATATATATATATATATATATATATATATATATATATATATATATATATATATATATATATATATATATATATATATAGAGAGAGAGAGAGAGAGAAGAGTTCAATTGAGAAAAAAATGGTTGAGAATGAGAGAATCATTCTGAGCCATACATTTATTTTGCCGCAAAACACTTAGGGATACTAGCGGAAATGGATAACAGATGCACATATTTTCCAACCAAATATGTTTCCTTAAACTATGCTAATCATTACCTTAATATACCCAAAAACATACTATTTTTTTTAATTTTTTTAATTTTTAAAAAGCTATTTTAATCGAAAAATTATATTAAATATATCAAAATTCATAATTTTTTAATCTCTATATATAGACATCCATATTAATATAGTTTTAAAATAAAATAAAAAATTTATTATTTTTAGAGTTTCAGCTCTCGTTATTCATAAGTAACTAAAAATGCATCAGATTTTTATTAAAATACATTCGTTAGTCACTTATGAATAAAACGTATACTTAACTTTTTTTTATATAGTTTGAGTATCGTTCATATATGAATATAACACGTATTCAAGTTTTCTTACTTAAAATATATTTTTTACATCATCTTTCGTCATATATTATATTTATATATGAACAAAACGTGTATCAGTTGTTGTCATATATTATATTTATATATGAATAAAATATTTATTAGATTTTTGTTATAGTTAATTTGTTATTTATATATGAATAAGTAGTATAAATGATAATTAAACTGTAAAAAAAATTAAAAATATTTTTTTATTCATAAGTGAATAACGAATATACTTTAATGAAAATTTAATGCATTTCTATTTACTTATGAATAATGATAACTGAAATTAAAAAAAAAATTATTTATCTTAAAATTATATCAATATAGATGTCTATTTGTAAAGAATAAAAAATTATGAATTTTGATATATTTAAAATCATTTTTCGATAAAAATAACTCCTTAAAATTAAAAAAACGAAAAAAAAAAATTATGTTTTTCTATATACTAAGGTAATTCTTAGCATAGTTTATGGAAACTTGTTTTGTTGGATACACATGTGTATTCCTTCCCCATTTCCGCCGGTATGCAGGAGGCTTTTGCGACAAAAATAAATGAGTGACTGAGAATGATTACTTCATTTTCAACTATTTTTATTTTCGCAATTGAATTTACCTCTCTCTCTCTCTCTCTCTCTCTCTATATATATATATATATATATATATATATATATATATATATATATGTATATATATATATATATATGTATATATAAACATTTAATAAAAATTTCATTAAATTATTCAATAAATATGTAATCTTCCTTTTTAAATTAAGGTTGACATATTAAAATACTAATATAATTAAATAAATGTAATTATATAGTGCATGCTAGCCCATGTTAATTATATGTATCCTCAAATCATATTCATTCATTTTTTTAATCTAATGGACAAGAAGTGATTATACATTCACATAATATTTATAGTTTATATTTAATCTTACCATATATATATATATATATATATATATATATATATATATATATATATATATATATATATATATATATATATAGAGAGAGAGAGAGAGAGAGTTAGGTTAAAATGTTTCTAGCAACTATTGTGTTCCTAAATGCACCAATGAGAATTCAAGAAATAATAAATAATTAAATAAATCATTTAAGGGTATTTTGGACCTTTTGTACTTTTTAATTAGGGGATCATTTAATTGAAATCATGCAATTAAGGAAATCAAATCAATATATTTGAATTAGTCTCTCTTATATCTTGCCTTATATTTTTGAGTCTTCACTTTCCCCGAATTCAAATCGGCCACCAATGGCTTCAACCGATCAGCAAAGACCGGCTAATGTGGTTTCGGGTGTGTCTACATCGACGCCATTAAATCCGATCAAGACTCGTCCACAGGTAGAAATATTGAAACCCAAATCGGCAACACTAGGTCTTCTATCGTCGATTGATTTCGAACATATTTTGATTTCTCAACGATCCAGTTTCTTGCGATATAATTGATTTGGTAAGTTTCTTTCGACATCTATGATCGATAAAATCAAAATGATTTTATCAATTCGTCCAGACTTTATCTCGATTTTGATTCAAGATCGAGATTGAGTTCATCATCTTATTATTCGATTTCTTCAATGTTCTATTTCTGTTTTTTTTATTGAAGAAATATTCTGATACAACTTGCACTTCACGGTCATAAGTTGGAGTTTGTTTCGAAAAAGTCAAAATTGGTGTTCATATTTGTTTATTTTGAAGAACAGATGGGTATAAGTTGTCGATTTGTTGTCAAAGTTTGATGTGAATTGAAAATCGATTGAAGAAGGTATCTATAATCATAGACAAATGAAAATTCAATGTACAAAGTCAATGAAGTTTGATGTGAAGAAGACAATGCATTTTTCATAGCCTAATCTTCTTTGATATATTTTCCTCTTATTGTGATTCTCTGTGAAGTTAGAATATACACCATACTTTTTATTCTAACCCCACATCCTTTTTTATTATAATGTGGTAGCTTGTGTACTGTTTAGTTTTCAGATGCTAAGTGTTTTATTGGTAAGAGATTCAGTGATGACATGGTTCAGGATGACAAGAGTTTGTATCCTTTCAAGATCAATCATATAAAAATGATTATGGTAGAATCACATAAGAATGATTTTGTTGGGATTCTATTACAACTGGTTTTCATGCAATGTAATTCTGATAGAAAGACAATTCTGATTTAATGTTAATTATTTATATGTTTAGTGTGTAGTTGTTACATTGTATGGTTGTGATAGAAATGGCTTGAAGAATGGTTTGAAGTCCTGATGGGAAAGGCTTGAAGAATGAATCAAAGAATGATCACACTCACTGTTTAAGAATGTTATTATATTTTAAGAATTACATTTGTTATTCTCTCAGAATGTTGTCGTTATTCAATGAATCACAATCATACAATTTAATTATTTGGTATATTATTAGTTCAAGAATCAATTTTCTGTATTTTTTTCAGAATGTATTTACTAGTTTATGGTTGGCATTCTATGATTCTGACACAATAAAATCGAAAATATAGTTACTAGTTTATGGTTGACATTCTGTCATTCTGGCAGAATAAAATCGAAAAATATATTTACTGGTTTAAGGTTGGCATTCTGTCATTCTGACAGAACAAAATCGGATTTTTAAATTTGAATTAATTTAAAATATAAATATTTTTAAAAATAAAGGAATTAATTATCCCAAAAAATCCGAAAATTTCCTTTTTTTTAATATAGGTTAATTGACTAAAATGGCCTTATGCTGAAATTTGTGTGATTATATGGTACATGTTATCCTATTCTAATATCATAGACCCTCAGATCATGACCTTTGATTCTATTCCATCCGGTGGTCTAGATCTGTGCATTCTGGCACGCAATAGTTAGTAAAAACAAAATAACCTAAGCCTATATATATATATATATATATATATATATATATATATATATATATATATATATATATATGTGTGTGTGTGTGTGTGTATATATATATATACACACACACACACACACACTATTTTATAAAAAAAAATCATACTATTTCTATAAATAACTTTAATATAATAATAATATTTTTTAAGACATTCAAGTCTTTAATCTTTAAGTATAACCAATCATCAATAAAAAATATTATATTTTAAATCGGGCAAATTGTTAAACTCAACGTATAATCAACCAATGGATATACTTGTTTAATTTTAGCATACTTTTGACTCAACCTCTTAAAATGTTGATTGGGACTTGTTAAATCCACATATAATGTCGTTTATTCGATGATAAATTGATTTCTTAGGATTTAAATTTTAAAATCAACATTTTTTGGGCCTTTACTATTATATCTCAACCTTTCCATTTCATCCATAGGCGTACAACCGTTGTTTGCATTAAATACACACCTAACATGCTTGTTTTCAATCTCTCTGTTGCACCTCTTTCAGTCACAAACCCTAGAGATCTAACATTTGTCTTTCATATGCAGGTTTTTAATTTTAACAGAGTGACATGTCGCCACTCCCTCCTGCGCCCTGCCGGTTAATACCTCCGTTAACAAGAACACCACATCTGCTTCCCACTCTCTCTCCATCAACACGAGTTTCACCATTACCGAACAACCACCATCTCGAGCTTCTTCTTTATCAACAATCCAAATCCACTCCCTACTTCATCTCCTTCCGTCTTCAACAATTCAAATCAACTACTGTGTCCGTCTCCTACCACCCTTAAACACTCACGCCCAACATCATCTCCTTTGTTAACCACTCACCCCTCTTTCTCTTATTCTCTCTACACCCACACCTACATGCCACTCCTTTCCTTTATGGGTTAATTAGATCGAAAAATACTAAGTGGATATGCTAGCCAGCAAAATTGGGGCTTCAAAGGTACATATTACAGCATGTGGTTCCTATAATGCATCCTTCTATATCTTTTATGATATTTGGAATCAATCATTTTGTATGACCATACTGGTTTGCTTCTCTAAATAACTTTTGTAGTTTACTATCTGATGCAAATCTTGAAGATGGACAAGAAGGGCATGGCCATACCAATTGCTTATCTAACCACACATCACCACCATCAAGAGCAGTGCACAACATTGTCGTCACCACTATCACCACCGCCACTATAAGTCAATTTTTAGAGAGGTAAACCTAAAACTTACCTTCCACTTGCTTCGCCTTCCATGAGTGTTTATCTTTTTCTTTTCTAACTTATTGATCTAGCAGTTAGTCTTTTTTTTTGACCTGGATGAAGCGTTTGCATGATCCCCTGTGTAACATCTAGGTATTCCCCAGTATAATGTTTATTTCTAGAGCTAAGGTTCCCATCTATAACGTTCATAAAGTCCCAATGATGCAACATAGTACAAGACAAGAGAGAAAGTTTTCTTTTTGACTTGGATGATGTGGTTCACATGTTGGAATCCACATATGGAGGTAAGGGAAATGCTTTATTTCAACTTTGACAAATATGGCAGGTTTTTTGTTCTCACTTTTATAGATCTGGTGATGTATGCTTAGGGGTTGTTTTTCTAAAAATTTTGCAAATTAGGAATCGAGTTTAATAGCATTCTTATAAATTGGTAATCGATTGTGTAAGATTGAATGATTTGGTTGGTTAATTGTTAGTATGTGTTTTTATGATTTATGTGAGTTTATATATTGACCATCTTTTATTTGCGTTTGAATGATTTTATTTGTACAGGATAAAGAAACTCCATACATACAATGAACCCATAAAAGGCAACGAAGAACTAAAATTTCATGGTGGCTTCCAACAATTTTTTACAAGGTAGTATTATTTGCTTTAAACCCGATAACCTTCTTTTTGTCCATATTATTTTTATATTATAAGTTTGTTAAAAGCATAAAACCGTAAACATATTCTATGCTTCCAAAGTGGGATAGGGTAAATAAACGAGTTTAGGAAAAACAAAACAAGTTTGAATAGAGAGTTGGCAACAATTTCAAAGAAGAGTTTCAAATCATAGGTAATTTCTCATTATTTTCATCTCTTTATTCTGTATATCTTATAAATTTTCTCTTTGATTTGTTCTAACATGAATTGGTGTTGGGATTCTTGATATAGGGGAGAGTTTAAGTTTGTTGATTCATGTTTGTAGATATTTGAATTACTTTACACAAGGTATGATATGTATTTTTTTTTTTTGACATCAAGATATTATATTATAAAACACTAACAATATGTATTTGCTCACAATTCTTCCTTATTACTGCATCGTATATTGGAAAAATCAACCAAATGATAAATTGGTTTAATGGAAAGTATTTTTACTAATATAATTGGGGAGATTTCTGAAAGTATTGTATGCTAAGAGGGTGCCAATGGTGAGTGTCAGACTAGGATAGTTGGCATGTTTATGGATGAGTTTCTGCACTTATATATCTTTTTAGGACTCTTAAACGTCATGGTCCAATTATGGAAAATCCTAACCCCACCCTTAATTGCTAGCAAAAAACGTCCCATCTGGTAAGTTGAAGAACAAATCATCATTGGTTTGATTTATACTCTAAATTCTTATACCTAATAGTTGAATGAATAATAAAAGAAGGAAAAAATGAAGAAGCTCTTATCATTCACGCCTGATAGTTAAAAATAAAATAAGCAAAATAGGAAAAATGAGTTGGTTTTTCAGTATGATTTTCATTTTCAAGTAAAGATGCATAAAGTTAAGATTTTCCTTCATATAAATATAATTAGAGTTAGGATGATTCTTCACGTTTTGTTTCAAAATTAGTTAGTTTTTTTTTTTTAATTAAGTCTCTTGAAGCTTGTTTTGGGTTTAAAAGAATTTTGTTATTTTCACTCAACCTTAATACAGTTTCATTTTTTTTCCATTAAGGGTTCAACAGACACATCAGAAGGTCTTTTTTAATCACTTGGCTTGATTTGACTAAGTGATGATTCAACTTCACGGTAAATGATATTGAAATATAGTTTACTAAACTCATGAAATCTTCTTAGTTTATGTTGAAATGATAATTTCATTTGGGTTGATATCTATTAGGGTTTGTTCTTTTGGGATATCAACCTTGAAATCGAGCTACAATAGATGCAAGTTAGCCCATATTTTTTCATTTTCTTTTAACGTTTACTCTACCAGAAGTAGAGCATCTACTTTCTTTTTCAAAAACAAATTTTAATCTTGTATCACTACTAGAAAACATAGGGTTTTCATACGGAAAATAGCTACAGAAAATTTTTGTAGCTAATTAGCTACGAAATGACTACGGATCAGCTACAACAGAATGGGACACCCTAATTTGGCAACGGAATAGCTACAGAATAGGTACAAAATAGCTACAAAATAGTTACGGATGCGAATCGGTAGCTATTCCATAGCTCATTAGCTACGGAATAGCTACAGAATCACTATGAATGCGAATCCATAGCTATTCCGTAGCTATTCCGTAGCTCATTAGTTACGGAATGGCTACGGATACAAATTCGTAGTTATTCTATAGCTAATTAGCTATAGAATAGCTACGGCTAGCGACAGAAGAAAATAGTTACATAATAACTCCGAAATAGCGACTGATTTATAATTTCCATTATTATTATTATTATTATTATTATTATTATTATTATTATTACTATTCCCATTATTATTATTTTTTATTATTCGACTTTTAAAATTTTTTTGGATAATTTTTTCTTACCTATTTAAGACACGAACAATTAAAATCATATTAATAATACTATTATAAACATCATAATAATATGTAATAATTGTAACAAATGTGTTTAACATACAAACAAACGATTAAACGAGAAAAGCTACGTTTAACACATCAATAAGGTGAAATAATTTATATTTAATTTATAAATAATGAAAAATGATTATAATAAAGGGAAATATGTATGTATCTATGTTTATGTATGTGTATGTGTATTTATGAATGTATGTATGTATGTATGTATATATGTATGTATGTATATATGTATGTATGTATGTATGTATGTAGATATGTATGTATGTATGTATGTATGTATGTATGTATGTATATGTGTATGTATGTATGTATACGTATGTACGCGAATGTGGGTGTGTATGTAAATATATATGTGTATGTGTATGTGTAGGAATGTGTGTGTATTTGAATGTGTATGTAAGTACATATGTGTATGTATGTGTATTTCAATGTGTATGTGTATATGTATGTTTACGTTTATCTATGTGTGTATGTGTCTACATGTATGCATATCAAATATCGCAAATATTAATAAGTATTACAATATTAAACCGTTAAATGAGTAAGAGATTTGAAGCTGCACACGACTTTATGAACGTTGTTAATAGGTATATGTAACAACCCAAAATACGACCCAAATTTTTTTTTTGTTCTAATATTACTAAAAATCACATCATCGAATGAAATAGATAATAAGATCCATGGAATGAGTAACTCAAAAGTCATAGTAACTGTGTTAAAACAAAAAATGTATCAATCATATAAAAATCTCTGAATAAAACTCCCAGGATAAAACTGAAGTTGTGGTGTGTGCGATGCCATCATCCCGAGCTCTTCCCTTTGCTAGCAGAAATAGCTGAAACCAAAACTGAAACTGTAGGCACAAAGCTTAGTGAGCTCCCCCAATTTCATCTCAACACGTGGGGTACGAGGAGATGGTTATCGATAACATGCACCAACCAGAGGCTTCGTATTATCAACAGACACCACAACACCCAAATCTTGAAGCCCAAAATTTTTATAAAATTTTGAAACAAGCGAGTGAGCCTTTATGGGACGGGTGTACAAAAACTTTAAAATTAAATGTTGTTTTGTTAATGATTTTGATTTAGACATCCCGTTGTTTTAACATTTGTTTTTTCATGACTTATCAATCTTATATTATATGTTTGACCATTCTTGTTCTATTAAATGCAGCATGTCGGGTAATGGACGCAAGGATAAACGCCGCAGTACCAACACTTCTTCTAGCAATGCGGGGCATAGGAGGGGGAGGGTTATCCCCTAATTCTACCGATGAGCCACGTTATAGGACGTCACTCATACAAATCGATACGCCGGTAAGGACATGAGTTGCAGACTCCAACAGTCAGGGTGCCATTAATGAACAAACTGACCTGGCTGATCCTTTAGCAAACTTGGCTGGGATTCTTCACCATCAGGCTCGAGGGACGGGTCATATGTCCCAGCTTATACAGACAGATTATAGGCCCCAGCTCCTACAGACGTTTTATAGGCCCCAATCCCCACAAATGGGTTCTACACCCCAGTTTCCAAATATAGGTGTTGAGTTGCCGACCCCACAAACGGTTTTGAGGCCGTGTGGTCATGATAGATTTGAGGAGTACTATTTTGAGGGTGCAAATGCACATGCATCCTTTCGGTCTCCACATACCCCGCACATGACACGGCCACCGAACACGCCACCGACGCCGCATGGCTCCACCTCTAGAGGTGTTACGGGCGGTCACGAATCGAATGCGAGTGATTTTTAGGATTCTTTGTTGCCCCTCATCAGCGGAAAGGGAAAAAGTTAGTGTTCTCATAATTTAAAACATTAATTTTTTATGTTAAAATTCTAATTATATAGTTCTTTTCAATGTAGGTTTGGGTCTAGGAAAATCCACGGCATGTGTATTAGTCTCTATTGGGAGAATATGGATCATTTGTAGCCCCGGTTCAATGATATTCCCTATGAGGCTCTTCTGCAGATGTTTTCGCGTTTCAAGGCAATATATTAAATATTAATTATGGTATCTTATACTCATTTGTTTTTAGTTTGTTTTTTTAAAATTTACTTTTTATTTTTCACAGACCATGTATAGGTGGCATTCACTAGAGAATAGTAACATATTTGATGCCTTCATGTGTGTCCTCAAGGATAGATACAGGGATCAGATGAAGTGTATCAAGATTATATCTAGGGACATGGCACGAAATGATGGGAAACCCGTCCCCCCATGTCATTGTACCTACTTTGAGGGGATGCATAACTACCGCCCCGGGTGCGTACCAGAGAATGTGTGGCTACGTTTGTGTGATGTAATGGATATGATACATTATTATCTATTTTGTTGATTTTAATTTTCTATTGTATTAGTATACTTATATTTTTTTTCTTTTCACAACATTGGTCCATAGATAAGTGGAGAAAGAATTCAAAAATTGGTTAGCAGAACCGCAAAGTCGCAGATGCTAATGGGTCTACAGCAAGGCACACCGCGGGTAGTATAGGATTTGATGAGCACCGTAACAACTTAGTAATTATCATAATTATAAATTTTATTATCTTATTTTTTTTAACACTAACTACATCAATTATACATTGTATTTTATGTAGGAAAAGATGATGGGTAAACCACCCACACAATTTGATATTTTCATGAAGACGTATGTCACAACTGAGGCGAAAAAAATATATTTTGCGGGAGATCATGAAATATCGAATATTGCTCACAAACTACCAAAGAAGCACAAGTAACTTATCTTTTATCATTTATGTATATTGATTGTCTCAGTATTTTTGTACATGACAATGATACTGTATCGGTAATTTGTAGGAGGCGTATCTATAGGGGTTGGTCAAAAAATATGGAGAAGACTCTTCAAACCATAAAGTTGATGTGGGGGTATGGGAGGAAACCCAACTTAGGAGAAAAGGAAAGAAGAAGGGTGATATCTATGGCATAGGAGCATCAGATATACAAACTTTTTGGGACACCATCTTCTTAATCCACCCAAAATACCCAATCAGATAACACACAACAAGAGGTATGTTATTATGGTTTAAAATTTAAATAGTCTGTTGATAATATTGATTAAGTTGATAATAAACAAAAGTACGTTTTTATTATGGTTAAAATTTAGGTAGTTTATTGATAATATTGATTAAATTGATAATAAACAAAAGCACGTTGCTATTATAGTTAAAAGTTAGGTAGTTTGTTGATAATATTGATTAAATTGATAATAAACATAAGTACGTTGTTATTATTTTTAAAAGTTAAGTATATTTATATAAGTATTATAAAAAAAATGCATTGTTATAATAAACTAAAGTACATTGCTAATATTGTTTAACTATTGAATTGTGTTGCCATTTTTTTAGGTTGATAGGTTGCGTGCACAAGTTTCTACCATGGAACAAAAACAACCACAAATGAAAGAACAAATGGATATGGTTATGAGGATGATGAATATGTCTGGAAATCAACCCCACGCTCCCTCCGATAATCCACCTGAGGACAATTGATAAGTATTTGGAACAACTGAATTTGTAAACATTTGGTATTGTTTGTGTTGTTACTTAGTTCTTACTTTTGTAAGATATTTTGAACAATGGAATGGAATGTGTCAAACTTGGTATTAGGGGCGCTTTTTTGTGTATTTTATATGGTATTTGGGACAAATGTGAATTGAATGTGGCATTTGACAAAAAATTGAAAAATTTTAAATTAATTTTTTTAAATAAAACACAGTTAGCTACGGAATAGCTACGAATTTCCATAGTTGTTTTAATCTATAGCTATTCCGTAGCTATTTAGTTCCATAGCTATTTCGTAGCTATTTGTATCCATAACTATTTAGTTCCGTAGCTATCTAGTTCCGTAACTATACCGTAGGAAATCTGTAGCTATTTATTTCCGTAGCTATTCCGTAGCTATAGTACCTACGAAAAATTCCATAGCTATTCCATATCAATTCTATAGCTAATCTGTAGCTATAATTTACCCACGGGCCATTATGCTACAGCCTATTTTCCGTAGCAATTTCGTAGCTATCCGCTTATAGCTACGGAATAGCTACAGATTGTGCTGTAGCTATTACACCAATTTTCTAGTAGTGTATGTAACAATTATTGGTGATGTGGAGTAAAACTACGATTGTCTTCTTTCCGGTTTGGTTGCAAATGAAACTTTGAATTGGTAGACACTAATAACTTTCACACATGCTTATCTATGTTATGGTTGGTATTTTGCTTTAATAATTTATTGTATGCTTAAATGTGTCATAGTTTATAATTATTATTTTTTTGTTAATTTGGTTGATACTTGTAAAAAAAATTAATTTGTTGGATACATAATTATGTCAAGGTTTATATCTTTTTTATATTGAATTGGTTCATGATATCATAAATGAGAAGTTCATTTATCTGATTTAATCACTACAAATAAAATGAGGTTTAGTGGCAAAAAAAAGTGCCACTAAAAATAAAAAGTACAACTAAAACCCTCCTTTGCAATTAGCGACACAAAAAAGAAGTGTCACTAAAAACGCTCCCACTAAAGGCTTTTAATGGCACTTTTTGGTTATGTCGTAGCAGCCCTTTGGGTTTAATGGCACATTTTTTATGTCACTATAACATTTTTGGATTTTGTAAAACATCTTTAATGACACTATAAGTGGTAAAATAAAAAAATCTTTATGTTTTTAGGACACTTTGTATTGTCACAAAATATTTTTATTTGATTTTTTTTATAAATTTAAATGGAAAAACACAAAATCTTTACTTAAGTTCAAATTAATTTCTCTAACATTAATATTCTCAACACATAAAATGAAAATGCCTTTAAAATTTAATAAATCCAAATGTTTTGCTAGTATGGAAGATTACAAAAATAAACAAATCATCATTTCCATAATATTCTTTTGACCCTTGTGTGTTTGCGGAATCATTTGAAATAGCTTGTAGGAAATACTACAAAACAAAACAATTTATAATAAATGTTAGTATGAATATAGAAAATTATTAATGCTGATAAGAAATCCAAAATACACTACCACAGGTAAGCAACATTGTTTGAAGATGGATCAATCTTCTTCGTGTACTAATAGGTAACTTTCTGCAAGAAAAACAAGCAAGAATAAAAAAATTGTAATCATGGGGTGTAGATCATGGTATGTGTTAGTTTCAATAATGAATTAGGACTATTTTATAACTAACTTTCCATTGTAGCTTTATTTTATTTAGAGGTTGAATGAGTTCTTTAGCTACCGTGTATGTGATGTTACAAATGGTATCATGGGAGTGGTGAAAGATTGATGCTTAGATGTACATAGAAGAAAAAATTCCAACCAATTTACATGGAATAATATTTGAGTTAATATTATATTCCTAATCGGTTGTGAGAATCAAGAAATTATAATTTTAAAGCCTCAACCTTTTCAAGTTTGTCACAATATTTAATCACATCTCTTTTTATGTTTCGATTGATACCCACATAACCAAGTTTATAATACTTTCAAATGGATATGCATCTCTGTTAAATAAGCATCATTAACAACTAAACTATAGAGTGAAGAGTTTATCCTCAAATTCCATTTATTTTCTCAAGAAATCAGATTCTATTGTTGCATTGAATTGATTGTTAAATTTCTTTTCACATTTCAAGAAAATATAAAAAAATAAGGATATTAAACTATTAATCCGGAAAAGTGAAGGAGAGAAAAATATTCAAAACTTACATGGGGGATTTTCTTTTCCTTTCTCTTCAATTATATAATTTCCTTCTCCCAATATCAAAACTTGTACAAAATGATTATTGCAATAGAAGGAGATAAATAATAATTATGTTTGTTAAATTGAATTTACTATTTATGGGAGATATCAAAACTAAAACCATCTTTACAACATTAACAAACTAAAAAAAAATCAATTTTTGCACTTCAAAAAACTAAGATTAACAAAATTTTCCAAACTAAGATTACCTACAAGTGTTATCAAATAAACAACGAATAGCTCATCCACAAAAACATAATAAACAATTCTATATGTAACATAAATATTTTCATAGTGAAGTGTAAGAACCTAGTAAGCGTTTTTTCAATAACCATTAAACAAATATGACAAAAGATCGTAAGTGTAAGTCCATAAATACAATATAAAATCACTAAAACTAAAACAGTAGTTTGTATAAACATTAATCCCTAAAGATTCTACCCCTATGGAATGGTGATTAACTTGTCCAAGTCAATCACCAGACAAATCGAACACAATGATATTTAAAATTCATATTTTAATGGGCATTTTACAAAGTGACTAATAGAGCATTGATGATTATATGTACCTAACTTGTAAGCATTAGATACACCATGGGAAGGTATTAATGCATTTGACCTGCTCAACCCATCTACCTACTTCATATTTTGTCGTGAGCACTGTATTCCCACTAGAACTGATCATCAAGCCAATGTCCCTGTACAAATGTTGCTTACCAATTTAGATGAGCAGGACTGCAGGACATTATTCAATCATCCCTAATCTCCAATTATATAGAGAAATTAACAAAAATAATACTTTTTATTCGCTATCCAAAAGCAACTTACAAAGAATTTCACCATAAATGGATCATCAAGATGCTCAAAACTCCTAATTTTCCAGCAATGTACGAATTTAGGGCTAGATACTGAGAAAAGCTTTGAGAAGGAAAGAATCCATACATACAGTCATCGGTTGATTGTTTTGGCCATCATCATTGTCACTCCGTTCACAATCGCCTCCCCGTAAACCACCTATATAACATAATTGTGCTTCCCTCTCCCTCCACTATGGTCGTATGAAAGAAGAGAGAGAAAGAGAAGTATGAATCTCTTTTAAGAAAAGGGAAAAAAGAGCGACACATATGAATAAGAAAAACCAAGCAGGCGTTGAATTAAAATTAGCTTCCCATCCTTCTAACCCTTTTTCTGATATGCATAAGTTAATGGAATGCGTTTAGGGATGGTGATATGTAGAATTGAGAAGAGAGAGATGGAGAGCAATTGATCGGGGAGCTTCCGATTTTCATTTGAGCAACGACTTTTTTCCCTCTTTAAGATTTTGGGGATAAAAGCGGAGGTTTTAAGTTTTTTGGATATATCATTTTTTGTGACTGAGGACGATTTTTTTTCATTTTTTAAAATGTGCCACTAAAGCATAATGGTAGTGGCACAAAATTATTTTGCCACTAAAAAAATTGTGCCACTAAAGTCGGTTGTTATATTATTTCAATCTATTCATCCTTTATATAAATTTTGCTTTTAAACATCAACCACCCGCATCCTCTAACTGTATTCTTAAACTTATACATTTGTCCATGATGAAAATGAAGCTCCAACCATTTAGGTAGGGACTTTATATATATAGTGACTTCAAACATGTCATATCTCTCCTCAAAGGACATGCTAACAATATTTAAGTTTATATTAAAAAGGTCCAACAAGTTGATACGTAACTTTGTTTGGTATTATCTAGAAGGATATAACATGGACAATTTTACATCGTACTATGTTTATAGAAGTATCAGGAATACGTAAGTCATTGTTTTCAATGACGTGAGTATGGTATATCGTTTGCATACAATATCATTTATTTTCAAAAGAACCCATTTGTCAGTGTAGCTTTACATGCATATACCATTCGATTTTATTGAAGACTTATATTGTAATTTTTAACCTATACCATATATGGTTGTATTTAGTTATTTTATCACCTACATATATGGTAACGTGATCTTTTATATTGGAAAATAAGAATTTGAGTATTTGTTTGTGAAAATATAAATTAGAAACACAATACTTAGAAAATGAGAGTTTCAGGTTCATAAAAGCAACTCAACAAAGATCGAAAATAAAAATCAGGTTGAATATTACAAACCTATTGCCCATCAAACCAGTTAAAGTTTCAGAACAAGTTAAGATGTTATGATCATTTGGAGCTAACATCTAAGTGATTACTTACAATTTGCAAGTAAATAACATATAAATAGATTTATCAGCCATTAAGGATTGTAAGAACTAAATAATTGTAAATATTTTGTGACTTGGTTAATACTTAATGATTTTTATGGTTTAATCTGATAACCATAAGGAAACTATTCAACAACTAAGTTAATCATCGTCAAAAACATATAAATAGATTTATAAGCCATTAAGGATTGTAAGAATTAAATAATTGTAAATATTTTGTGACTTGGTTAATAGTTAATAATTTTATGGTTTAATATGATAACCATAAGGAAACTGAATTAATCATCGTCAAAAAGCTATTGGCAGCCGCCGCTTTGCGTGGGTACACGACTAGCATATATATATATATATATATATATATATATATATATATATATATATATATATATATATATATATATATAGGTGGTTTCAATTGAGAAAATAAAAAAAAGTTGAGAATGGGGGAATCATTCTTAGCCACTCATTTAATCTAAGCATAAAAAGACACGATGGCAAACTCGTAAATATGTTAATAACCTTCAATCTCAAATACGTATCGATAACAGTCCGTTCATCATCAAAAATTTTCCTCCAACCTTCAATAATCATCCAGATTTCTTCAACTAAACCGGAATTTCTTCACTGTTCATGAAATTGGAATCGGAGTTTTGGACTTGCAGTCACAGTCGACATTGAAGGACTCAGAATCGATACTCACAGGTTCCAAATTGGATTTTCGGAAATCAAAATCAAAATGAGAAATCAATCAGACATAGGATGTCGCATCTGAAGTCGAAATCGGAAGTATATGATGATTTGGAATTGATAACTTGATGTTTTTAACATTTTTAAAATAGTTAACTTGTATGCACTCCAACTGTTTGATGAAATGCATAAACTAAATTACCACGTTATATTCACATATGAATATGTTTTCTCACCTGAATCAGGATATGATTATTAAAAACACAAAACAAATATGCAAGTCTGTATGTTATTCATATGTGAATGACATATAAAAATTATATATATTTGTCAAGATACCTTCAAATATTCATAAGTGAATATATTCACAAGTGAATATACCTTGTAATATTCATATGTGAATATACTGTGTAATATTCATAAGTGAATATATCATCTAATATTCACAAGTGATTATAGTATCTAATATTCACATTTGATATACCATGGAATACTATGTAATATTCACATATGAAATATTATTAATACTCATAAGTGAATATATCATCTAATATTCACAAGTGAATATACTATGTTAATATTCACAAGTGAATGCATCGTCCAATATTAAAATATGAATATACTATGTTTATTATATGCTATATATAATAAAATATATAAAAAAAAATTATTTTATCTTAAAACTATATCAATATGGATGTCTATTTGTAGAGAATAAAAAATAATGAATTTTTATATATTTAAAATCATTTTTTGATAAAAATAGCTTCTAAAAATTAAAAAAAAAAAAAAAACGAAAAAACTATGTTTTTGTATATATTAAGGTAATGATTAGCATAGTTTAAGGAAATATGTTTTATTGGAAAACACATGTGCATTCATTTTCCATTTCCGCCGGTACGTTGGACGCTTTTGCGGCAAAAATAAATGATTGGCTGAGAATTATTCCCCCATTCTCAACTTTTTTTTTCTCAATTGAACCCTCCCATATATATATATATATATATATATATATATATATATATATATATATATATATATATATATATATATATATATATATATATACTAGTAAATTTTTAGGCCGTGCTAAGCACGACCCATAGAGGGTTTCGATGTGTCTAAGTATATTATGTTAAATATAAAAAAAAATACAATGCTATTATGAGTGAAGAATTGGAATTTATTGCTTTGTACAATATTTCAAATATGTCACGTTACAGAAGCTAGAACCCAAATTAAAATTAAATTCCACTATTTGCATACATATGATCGTGAAAACAAAACAAATTTTGTTGTTTACTCTTTGAATCTTAGAATCAACATCAATTTTTGTGAAAGTATCAGTATGCGGACTTGTAAATTAAGTACGTTGCTATTTCATGCGCATAACCCAAAACACATAGGAGTATACAACAATGAACAATACATTTCTCCTAAATTATGTGTTGTTAATTACACTGTTACCATGAGAACACATACGTGTGCAACATTTTCTATAGGAACAAATATAGGATGCTAGAATACACAAATAAATAAAAATGCATTGCTATACTACATTTCCTGCAACAATGCATCCGTTTTCATAGCATAAGTAGAAAGCTGGTCAGCAGGCAAAAGACTTATAACTGCACCAGTCTCACCCTTTGATCTATTAAAAACATATGTTCCTTTTCCAAACATCCACCAAACTGTAGTATTTGGTACAAGCATTCTACAAAACACTAACTTCTCTTCATATCATTATCCTCATCTTCATTGTTTTTGGGTAACTTTGAAAATGGACTACAAATTATAAATTACCCTTTCCTCTGAAACAGAGACAAATTTGGCAATCAGGTTTCTTCACACAGGGTTTTGACTACACTATAGTACCACATTCTCCAATTACACAATTGATTCTTCTAGATTTAAAGAATATTCGATACACATTCTCTTAAACATGAGGTATCTGAAGATTCATCATCTCTCTTTTGTTACCAGCCTTGTTAAAACACAGATTTGGACGTTTCTTGAAGAGGAATCCCCTGTTCTTTTCCATATAGCCATAAAATTTACAATTGGAAAAAATGATGGTGACTACATGTATAAAAGAGTATGTTAATATTGATACCCACATATAAAAAATTATCATTATTATAAATTAATGACACATTTTAGTAAAAGCACGGAATATAAAGAGAAGTTAGAGGGTATAAAAGTGTTTTTTCACTGATTAAAGGCATATTTTCAAGAATACAACCAAATAGCATACAAAGTTGATCTCAGCTTTATTCTTGTTATAAATGTCAAAATCTTTTCCATTATGTGAATGAATCCATCTACTATATTTTAGAATCAATCTGTGTTTGGCCGTCCATAGTGTCACCATCTTTTCTACCTTGTTTGCCATTTTAAACTCTCATTTACCATTAAGAACAGCTCTCTTTTCCATGAAAGAAAGCATCCAACTCGAATGGCGGATTCCTCAGTTAAGGAACCAATGTACTTTCACCAAGTTAATTTGTTTAACTAACCGAACTGACAATAATTTCATAAAAGAATAATCCTTTTACACATAATTACCATAGATTCAAGAAAACATAATAGGAATTTAGACCCTAATCATCTTCAGTCATGAGATAATGTGGGATCACGTAATTTCAAATAATAGACGTAAATCTTTAAGATATTAGTGGTTATTGCATGAGAAAGCAATGAGATATTAAAACAAACAAGAATATTATGAATTTATATCATATCGCCAAGGTTCATGAAGCAATAATTAATCCCCATTTCCCAAAAAGAACTGTGAATTAAAAAAAAAAAAAAAAACAAACAAACAATGCTTCTGGTGAGAGCCGACGGTTCTTTGATGGTGCAAACAAAAGCAGGACTACAGACACCCAACACCTTTAGCAGATAAGCAGTGGAATTAAAAGGGGAACAGTGGATGTTAAATAGGAATGAGAAAAGATGTTATGAAGTTTATGGTTTAGTGTGAAACTTTCAAAGATAATGAAATCGCATGCATGGTTCTGCATCATCTAGCCATTTGTAGATTTCTAATATTGTAGTCAGAAAACAAAAAATTTAGATGATGAATTTTCTTCTTAATTTGGGAATTTTAAACCTGATAGCCAAAGAAACAAAATACATGAAAAATCGATGATTCAAAATCTCTAAATCCTTTCATTCTTATAGCACACCTGTTTCATTTTTTTTTTGTTTACAACAAACCACAAGATAACACCAACCTTTTTATTCGATCAATTACCATGGGAGAAGAAAAAGAAATAAACATAAGAAGATATCATGGCAAGATTGAAGACACATATTGATTCTTTTGTGAAAAGAAAAGGATGCAAAGCCACATGACTGAATTTAACAATAGAAAACTTATAACCTAATAAACATATATACAGAGATGGAGAAGAGTGAATTACACCCATTTCCTAGAACTGGAATTGGTATTGGTTTTTTCCGGTTGAACATTTTATTGGTCGACAATACATATGGGATGGTCTTCATAATCTGTTAATAAAGTTATGGTTCAATTTATTTA
Organism: Lactuca sativa; assembly: GCF_002870075.4. Lineage (NCBI taxonomy): Eukaryota > Viridiplantae > Streptophyta > Magnoliopsida > Asterales > Asteraceae > Lactuca > Lactuca sativa. Next base: position 64,897,362 of record NC_056626.2, on the reverse strand, counting down.
TTGCTTTCGGGTTATTAACTTTTCACAATAATTGACAACAAATAAGAAAAAGCAACTGAATAACCATATAGGATTACTTCTTTATCCTTCTTAGGTGGTGTCAAAAGTGGGAGTATTTAAAATATAATTGAAACAAAATGAAAATTCATAAAGATATTAATCTCTGAGATGCTTCCGTTTTAAAGGAATTTCAACTGCCCCTTATGCCCTTATCAACAAAACGAAAAAAAACAAAAATGCACAAAGTAAGGTTTTTTTTAAAACATAAAAAACTCTCAGCAATCTATTTTCTCATGTTGCATTCGGTAATTATACTTAGAAATGAAAAAGATATATTTGGCGAAAAATGTTATTGAAATCAGAACATGGAACAACAATGTTTATTTCCTGAACGGAAATCGAGTTTTAAAGATTGGAGAAACGGGATAAGTTCGAATAGATTTAAACGGAGGAAGAAAATCCATCGATTGGATACGGTAACAAGAAAAAAACCTTGAAAACAAATTAGGTTTCGAGTAAATAACATACCAGTGGAGAAGACAGTCACGGCAGTAGAAATAGTTTTGCCGTTCTTCTTTGATTTCGTTTTCAAAACATTTGTGGTCAACAAAATGGCGAATTTTTTCTTGATAAAGTCAGAATTTTACATTTTCAGGGAGATGTGTTCGGCTATTTATAGGAGATGAACCGGTAAGTGTGATTAAAGGGATCGAGAATTGATGGGTACGTCGATTTGCAAAAGGAAGACGTTCAATGGGATGCGACGGTCGAAAAGAGGATGTAATCGACATTTTGGTATGTTGCGTCCATTGGAGAATATGTTACGTGGCAACGTTGGAACCTGTTGAAAATGTTCATTTATCTTCTTACAATCTCATATTTATTTTAAGAAAGTTGTGAAGGGTATATTGTGTAAATATTGTATTCTGGAAGGATGATAAATGTATGCAGGTTATAGAAAAAACACGCGGGTTGAATTTGGTTCGAATCTGGATCAGATTATATTTGTGGGTTTTATCCAAGATATAAATAGAGGGAGAGAAGGTTCTGGAGAAGGTAAGTTCAAAAGAAGATATCAGATCTAGATTTTTTCTCTCATTCTTATCTCTCGAGAGTCTTGTTGTTAGCTTGATATATACGTCTAATTTGTTGTATTTGAGTATGAAAAAAGGTTTTGTAATCAGTTCTATTTTTCTCATCTTTTGATCGTTAGAAGTAGATTAGGTTGAGTGACAATCTGAGTGTTTTTATGTAGTGAGTTTTGAGTTGTAAGTAAATTGAAAACCACCTGTTTCTTGATCTTAAATTGATATGAGAAATGGTGATGTTGGGAAGTTTGTCTTGTGAGTTTTTTAACATGGTATCAGAGCTTAAGGCTCGTCTTCGTTGATCCTGACGGTCGCTTCTTGTTCGTCTTCTCGTGTTTCTACTTTTGACGATCTGTGAAAGGGATGTTGTGATTCGAGATCTGACTAAGCGTTGCTGTGAAGTAGGTTAAAACTCTCCAACGTAGTCGATCAATCCCTATTAATCTGAAATAATCCTCTAGGGGTCAGATTTCATCACTGATAAACCCTTGTAGGAAACGGATTTAGGGAGTCGACGTAGTCAATCTTTTTTGCCTATTGCACTGTGAGGGTTTCTCGTTCCCTTCTCTCTATTTTCTAGTTGTAGATCTGGAAATTTTTTGATGTTTTGAGTATATCTGTTATTTGTTGTTGCTTCTTGAAGCTGTTCTGTTTTTTTCCACACTGTGTTGATTGTCTTGGGCCCCGACATACTATGGTGACCATCTGGACTTTAAGTCAACACTAGTGTTGGTTTTTTGTTCTTGATCTCTTTTGCTATTTGGTTTCTTGATTGTTTCTTGTGATTTACTATGGCTGGTGAAACTTCTGATGGGAGTGGTGTTCCTAAGGAAACTCCTATAGATTTTGATGATCCTTTATATGTCCATCCTTCTGATAATACTGTGACGTCTATTATAACTGTTAAGCTGACTGGTAATGAGAATTATCGATTGTGGCGTAGTGCTATGTCTAGAGGTCTTAAAGCTAGAAATAAATTGGGCTTTGTGGATGGTACTATTACTCTTGAAAGTACTAATAAATCTAAAGCTTCTAAATGGGAACGTGTAAATGCTGTTGTCTGTAATTGGATTCTAGGGTCAATTTCTGAAACTATATATGCTAGTCATGTGTATTCAGATAATGCTAAAGATATTTGGGATAAATTGTTTGAAACATATAATAAATCTGATGGATCTGTAATTTTTAATATTCATCAGCAGATTAACACATTAAAACAAAATGGTTCTTCTCTTTCTGATTATTTTAATAAACTAGATTCTTTGTGGAAGGAGTTTGATGGTTTAACTAGTTTAACTGAATGTGTATGTGAGGCAGCTACAAAACTTAATGATCATTCAAAATTGATGAAACTAATGCAATTTCTTAGTGGACTTGATGATGTTTATAATCAAGTCAAGAGTCACATTCTTTTGATGGAACCTTTACCCAATGTTAAATCTGCCTTCTCTATTCTTTCTAGAGAAGAGTCTCTTCAAAAGAATGGGTCTCTTGGGTCTACTGTTTCTTCAAAACCTCAAGTTTCTGTGTTTAATAGCAAAGTTAATGATTTTAAACGAGGGCAGAATCAAGTTAGGTTTAAGAACCAAGGATTACAATGCAAACATTGCAATCTTAAAGGTCACACTATAGAAAGATGTTATAAACTAATTGGTTATCCAAAGGATTTTAAATTTAAAAATGAAAGTAATAGTCAAAACAAATCTGGTTCTGTCAACTCTTCTTCTGCTAGTGCTAACAATAGCAAGTCTGTTTCTTCTGAGTCTGGTCTTGGGAGTGATGCTCATTTTCTCACTGGTGAGCAATATTCTAAGTTTTTGCGTCTCATTAGTGAGAATTCTGCTTGTGATGATGTGTCTGCCACTGCAAATATGGCAGGCATGTCTATGTTTCAATGTTGTAATTCTTTTGTTAGTTCAAATGATTCTCAAGGCTGGATTGTTGATTCGGGAGCTAATCAACATATGATAGCTTCTGATTTACAACTTAAAGATGCTATAGATGTGTCTAAACTGAATCTGTCTGTTAAACATCCTAATGGTTCATCAGCTTCTATAAATAAAATAGGGAATCTTCAATTGTCCTCACATCTTACCTTATTTGATGTCTTTGTTGTTCCTGATTTCAATGTTAATCTTTTGTCTGTCCATAAACTTTGTAAAGACAGTAGCTGTGAGGTTGTTTTTTCTGAACATACTTGTAAAATCCAAGATTCACTATCAAAGAAGATGGTGGAGAATGGTAGAGAGTCTGGGGGATTATACTATCTTGATTGTGTTCCCTCAGGTATTTCAATAAATAATGTGTCTAAGTGTTATGTTTCTAAACTAACTTGGCATAGTAGACTTGGTCATCCAGCAGACCAAGCTTTAATATCTTTAAAAGGTGTTCTAAAACTTGGAAATGAATCTCTTCCTCCTTGTGATGTTTGTCATAAATCAAAGCAAACTAGAGAATCTTTTCCACATACTCAACATACATCAACCAAGTTAGGTGAATTGGTTCACATAGATGTCTGGGGTCCTTATAGGCTTGCTTCTGTTGAGGGGTTTAAGTATTTCCTGACTGTTGTGGATGATTTTACTAGGGCCACTTGGGTATTTCTTTTAAAATCTAAAATTGAGGTTTTTGATTGTTTTAAATCCTTTGTTAATATTCTTTTAAATCAATTTAATGTTAGTGTTAAAATAGTACGTTCAGACAATGGTATTGAGTTTGTTAACAATCAAATGAAGTTCTTTTGTTTTGAAAAAGGTATAATACATCAAACATCGTATGCTTATACTCCACAACAAAATGGAGTTGTGGAGAGAAAGCATAGGCATATCCTTAATGTTGCTCGATCTCTTTTATTTCAATCAGGTATTCCTATTAAGTATTGGGGAGATGCTGTTTTGACTTCTGTTTTTTTAATAAATAGAATGCCTACTTCTGTTTTAAATGGTCAATCACCTTATGAGCTTGTTTTTCAAAGAACTCCTAGTTTTGATTATTTAAGGGTTTTTGGTTGTCTATGTTTTGCTGTTAAACCAAATGTTTCTGATAAATTGTCTGAACGTGCTGAAAAATGTATTCTTTTGGGATATTGTTCTGATAAAAAGGCTTATAAACTTCTTAGTTTGGATACTAATTCTTCTTTTGTATCCAGGGATGTGAAGTTTTATGAATCTGTTTTTCCATACAAGTTGAAATCAACTTCTGTTGATAAAGTTACAAATAATTTTGGCCCTAGTGATCTCTTTTCCTATGATGAATTTGATAATAATAAATATATAAATGATTATATTAATCTTGATGAGCTGAGAGTAGAGTCTCAGTTGGATGGTGCTGATGCAGCCATTGGTATGGATGATGTTGAGTCTAGTAATTTTGTCAACCCTGGTGGCGAGGCAGTTGTGCCTCCTACTGATTCATCTGTTCCTTCTTCTTCGAGTGTATCTGAGGAAAGTAGTCAGTCAGTCTTAACCCCTTCTTTGGATCAGTCTATAGGTGTCTCTAGATCTAGGCGTGAATCTCATATGCCTGTTAAGTTTTCTGATTATATTGTAGAAGGTAAGTATAAATATGGTGTTGAAAGATCTATTAACTATTCTTTTCTTGATTCTGAAACTAAGTGTTTTATTTCTAATCTTGATAAAACTGTTGAACCTAAAAGTTATAATGAAGCCTTCTCTGATCCAAATTGGATTAAAGCTATGAATGATGAAATGGAAGCACTTCATCGAAATAATACATGGGAAATAACTGATTTACCTAAAAATAGGAAACCAATTGGATGTAAATGGGTTTATAAGATTAAATACAAGTCAAATGGTGAAATAGATAGATATAAAGCACGTTTAGTTGCTAAAGGTTATAATCAAAGAGAGGGTATTGATTTTGAAGAGACTTTCTCTCCTGTTGCAAAAATTGTAACAGTTCGTATTGTTATTTCTCTTTCTGTTCATTATTCTTGGTCCTTATATTAGTTGGATATTAACAATGCTTTTTTATATGGAGATCTTACTGAAGATGTTTATATGTCACTTCCACCTGGTTATTACTCTAGTAATGATACTAGAGTATGTAAGGTTACTAAGTCTTTATATGGACTGAAGCAGGCTCCTAGGAAATGGAATGAAAAGCTTTGTGCTTCATTGTTTATGTTTGGTTTTAAATAGAGTATAAGTGATTATTCGTTGTTTATTAGGAAAGTTGAAGGTTCAATAACTGTATTGCTAGTATATGTTGATGATATTATTTTAACTGGAAATAGTGAAGAAGAGTTAAAAAAGGTAAAGAATTTTATGAGTAGTCAGTTTTTAATTAAAGATCTTGGAACACTTAAATATTTTTTTGGGATTGAAGTAGTTAAATTTGACAGTGGTTTATGTTTAAACCAAAGAAAATATTGTCTTGAGTTGTTGCATGAATATGGTATGCTTGGGTGTAAGCCTGTGACCACACCTTTGGAAACAAATTTCGTTATAAACTCTGATAATCATGATGGGAAAAATGAATTGTTGGAAAATAAAACTGAATTTCAGAAACTAATAGGTAACCTTATCTATCTTACAGTTACTAGACCTGATATTTCTTATGCAGTCCAGGTCCTTAGTTAGTATATGCATAGTCCTAGAAAGTTACATTTAAATATTGCTTTTAGACTGTTAAGGTATTTGAAAAATAGTCCTGGAAAGGGAATTGCTTTAACCAAATCAAGTGTGTTGGAATTAAAAGGTTTTGTGGATGCAGATTGGGCTAAATGTTTAGCCACAAGAAGGTCTGTATCTAGGTATATGGTATATCTTAATAATTGTCTTATTTCTTGGAAAAGTAAAAAGCAATCTACTGTTTGAAGATCCTCTACTGAGTCAGAATACAGGGCTCTTGGCTCTATCACATGTGAGATAATTTGGATTTTAAAAATTCTCTTTGAACTAGAGGTTAAAAATCTTATTCCTGCTTCTGTTTTTTGTGATAATAGTTCTACAATTAAGTTAGCTCTTAATCCTGTGTTTCATGAAAGGACAAAACATTTTGAAATAGATCTGCATTTTGTTAGAGAAAAAATTTCTAGTGGTGTTTTAAAACTTGTAAAAATTGGTTCTGATGAACAAAATGCTGATATACTAACAAAGTCTTTAAGTGTGAAACAACATGAATTTTTATCTAATAAAATGGGTCTTATTGATATTTTCAGAAAATAAATATTTCGATTGAGGGGGGATGTTGAAAATGTTCATTTATCTTCTTACGATCTCATATTTATTTTAAGAAAGTTGTGAAGGGTATATTGTGTAAATATTGTATTCTGGAAGGATGATAAATGTATGCAGGTTATAGAAAAAACACGCGGGTTCAATTTGGGTCGAATCTGGATCGGATTATATTTGTGGGTTTTATCCAAGATATAAATAGAGGGAGAGAAGGTTCTGGAGAAGGTAAGTTCAAAAGAAGATATCAGATCTAGATTTTTTCTCTCATTCTTATCTCTCGAGAGTCTTGTTGTTAGCTTGATATATACGTCTAATTTGTTGTATTTGAGTATGAAAAAAGGTTTTGTAATCAGTTCTATTTTTCTCATCTTTTGATCGTTAGAAGTAGATTAGGTTGAGTGACAATCTGAGTGTTTTTATGTAGTGAGTTTTGAGTTGTAAGTAAATTGAAAACCACCTGTTTCTTGATCTTAAATTGATATGAGAAATGGTGATGTTGGGAAGTTTGTCTTGTGAGTTTTTTAACAGAACCCTATGAATTTATTTTAAAATGCATGAGAAAAATAAGGCTTATATATATATATATATATATATATATATATATATATATATATATATATATATATATATATATATATATATATATATATATATATATATATATATATATATATATATATATATATATCATGCATTCCTTGTTTTAGTCTTGATCCATTGATTGGTGAATTTTTTTCAAAATTAGTGGTGATATTCTCATAGTTGAAATAAAACATTGTATTTTAGTGATAAGATACATCCTGTTTTCGTTATTTTCAACATACCCTTTTTTGTATTAAACACTAAATAAAATTTGGAAGGACGACGGAGTAATTAGAGAAGCTACGATGTTCATGGTATTAAAGAGTATGAGAGTAGCTAGAGGCGAGGGTAATTCTTTGGAAGGATTCGAAAGATTTAAGAAGAATGTGAGTATATATATTATAAACGTTTCCAATTCAATTTTGACGTCTAATTGCAAAATTCCTGAGCGATTGATTTTTGTGCTTAGACTACACGAAACCCAAGGAAATATGATCCTACCAAGTCAGCAAAAGGAAAGGAAAAATTTGGACCGAACATTCGAGGAAACTACCTGGAGCCGAAAGAAAATCAATTGATGACCCCAAATTTGTGTTTTTGTGAGACTATAAGAGATAGTGGTTGCTGCTTGAATAAGCAGATCACGTTATATGTCATCAAGACTCTTTACTTGGACGTCACTTATCTAAACGGAATTTTAGGTTTACAAAATTGGTGATGTGTAGGGCCTGTTTGACAAAAGTTGCTATTATCTGGAAGCGGATAGCGGTTAGCTGGTAGCGGATAGCGGGAAGTTGTAGCTTTTATTTGTTATACAAATGTTTGGCAAAAGTAGCTGGAAGCTTTTGAAATATATAAAATTAAATAAAAGGAAAACTGATTAAAAATAAAAAAATATATAGATATATTTTTAAGGGTAATTATGGAAATTGATTTCAAAAGCTCCGGAGCGTTTTGTTAAAAGCTACATGAAGTAGTTTTTTGAATCGGAGCGTTTTGTTAAAACTAAAAGCTAAACGCTCGTACTGCCAAACGAAACTTTTTGTTTAAACTAGAGCGTTTTGTCAAAAGGTAAAAGCTAGAAGCTCCCAAACGCTTCCAAAAGCTCCATGCCAAACACGCCTGTAGGTGTCTTTTGTTTTTTTTTTTTCGTAGATCTTTTTAAGCTTTTCTGTTTTTGTCCGTAGACCATACACAAACATTAGGTTTCACAGATTGTTTATATTTTTGAAAATTGCAGACCTAAAAAAGTCTGTGTGTTCCTTTTTTTTTGGCACAGATGTGGATCAGAATCTTCAAATCTCTTTAGACATTTTCTACCCTAAAAAAACACTTATATCTTTATTTTTTTATTTTTTTTAAATTTAAATTTATTCCAATTTTATGTATGATAACCAATTTGGAAAAAAAAAATTACAATACTTAAAGAAAAAAAGGTTCAACAACACAATTATGTCCTTTGTGACAAATTTATAAATACAGATTTAATTACAATAATGGTCGTTAAAGATGTTTATATAGATATGAAAAAAATCATAATATTGTCTTATATTTTGTACCAAATTTTATAAAACATTATTTAATGCACTATAATTCATTTTTTTATCAAAAATATTTATGTATGGTTTTTAATTGATTTAATTGAAAAAGTAAAATATAATTTTCAAAAATTTCATTTAAAATCAAAGTTTATTTCCATCCATTTTATGTGTTAAATTCTTTTATCCATAATTACAACGTTTATGACTTTGTGACCAAAGTTTCTTGATTTTTATCAAATATATATATGTTAATTTGTACTATTTTATTTTCATTTTTTATACAATAATACATAAAATTTGATCAACATTTGTTAATTATTCTTTTTAGGTTTTTTTAATCATTTTAAAAAGATTTTTGTTTATTCTAGCAGTCTGTAGATGTTAAAAAACAAACAGTCTTCTTCTTTGAAACTGCAGACGTTTGGTCCACATCTTTTATTATACTGGTTTATAGATATGATCTGCATACATTTTGCCTCAAAAATAAACAACACCTTAATGAACTTTCTAACCTTAAGTGTAACCATCGTCACTTATGTAAGTAAAGCATCAATATATATATATATATATATATATATATATATATATATATATATATATATATATATTCTAAATTGAACCATTATTATCAATTATATCATTTTGACAGCTTTTTACATTAATTTAATTACTTATTAAATATTTTTTTACGGTCATCACTTATAATAATTTTTTTATAAATATAATTACCATACAAGAATAGAGAGTATTAGCGGCGACAGGAGTCGCCGTAAAAAGTCTGACATGTCGCTGCTATATCTTTAGCAGAGACGTGTCACCGCTAAAAGGTTGTCACAGATGTCTCGTCGCTAAGACTCCCATATTCGCTATCTATAATCTCTGTCGCCTCTAAAGGTGTGTCGCCACAAATTCCTTGCATTGCCGCTAAATGTCTATCGACACTAATACACATGCATCGCCAATAAAAGCGTCGTGGCCGATAATTGTATTTTCCATTTGTTGTATTTACAATTAAAATTAGAAAAAACTGTATAACAAGTATAAAAACTACTATGATATTAATCTAATCTTGTAACACTTGGATCTTGGTATGTTTCATTATTTCCATTTTATTTTGAAAACGTTGCATTTTAGCCCTTGGAGTAGTACGTGGGGATACCACATGGTACTCTTAGCGTACTAGCTGAAAAGCTAGTATGCGTGGCGTACCACATGGTATACTTAGCGTACTAAGCAGATGCGAACGAGATTGTGAGGCCTCGTATGCTGAGCATACGAGGGTTACACTTAGCGTATGAGGAGGAAATAATTTTAGGGTGTTGTACCCTATTTAAGGACCTTAAGTCGCTCCCTGACCTCTTTACCAGCCCCTAAACCTCCTAAAACCCTAAATCGACACTTAACCCTTCTTTGTGGTATTCTTGAGCTCGTGAGAAGATTTTGGTGGTTATTTTGCCCTTTGTGAAGGAAGTAAAGAAGATTGAAGGTGCTTTGCTTGGTGAGGAGTCTATAGATCAAGAATCATCACCCTTTTTGCAAGACTTTGGAGGTATCAAATCCATACCTTGACTTGTACATGCTTAGATCTCTTTATGGCTTGATTTGTTATGTTTTTGGTCCCTTTTTGGTTGGTTGTTGAGTTAAGACGTTTAAAGGACTTATTCTTTTAGATCTGAGCTTATTAGCAGTTCATTAAGCATAAATGTGCCAATTTTATGGGGTATTGAGTCTCATGCATGCATTAAGTCACCCATTAGGTCCTTTTTAAGCTTAAGAGCTTCATTTAGGCATGCATGAATGTAAAGTTGGCAAGTTTACATGATAATCTAACTCAGGGAAGTCATATCTACGTTTTGGAGCAATGCTTTAATGGATTAAGGGTTAATTGTATGTTTTGGATGAATGGGTGAGTACGTTGAGCGTACAGGTCTGTACGCGCTGCGTACAAGCCATTTAGCATGTACGCTTAACGTATAGCTAAGTACGCCCTACATACTCAGTTTAATGGGCTTCACATCTTGGGCTTTGGGTTTAGGCCATTCTATTCGGCTTAGATGCTTGAGGTCTTGCTGGGCCATCCGAATGAATGTGTTTGGACTAGGAAAAAATAGTGGGCCTTGGGGTAAGGCCCATGTAAGGGTTTGGGCCCAATTTGGAAAATTGGGCCATATATGGGCCATGGATGATTAATTGGTTTTGGGCCTTTTAGATTGTAGGTCTGAGCCTTAGTCTTGGACCAAACTAGGTAAAGGGTAAAATGATATTTTTACCCTAAGTATGGATTGGTAATTATAGATTGGAATCCAATTGTTAATTGGGTGTTATTTGATATTGATAACTCGGGGATTTTTCGGATTAATAGCCAAGGATTATTAGTTTGATTCAGCAGTTCGAGTTGAGTTTCCTTATTGGGTTTAGCGGGTCGAACGCACCAATTTCGGTCCATGATTATGCTATGCTAGTAAGCTGGTTGTTTGCGTAACTCTTAGATCTGTCATGTACTTTTATGCTTATCGGGCGGGGCCCGATGCCGGGCGGGTACCGATGACCATTTTGTATGTTATGCATCTTTGTGATTATCGCATGTGTATGTGTTTATTTGTTATATCTATGTTGGGTGGGGCCCGATCTGTCTACCGAGTAGGGCTCGATGTCGAATGGGGCCCATTATGTGTTTATTATGTATGGTTTGTGGTATTGAGGAACTCATTAAGCTCTGTGCTTACAGTTTTTGGTTTATGTTTCAGGTACTTCCAGTTTCGAAAGGAAGGGCTCAAGATGATTGCATGGCACACACCACCTCGTTCTGCATTTTCTTGATTTACTCTTATATGACATGATGATTGATACATTTGTTTATCTGGATTTGTATGACAATGTTTTTTGGAATACTGGTTTTATTAATTTAAAAATAATATTTTTGAGTCTTATTTTTGGGATGTTTCAAGTTGGTATCAGAGCCTTAGTTTGAGGGATTCAGACATACTCTCGGGTGCGTCTGAACTCAAACTGAGGATTTGGTAAAGTTTTTCAAAAAGAAATATTTTCTTTAAGAAAAGAGTTATTTCTTAAACAAGAAAGGGTGTGGTGTATGCGATCAGCCGAGCTCAAGTAAGTATTCCCAAATTACCCATACATGTTATCTGTTATGATTTGATATTTGAATCTGTGAATCACATGCTAGTTAAGGCGAAGTATATGCTCAGTTTTTGCATGATAGAATGTTAGGAGAGATTCCTTGTATGCCTATTATTTGAGCTTGTAGACTCATATGCTACTACTGATCAGTCAGTAACAGGGTGGCCTGATTAAGTGATGCTTGATTATGGTTACTTGATGCTCGAATGTTGCTTGATTTGTGCTTTTAGGAGTTCTTCCTAACTTCAGCTAAGCAGTAAGCGATATGCTAAGTTACAAATTATGGGAACCAAATAATTTTAGAAGGTTAGGTTTTAACTCTATTGTGCACCTCTTGTCTGAGTCCAACCGTTGTATTGTGAGACCTTTTATTCGAAGAATTATTTGGTTTTAGTAATATGTAATTGTATTCGTGAGCTAGTTAGATGGATTTAGCAGGAGTTCCTTCTATAGCTGATGGCAGAGAGTGGTATGGATTTTTCCCTAGGATAACCTAGGATTAGATCTCGTGTTGGGTGCATTATCTATGAGGGGAAGTTGTATGGATATAAAATGAATTGGTGGAGTCACGAAAATATTTGAGGAATGTCCAGATAGATGTGGAAGGTAGTATGGGCACATACTATTGGAAGCAGAGAATCCGAACTCGATTAAAGCAGAGAAGCGATGAAACCAGGAAGATTGTGGAGTTGTGATTCCTCGATGTGTGTGTCTGCGTATATATATATATATATATATATATATATATATATATATATATATATATATATATATATATGTTGATGCGTATTCTGATGGTTTATATGGTATACATTTAGTATGGTGACATTGTGAGGCAAACCTGTTGGCAATTATGGTGCTGGTGAGGTTTCGGGCTCAGGTTCTGGAGTTGGTCAACTAGATAATCTGACGAGGGAGTTCATTACGTCTGAGGTTACGTGCTGAATTCTCAAGCAGACTCCTATGATCTTCGGTACGATCAAGGAGGGTATTGTCGAGTTACTAGAGGAGCGTTTGGGTTCTTTCCGTGCTGACATGATGACGTTGATAGGGGCGCACTGTTTGTCCTTCAAGGTGTTCTGTTCATGTGGAGCTCCAGACTATCATGGGGCTAAGGACCCGATAGCAAGCTGGATGTAGTTAGCGGACGTTGCTAGCGCCTTCCGTACTAGCTATTGACTCGGTTAGGCAAAGGTTAGGCTTGCCTCCTGTCTTTTGAAGGACAAGGCATGGGATTGGTGGGAGGACGTCAGGCATAGAGTTGGTGAAGATGTTGCTGATTCAATGACCTGGGATGATTTCGTGACCAGGTTTACGTCTGAGTTCGCATCGGTGATTAAGGTGTAGCAGTTGATGCGAGAGTTTCAGGATCTCCGCTAGACTACTAAAATGGTGGCTGAGGTCACCTCTATGTTTTGGGAGAGGGCACTTTTGGTTCCACAGTATGTGGCGGACAAGGAGATGAAGAAGGCCTAATATCATGAGATGTTGAGGAGTGACATTCAACAGTTTGTGAGCAGATCCAGCTGCAAGATATTGGAAGATGTGATTATACAAGCTATGGAGAGGGAAACTGATATGTAGATAGAGAAGAAGAGGAAGCCTTAGTATGTGCAGAGAATAGAGGGTTTGGGTAAGATGCCCAAGGTATCTCATTCTAAATCGAGAGGCTATCAAGGTTGTAGTGACTATTGTAAGTTCGGCAAAGTGGACGAGGGAATGTGCAGGGTGGGTGGTTCTGGCTGCTTCAAGTGCGCTCGGACTGGTCATATTAGCATAAATTGTACTGCTACCACCACCACCCTAGTAGCTTATCTGATTTGCTTCTATTGGAATCAGAGGGGCCACAAGAAGGCCTATTGTCTGATTTTGGCTGCAATGGGACCGGTGTCAGTACCCACTCCTCCAACTCTTCAGATTAACAACGGCCGCCAAGGTTGGGCAGATGCGCCTGTGGTGAAGAACATGGATTTTCAGTTGACAGCCGAGGAGGCTCGCACGACACCCAATGTGGTGACGGTACGTATCTTTTCCTTATCTCTTTATTCATATTGATTTGCTGCTTATATGTATGTGTTTTATTTTAGTATCGTTCCTTGTGAGCGGTATTTCTGCTTTTGTATTGTTTGATTAGGGGGTACCCGGTCTTTTGTATCGCTTGCGCTGAGCAATAGATTTGTTGGAGCTCCTGTGGAGCTAGATTGTCTTCTAGATTTTAGGATTGCTGATGATAGGTCTTTTTGGGTTGCGAGGGTTCATCGTGTGACATCCCCAATTTCACGGCCAGAAAAGACCGATTTGTTTATGTTTTATTTGAAAATCATAGTAACTTTCTAAAGAATGTGTTGCGGAATTTGTTCCCAATAATATGATAAACATTTTATCAAAGCATTTTCGAAGAAATGTTTCATTATATTAAAACCTCAGGGTGTCATTGTCAATACAAATCGAAAGCATAAACTGAAACAACATAGGCCTTTTTATTTATATCTACTGGCATATTATCGATAAAATCTCATCCGATCATCACATCTATGCTCTTGTGCCACTACCTGTAATACAAGAAACTGAGCGGGACAGGCTTGGGAGCATGGTGAGCAGACATGGTTTTCAACCCACAATAATTCAGTTTATTAGTTTCATCACATCAATCAACCCGATTAACCATTCTTGTTATCCTCACTTGCTATCCCTAAAACATCTAATTCAAGGGACCTAGCATAAGTATTTTCATCGGGATGGACACTACTACTAAGGGGATTCCTCAGTGATATATGTCCATAAGGCAACCATGAGGAGGAATGGAGTACACCAGTGAACCCATTGTTCACAAACACCTACAGGTTGTGGTCCTGTTAGCGTTCCACTAGACTATATAGAATAGTTTGTGGTCGTCATCTATACTCCGCTAGATGACTTGATCATCGTAAACATCGAGGCCTCTCATCATTTTATTTCATCACATATCAAGTATTTCATTTACCCATGTTCTACCCAACATATTTGTCGATATAAAATACATATACAGTTTAAATCATTTAAAACATGTATAAATCGTTCATCCACATAGATATCAGGAACAAAAATAATATGCACACATAACACATAATTTATATCAAATACTTCATATCTATGTGTAAGATGAATGTAACTATGCACTCACCTGTTAAAGTGATGATTCCCAACTCGGGCAGTGCTTCACATCTAATAATTTATTTTCTTTCGATGAAACCTAATATTATTACCACTATATTTTAGTCTAATATTTATCATGACTATTTACGAGCGTTATTATTTAATAAGTGTTAAACAATACTTTTCAACCACTATTACAGACAGGGGTCTGTCATGAAAAACCGAAGGGCAGGACCATTTTGGCATTATAGCAATTCTGAAATCCAACAACCCTTTGCGACCCTTCAAACGAAATTCCCCATACCGCAAGTAGTTAAAAGATCTTATAATAACACTTTACATTTTATAATACTTAGGACATATATTGTTTATAGGTTCATAATAATGACTTATGAATATAAATATAAGTTACACTAAAAACAAAATAGTGTAGCTTAACTTATCGAGTTTTTAACGAAAACTGGGAAATTACGCAGGCAGAACTCCGACTCTAAAAACTTCTTTCATCGGCTTCCTGATGACTCGGAGTTTGTCTATCGCACCCTCAAACTAAGAGAAATTGACCAAGAAAGAAAGAAGGATTCTAGCGAGAGTTTAGAGTAACGGTGTAAGAAAATATGAAAAATTCATCCTTTATTTATTGGGGTTTGATCATAGATGTCACACCCCCAAACCTGCCGGCGGAATCGTTCAAGGGCGGATGACTTCATGTAGTATCGTAACAATTGAATACATAGTAAAGAAAGTAAAACAACCATCATATATATAATATAAAAGTTACATTGTTGAATGATATTGGTTTCAAAACAAATTACAATATGATGAAAAAATGAGTTTTAAACTGACGTCTTAGCGTCACTTCTCCAAAAGCTGAAGTTTACCTATATTACTGAATCCCTGAGAAATACAAGTAAATTTGAAAGAGTAGATCAGCATTTAAGCTGGTGAGTTCATAAATATTTAATGTTAATGTTTGTATAAATTTGAATGAAATTGTTTGTAGATGTTTGAAAACTCCTAGAAAATCCCATATTTCCTACTAGTATAAAAGTAGTCTCCTACCAAGACCCAACTTTTTGAATGTTTGCTTCTAGAAATCTAATATTTTTCCATAAGTGTGTGGTAGTTTAAAAGTTCCAAAACTGTAATGGAATAGTGTTTTTCATGCCTAGGATAGTAGATTTAGTATATATAAAATTACCAAGGCATTTGATAACCTCGTAAATCAACATGTTTTTAATACTCCATGTGAGTTTTATAACCATGCTGTTGACCCAGACTGCCTGTAACAACGTTCTTCAGGTGTTGGAATGTTATGAAGTTTGTCACCCCAGACCTACCGGTCTAATTGTAGCTAACAGTTTAGGTGCGGGATTGTCAATCCTTTATAGATATATACACAAGTATCACGCTCTCCCTACAAGAGATTATGGTATATAATACAGGACTTTAACTGCATACTTTAAAGTACGTGAAATTGAATGTCTCACAAAACTTAGTATCAAATAGATTTACGTATGAAAAGTCCAATTATTCTTGTATATGAAAGTATTTCCTTGATATGGTACTTATAGTATGTAAAATCTCATGAATATCTAGTAAACTATACCTATTATAGTTTTGCCAAATGTGTGTTTCGTTTGTATGGTAAACCCTAGCGTAGTGTCGACTTTCTATGTAGAGTATCACATTATTGAACATTTATACTCAAAATATACTTAAAGTGTTTGATAATTATATAACAACATGTTTTTATTCTGAAAAGACAAGGTGTTATCGTAATGTGTTGCATGCGAACATTTTCATATGATAGTTAAAATAACAGTATGAAATGCATAGAAAAGGAATGATATTTTCACACGATAATAACCGAGTGTTTATTTGTATTACCACCCCTAAAAGTATTTAAAAAGCATTCAAAACGTATTTAAAGTGTGTTTGTAGGGGTAATAACTCACTTGATAGAGTGAAGATGGTTAGATGAAAACCAAGCAGAACTTTGACAAGAGAAAACGGATTTCTCGGGATTCTCGGGAATCTCGGGAGTGTAAAACCTTCCTTCGGACTTGGATGTGAAGACCGGGGCTTCGGGATATTTCTTGAACGCAAAATGGGGTAAAATGCAAGAGAAGGAGAGAAAATGAGCAATTATGCTTGGAACCCTCGCATCCCTTTTATAGGGGCTGGAAACCCTCGGTACGCGGGGCGTACCGGACATCATGCGTAACCTCATCCTCGTCTGTCGGACTTCGGATGGGACAGGGGCATAGAGGCGTACTGGGGCGACGTGGACGATCTGAAGCCTAGCACCCGAGTACGCTGGGCGTAAATCGTCTCGGTTTGTGGACCTCGAACTTCTAAAATACGTAACCTTTTCATACGAGCTCTGTTGTTTATGTTCTTTATATCTACGCGTCGGTGAAAATATACTCTACAACTCTTGTTTAGACTTCGTCAGCTAATTTTGAATTTATTTTTAATTATATATTTTTAATAGGCCAGGACACGTAAAGTCCGTTAAAAATGCACAACTTCTTCATCCGATGTCCGTTTTCGTCTGTCATTTACCTCTGTACTACTTTTGTCGAGATCTTCAACTCTCGTTTAGGTTGTGTCGGCTAAAAATCGCTCGATCTCTATTTCGAGTTTTTAGCAGTGTACCGCTATCCCGAAACTTCGAAAAATCATAACTTCCTCATACGAAGTCAGATTTGGGCGTTCTTTTTATGTGTGTTCACGGTTTAATGATATCTACGACTTTTATTTAGATACCTAAGGATAATAAGTATCTTATTGAAATTTCTCGTTTTACGTTTAACCGTATTGATGGTTTTTGCTGTGAATCTTGGTTGGTCATAACTTCTTCGTTATAACCCGGATTTTAGTGATCTTTATATTTCTGAAACCCTAGACACGATATCTATCATTTATGAAATCCAGTAGATGACTTTTGCACATTTTATTTTTGACAATAATTTCATTATATCAAAAGAGGTTACAATTCTTGACTTTTTAGGTCATTACATTTATTTGAAATATCGGGTTGTGACATCATCCCCCCGTTAGAGGGAATTTCGTCCCGAAATTAAATGTAAGGTAAATATTTGTGGATTAGGGAAAGAGATGCGGCTACTTTTGTTTCATCTGATGTTCGCGCTCCCAAGTATATTCAGGGCCCCGCTTTGCATTCCAGCGGACCTTCACAATGGATATGCGACTTTGTTTTGTTCTTTTAATTTCCCTATCCATGACCTCAATTGGTTCCTCTACAAAGTGGAGACTCTCATTGATTTCGATTTCGTCTATAGGGACGACGAGGGTCTTATTGGATAAACATTTCTTCAAGTTTGATACATGAAAGGTAGGATGTACGTTATTGAGTTCATGCGGTAGTCGAAGTTTGTATGCTACCGGATCGATCCTTGCAACGATCTCGAATGGTATGATATACTTTGGGTTTAGTTTCCTACATTTTCTAAAGCATATTAACCCTTTCGAGGGTGACACCATCAATAGCACTCGGTCTCCAACCTGAAATTCTAAGGGATTCCGTCTTTTGTCCGCATAACTCCTTTGTCTGTCTCTTGAAGCCTTTAGTCGTTCCCGAATTTGTACAATCTTCTCAGCTGTTTCTCTTATAATTTCCGAGCCTGTGAGAGCGTTGTCGGGTACTTGTCCCTTGGCTAGTTACGTGTCACCCACTTCAACCCAGCACAGTGGTGATCTGCACTTGCGGCCATAGAAGGCTTCGAATGGAGCAACATTAATGCTGGAGTGATAGCTATTGTTGTATGAGAATTAGACTAGTGGTAAATGGGTATCCCATGCTTTACTAAAATCGATTACACAAGCTCTTAGCATATCTTCCAAGGTCTGTATGGTCCTCTCACTTTGACCGTCGATTTATGGATGGTAAGCGATACTCATGTCTAGCCTCGTCCCTAGAGATTTTTGCAGCAACTACCAGAATCGTGAGGTGAACCTACTATCTCTGTCGGAGATAATGGACATTGGTACACCATGCAGTCGTACAATCTCTCGGATGTATATTCGAGCTAGCTTCTCCATCTTTTCGATTTCCTTTATTGGTAGGAAGTGTGCCGATTTTGTTAATCTATCGACGATTACCCAGATGGTGTGTAGCCCACCTGCTGTCTTGGGTAATTTGGTTATGAAATCCATGGTTATCCGCTCCCATTTCCACTCGGGTATTTCAGGTTGTTGTAGTAATCCTGAAGGCTTTTGGTACTCTACCTTGACTTTGGCGCAAGTCAGACACTTGCCCACATAAGTAGCGATCTCTGCTTTCATGTTCGGCCACCAATACAGTTTCTTGAGGTCCAGATACATCTTGTCTGAACCTAGATGCACGGAGTATCGAGTCTTATGAGCCTCATTCATGACCACGTCTCTGAATCCACCAAACTTCGGTGTCCAGATCCAATCCATGAAGTAACGAACTCCGTCATCCTTGACTTCAAAATTCTTATCCATTCCCCTTAAGGCTTCACCCGTAACATTCTCTATCTTCAAGGCTTCCCTTTGAGCTTCCTTGATTTGCGTGGACAGGTGTGAATGGATCGTCATGGTTAGGGGTTTCACTCGGCAGCCCGAGTATTCCTTTTAACTAAGAGCATAAGCTACCACCTTCGCTTTTTCCTGGATGATAACGAATCTAGCATTCGTAATCTCTTAATAGTTCAACCCATCATCTCTGTCTCATGTTAAGTTCTTTTTGGTTGAGAATGTGCTGAAGGGTCCTATGATTGATGAAGATTATGCATTTTGTATCATAGAGATAATCTCTCCAAATCTTTAGGGCGAATACGACTACCCTCAGTTCGAGGTCATGTGTAGTGTAGTTGACCTTGTGCGACTTGAGTTGTCTCGAGGCGTGGGCGATGACCTTTCCCCATTGCATTAGAACACATCCAATACCTTGATTAGATGCATCACAGTAGACCACGAAGTCTTCTATTCCTTCTAGTAAGGACAATATAGGTGTGCTGCATAGTGCTTGCTTCAGTGTTTGGAATGCAACGTCTTGTCTTTCTTCCCAATTGAAAGTTACGCCCTTCTGGGTCAAGGTGGTAAGTGGTTTAGCAATCTTCGAGAAATTTTGTATAAATCTTCGGTAATAGCCAACAAGGCCCAAGAATTGTCGGATTTCTGTTGGGGTTCTTGGTGCTGACCAGTTCTCTATTGCCTGGATTTTGGAAGGGTCCACGTGTATCCCGTCTTTTCTAACCACGTGATCTAGGAAATCTACTTTCCGAATCCAAAATTCGCACTTTAAGAATTTTGCGTATAGCTTCTCTTTCCTTAGAGTTTCTAAGATTTGTCGGAGGTGTTGACCATGTTCCTCTTTACTCTTCGAATAAATGAGTATATCGTCTATGAACACGATCACAAATTTGTTCAGGAATTAACGACACACTCGATTCATTAAGTCCATGAACACCCCCGGTGCATTTGTTAATCCAAAGGGCATTACTACAAACTCGTAGTGACCATAAGGAGTTCGAAAGGCTGTTTTGGGAACATCTCCTTCCAAGACTTGCAGCTAATGATACCCTGATCTCAAATCGATCTTTGAGAAATAACTCGCTCCTTGGAGTTGGTCGACCAAGTTGTCAATGCGTGGCAGGGGATATCGGTTCTTGATAGTGAGCTTGTTGAGTTCCCGGTAATCGATGCACATGCGGAAAGATCTATACTTCTTCTTTACAAACAGGACTGGTGCTCCCCAAGGTGAGAAGTTCGGTCTAATGAATCCTTTGCAGAGTAGTTCGTCTAATTGGTTGGATAATTCTTGCATCTCAGCTGGTGCTAGACAATACGACAACTTTGCTACTGGGGTAGCTCCGGGGATTAAATCGATACTAAACTCGACTTGTCGTTCTGGTTGGACTCCTGGAAGATCTTTAGGGAAGACATCGGAAAAATCACAGACCTCTGGAATGTCTTTGAGGTCTTTCTCTTTTTTTCCCTATCTACTACGTGGGCTAAAAAGGCATGGTACTCCTTACGCAGGTATTTCCAGGCTTTGACGCAAGAGATGATTTGGAAATTGGTACCGGGTTTGTCACCATAAATGACAAGAGTTTCGCCGTTTGGCAGATTTAGGCGAACGACCCTTTCATGACAAAGTATATCGGCATAGTGTAGACTTAACCAATCCATACCAATGATGACATCAAAGCTCTTTATAGTGATCGGCCTTAGATCGATTTGAAATGAATGTTCGTTCACAGTTAGTATGTAGCCTATGTGCATATCGTTTGTGCTTTATGTTTTACCGTTTGCCATTGCTACTGTAAATATCTTATTGAGTAATTGAGGGTTCTGTTTTAGTATGTGTTTCAATTTATGACTCACGAAACTCCTCTCCGCACCACAATCAAAGAGTATGCATGCATAAGCGTTATTGAGGAGAAACGTACCCGTAACCACCATGGGATCAGCTATTGCTTCGTTCTGCCCTATTGCCAGCACTCTTCCTATGCCGCCAGCATTCCATGCCTTAGGGCAGTCCCTCTTGTAGTGTCCAGCCTCACCGCACCCATAACACGCATGGCCCACACCGGCTCCAGGGACTTCGGTGATTGGTCGCGCTGGTGCCTTACAGTAATGGGCAGTGTTCCCTTCCTTATTCCATTTGTTGCAGTGCATCTCCCGACGATTTCCATTGTCATGAAAATTGCATTTGCTACACTTCGGTAGGTTCCCAGCATATTGCTTTGCTGGTGCGGAGGTAACAGGAGCAACAATGGGGGTAGTAGTGGCATGGACTTCCACTACTTGTTGTTTCTTGGAAGGTTCTTGTGAAAACTGACTCTTCCTCTTGTTCCAAAACTTCTTCTTCTTGTTGTTGTTGGCACTGTTGTTGTTGTTGTTGTTTCCTATGGTTTGCTCCAAAAGAGTAGTTGCGAAGCCTTGGCAGACTCCATGGTCAACGAGAGCTTCTGCCAACAGTTTGGCACTATCGAAAGTGACTAGTTTGGAAGCTAGTACACTTCCTCGAATCTGGGGTGACAGTCCCCAGATATACCTCTCGATCTTCTTGCTCTCTAGAGCAACCATCCCTGGGCAAAGGATTGCCTAATCACTAAACCTATTGGTATAGGTTGTGATGTGCGAGCCTACCATAGTAAGGCCCAAAAGTTCCTGCTCTAGCTTTTGTACTTCGCCCCTTGGACAGTACTCTTGCATTAACATTTGCATTAGATTCTCCCATCTCATAGAATTTGCCACTACCAGAGTTAGCGACTTGACATGGCCATTCCACCACGTCAGAGCTCTCCCAGAGAATGTACAAGCATCAAACTTTACCTTACTCTCTTCCAAACATGCATAGATCTCGGAAACCGCTTCTGTTTTCTCTATCCATTGTGATAGAGCCATTATCCCCCGGATCCATTAAAAGATATGGGCTTGCTATTGGTGAAGTCCTTGAAGGTGGAATCCCATGAACGACCCTAATGTTGGCCATTTGTAGAGCTATTTACTACCCCTCCGGACCCATTATTACTCATTTGTGCCATTTCTGCTTTCACTGTAGCTGTTACAGCAGCTATCAAAGTGGCATTATCCGTTGATGAAGGTGGTGGTGGTGGAGGTGTTGCGTTGTTGACACGGCGTGTAGATTTACGGGGCGTCATCGTGCTGCTAAAGAAATAGAATGAAGACCTTAAATCTTTAATGATTGGAAGCCATGTGTTAATAAATTTTTTATTTTCATCAATTTATAAATTTGACTGACCTACCCAAGGTTTAGAGCTTGATTCATAATAAAAGTTTTTATAGTGATAGATAACTTATGAATCTGAATGGTATTCAAAGAATTAACACATAAAGGAATTTCTTCATATATATTAAACATATGTTGAGTTACATTTTGAAGTTAAGAATATTTCGACCCTTCTAAGAGTCTCCAATACAAAGTTAAAGAAAAGTAAGACTTTTAGCCGAGTTCCTATTCTATAAAAAAAATCTAGGATTCGGGCAAGTACTACTTGCGACGTAGGTTGCGCTTGGAGCTCGACTTCGTGTCTGATTGCATGGGTTCCATAAGACACCTATCGAAGGCGGCTTGTAGTTCCCTCATTTCCCTTATCTCAGAGAGGGCTGCAATTAATTGTGCTTGGAATGTGTCGGTGCGGAGTTGGGCATCGTCCTACAACCTGTCCAGTCGACGAATGTCGTAAGTGCGAACTTGTACTTCCACGTTGACTTCATGAATCCGGTTTGCTTGAACCCCGAATTGATAGGACTGGCTGGCTAGTTTGCCCACTATGACTGGGAGTGCTCAGTCGGCTGAACCTCCACCCCTGAAGTCGTAGAAATCCCGACACATACTATAGGGAGGACGTAATCCTTGCTGTCGGCTCCAATGGTGCATGTGACTTTCCCAAATGGGAGTTGGTCCCTGAAAGTTTCTCCTAACTGCGGGAGGTTGAGCGACTGGTTGGTTGATTACTTCGGGTTCTGAGTCTGTCCCAGAGTCCTCCCCTTCCTCCAACTCTATAGGCTCCTCATCTTCTTCGGAGTCCTCCTCTACCCATCCTCCATTGTTCTGATTCGGGTAATAGGGATCCTCGGGTGGATAGAATCCAACCATTTCTACTGTACGAGAATAGAGATATGAGAATTTTCTAGAAGTTAAAACATGTAAATCTAAGCATGTAAGTTTAACTATTGTATTTACCAAATACTCCTATAGTATTTAAATTTGTATGTTTGATACTAGTGTCATTTTGGTAAGTTTTGACTTGTTGCTCACTACGACCATTCCTCGACATACATTAGTCCGATCTCGGATAAATATTGTTGATCAGGCTATATTCGTCCCAAATCTGGTTACATATTATGAGGACTAGTCGTAGTGTCCAACTTATCTTAATACATCTTGTATAGTTCTAACTATGAAAATGACTCGTTTTAGGCATGTACTTATGCTTTTACGACCCACATAATTTAAGCTAAATGAAATGCGGCTTAGGTGTAAAAACGTTTTGTTAGAGAGTTTTAGTCCCAATGCATTTAAAATTTGTATATCTTATGTGGTTCGATATACTTAGTTCACTATAAACAAAGCTCTAATACCAATATGTCACACCCCCAAACCTGCCGGCGGAATCGTTCGAGGGCGGATGACTTCATGTAGTATCGTAACAATTGAATACATAGTAAAGAAAGTAAAACAACCATCATATATATAATATAAAAGTTACATTGTTGAATGATATTGGTTTCAAAACAAATTACAATATGATGACAAAATGAGTTTTAAACTGACGTCTTAGCGTCACTTCTCCAAAAGCTGAAGTTTACCTATATTACTATATCCTTGAGAAATACAAGTAAATTTGAAAGAGTAGATCAACATTTAAGCTGGTGAGTTCATAAGTATTTGATGTTAATGTTTGTATAAATTTGAATGAAATTGTTTTTAGATGTTTGAAAACTCCTAGAAGATCCCATATTTCCTACTAGTATAAAAGTAGTCTCCTACCAAGACCCAACTGTTTGGATATTTGCTTCTAGAAATCCAATATTTTTCCATAAGTGTGTGGTAGTTTAAAAGTTCCAAAACTGTAATGCGATAGTGTTTTGATGCCTAGGATTGTAGATTTATGTATGTATAAAATCACTAAGGCATTTGGTAACCTCGTAAATCAACGTGTTTCTAATAGTCCATGTGAGTTTTAAAACCATGCTATTGACCCAGACTGCCTGTAACAACGTTCTTCAGGCTTTGGAATGTTATGACGTTTGTCACCCCAAACCTACCGGTCTAATTGTAGCTAACAGTTTAGGTACGGGATTGTCAATCCCGTATAGATCTATACACAAGTATCACGCTCTCCCTACAAGAGATTATGGTATATATTACAGGACTTTAACTTCATACATGAAAGTACGTGAAATTGAATGTCTCACAAAACATAGTATCAAATAGATTTACGTATGAAAAGTCTAATTATTCTTGTATATGAAAGTATTTCCTTGATATGGTACTTATAGTATGTAAAATCTCATCAATATCTAGTAAACTATACCTATTATAGTTTTGCCAAAAGTTTGTTTTGTTTGTATGGTAAACCCTAGCGTAGTGTCGACTTTGTATGTAAAGTATAACATTATTGAACATTTATACTCAAAATATACTTAAAGTGTTTGATAATTATATAACAACATGTTTTTATTTTGAAAAGACAAGGTGTTATCGTAATATGTGTTGCATGTGAATGTTTTCATATGATAGTTAAAATAACAGTATGAAATGCGTAGAAAAGGAGTGATATTTTCACACGATAATAACCGGGTGTTTATTTGTATTACCCCCCTAAAAATATTTAAAAAGCATTCAAAACGTATTTAAAGTGTGATTGTAGGGGTATGAACTCACTTGATAGAGTGAAGATGGTGAGATAAAAACCGAGCAGAACTTTGACAGGAGAAAACAGATTTCTTGAGATTCTCGGGAGTGTAAAACCTTCCTTCGGGACTTGGATTTGAAGACCGGGGCTTCGGGATATTTCTTGAATGCAAAATAGGGTAAAATGCAAGAGAAGGAGAGAAAATTAGCAATTATGCCCGAAACCCTCGCATCGCTTTTATAGGGGCTGGAAACCCTCGGTATGCAGGGCGTATCTTCGGGTTATGCGGGGCGTACAGGACATCATGCATGACCGCATCCTCGTTTTCCGGACTTCGGATGGGACAGGGGAACAGAGGCGTAGTGGGGCGACGTGCACGATCTGAAGCCTAGCACCCGAGTACGCTAGGTGTAAATCGTCTTGGTTTGTGCACCTCGAACTTCTAAAATGCGTAACTTTTTCATACGAGCTCCGTTTTTGACGTTCTTTAAATCCACGCGTAGGTGAAAATATACTCTACAACTCTTATTTAAACTTCGTTGGCTAATTTTGAATTTATTTTTAATTATATATTTTTAATAGGCCAGGACACGAAAAGTCCGTTAAAAATCCACAACTTCTTCATCTGATGTCCGTTTTCGTCTGTCATTTTACCGTTGTACTACTTTTGTCTAGATCTTCAACTATCGTTTAGGTTGTGTCGGCTAAAAATCGCTCGATCTCTATTTCGAGTTTTTAGCAGTGTACCGCTATCCCGAAACTTCGAAAAATCATAACTTCCTCATACGAAGTCAGATTTGGGCGTTCTTTTTATGTGTGTTCACAGTTTAATGATATCTATGACTTTTATTTAGATACCTAAGGATAATAAGTATTTTATTGAAATTTCTCGTTTTACGGTTATCCATATTGATGGTTTTTGCTGTGAATCTTAGGTTGGTCATAACTTCTTCGTTATAACCCGGATTTTAGTGATCTTTATATTTCTGAAACCCTGGACACGATATCTATCATTTATGAAATCCAGTAGATGACTTTTGCACATTTTGTTTTTGAAAATAATTTCATTATATCAAAAGAGGTTACAATTCTTGACTTTTTAGTTCATTACATTGATTCGAAATATTGGGTTGTCACATCATCCCCCTGTGTCACACCCCAAAAACAATGGCGGAAACGTTCCGGGGCGGAGGACGTCATGTAAAGTATCACAACCAATGTACATAGAAACCATAGTAAACACAACCATTACATTACATAGAAATATTTACATTTGTTTGAAAGTAAAGTGATACAGGTTTTATATATACATTAGTATAACAAAAGTAAAGACGAGACTTCTATACGCTCCGTCTTCTCCAAAATAACGCAGGATACCTGTCTAACGAGAACCTGAGAATACAAGCAATTTTAAAAATATCAGCATAAAGCTGGTGAGTTCATAAGCAGTTTGTTTCTGGTAAGAGAATGTGTTTCCTTTGGTGTTATGAAAAGTTGTTTCCAACAAAATCCTATATTTTCTTATACAAGAAGTTTAGTTATCCATTTGTTAAACAACCTGTTTTTGAAAAGTTAAGTTATCCCTAGAAAAACCTTTATTTTCCTTAAAAGTTGGTGGTTGGTTATCGATCCGGAATGAAGTGTACAAGTATCTACCATACTTGTAGCGGTAAGTGAAGTTTCCTGAAAGCCTGGTTATCTTTGAAAAGTACATTAGTTTTAACATGTATATAAAACTAATAAGTAGGTAGTAAACTAATTCCTAAGGGTATTAATTCACTAGGTTCATTATTACTTAAAAGTAAATCTCCATTATCTAAGTTTACGAGTTCTATAACCATACAATAAAATAGATATGGCAATAAGCAGTCCAATATCATTTTATAACTTTTGTCACCCGTAGACCTGCCGGTCCCACTGTAGCTAGCAGCAAGGTGTGGGGTAGTCTGCCCCGTATAGATCTATACACTCAAGTCACGCTCTCTTTCCAGGAGATTCTGGTTATAGGGGCGGTCCTCCACTCGCGTATCTCTGTGGAGTGTTACTAAGGACGTGTCTCCAATCTTAAGAATAACGAATTTACAAGTAATAATACGGAAAAATCATGTTTTATGAATGACATGAGATCCTTTGTGAAACATAAAATATAACATTTTATAATGAGTTCCGCAATTAGTTTGAAAACTAACTATGCAAGTTAAACGGTTGGTTAATATAGTTTTTAGTGTTAAAAGCATACTGAATATGAAGCATTTCATACGAAATAATAAGTTTGAGTACCTTGTGCGTCTTGAGTTGTCTCGAGGCGTAGGCGATGACTTTTCCCCGTTGCATTACAACACATCCAATACCTTGATTAGATGCATCACAGTATACCACGAAGTCTTCTGTTCCTTCTAGCAAGGACAATATAGGTGCGCTGCATAGTGCTTGCTTCAGTGTTTGGTATGCAACGTCCTGTCTTTCTTCCCAATTGAAAGTTACGCCCTTCTGGGTCAAGGTGGTAAGTGGTTTAGCAATCTTCGAGAAATTTTGTATAAATCTTCTGTAATAGCCAGCAAGGCCCAAGAATTGTCGGATTTCCGTTGGGGTTCTTGGTGCTGACCAGTTCTCTATTGCCTTGATTTTGGAAGGGTCCATGTGTATCCCGTCTTTGCTAACCACGTGATCTAGGAAATCTACTTTCCGAATCCAAAATTCGCACTTTAAGAATTTTGCGTCTAGCTTCTCTTTCCTTAGAGTTTCTAAGATTTGTCGGAGGTGTTGACCATGTTCCTCTTTACTCTTCGAATAAATGAGTATATCGTCTATGAACACGATCACAAATATGTCCAAGAATTAACGATACACTCGGTTCATTAAGTCCATGAACACCGCCGGTGCATTTGGTAATCCAAAGGGCATTACTACAAACTCGTAGTGACCATAACGAGTTCGAAAGGCTGTTTTGGGAACATCTCCTTCCAAGACTCGCAGCTGATGATACCCTGATCTCAAATCGATCTTTGAGAAATAACTCGCTCCTTGGAGTTGGTCGAACAAGTTGTCAATGCATGGCAGGGGATATCGGTTCTTGATACTGAGCTTGTTGAGTTCCCGGTTATTGAGGAGAAACGTACCCGTAACCACAGTGGGATCAGCTATTGCTTGTTCTGCCCTATTGCCAACACTCTTCATATGCCGCCAACATTCTTTGCCTTAGGTTAGTCCCTCTTGTAGTGTCCAGCCTCACCGCACCCATAACACGCCTGGCCCACACCGGCTCCAGGGACTTCGGTGATTGCTCGCGCTGGTGCCTTACAGTAACGGGCAGTGTGCCCTTCCCTATTGCAGTTGTTGCAGTGCATCTCCCGACAATTTCCGTTGTCATGAAAATTCCATTTGCTGCACTTCGGTAGGTTCCGAGCATATTGCTTTGCTGGTGCGGAGGTAACAGGAGCAACAGTGGGGGTAGTAGCGGCATGTACTGCCACTACTTGTTGTTTCTTGGAAGGTTCTTGTGAAAACTGACTCTTCCTCTTGTTCCAAAACTTCTTCTTGCTATTGTTGTTGGCACTGTTGTTGTTGTTGTTTCCTATGGTTTGCTCTGGAAGAGTAGTTGCAAAGCCTTGAAAGACTCCATGGTCAACGAGAGCTTGTGCCAACTGTTTGGCACTATCGAAAGTGACTTGTTTGGAAGCTAGTACACTTCCTCGAATATGGGGTGACAGTCCCCAGATGTACCTCTCGATCTTCTTGCTCTCTAGAGCAACCATCCCTGGGCAAAGGATTGCCTAATTACTAAACCTATTGGTATAGGTTGTGATGTCCGAGCCTACCATAGTAAGGCCCCAAAGTTCCTGCTCTAGCTTTTTTACATCACCCCTTGGACAGTACTCTTGCATTAACATTTGCTTTAGATTCTCCCTGCTCATAGAATTTACCACTACCAGAGTTAGCGACTTGACATGACCATTCCACCACGTCAGAGCTCTCTCGGAGAATGTACAAGCAAAAAACTTTACCTTACTCTCTTCCAGACATGCACAGATCTCGAAAATCACTTCTGTTTTATCTATCCATTGTGATAGAGCCATTATCGCCCGGATCCGTTAAAAGATATGGGCTTGCTATTGGTGAAGTCCCTGAAGGTGCAATCCCCTGAACGACCCTGACGTTGGCCATTTGTAGAGCTATTTACTCCCCCTACGGACCCATTATTACTCATTTGTGCCATTTCTGTTGTCACTGCAGCTGTTACAGCAGCTATCAAAGTGGCATTATCCATTGATGAAGGTGGTGGTGGTGGAGGTGTTGCGTTGTTGACACGGCGTGTAGATCTACGGGGCGTCATCGTGCTGCTAAAGAAATAGAATGAAGACCTTAAGTCTTTAATGATTGGAAGCCATGTGTTAATAAATTTTTTATTTTCATCAATTTATAAATTTGACTGACCTACCCAAGGTTTAGAGCTTGATTCATAATAAAAGTTTTTATAGTGATAGACAACTTATGAATCTGAATGGTATTCAAAGAATTAACACACAAAGGAGTTTCTTCATATATATTAAACATACGTTGAGTTACATTTTGAAGTTAAGAAAATTTCGACTCTTCTAAGAGTCTTCGATGCAGAAGTTAAAGAAAAGTAAGAATTTTAGCAGAGTTCCTATTCTATAAAAAAATTATGGGATTCGGGCAAGTACTACTTGCGATGTAGGTTGCACTTGGAGCTCGAATTCGTGTCTGATTGCTTGGGTTCCATAAGACGCCTATCGAAAGCGGCTTGTAGTTCCATCATTTCCCTTATCTCAGAGAGGGCTACAATCAGTTGTGCTTGGAATGTGTCGGTGCGGAGTTGGGCATCGTCCTACAACCTCTCCAGTCGACGAATGTCGGAAGTGTGAACTTGTACTCTCACGTTGACTTCACGAATCCGGTTTGCTTGAACCCCGGATGGATACGACTGGTTGGCTAGTTTGCCCACCATGACTGGGAGTGCTCAGTCGACTGAACCTCTACCCATGAAGTTGTAGAAATCCCGACACATACCATAGGGAGGACGTAATCCTTGATGTCGGCTCCAATGGTGCATGTGATTTCCCCAAATGGGAGTTGGTCCCTGAAAGTTTCTCCTAACTGCGAGAGGTTGAGTGACTGCTGGGTTGATTACTTCGGGTTCTGAGTCTGTCCCAGAGTCCTCCCCTTCCTCCAACTCTATAGGCTCCTCATCTTCTTCGGGGTCCTCCTCTACCCATCCTCCATTGCCCTGATTCGGGTAGTAGGGATCCTCGGGTGGATAGAATCCAACCATTTGTACTATACGAGAATAGAGATATGAGAATTTTCAAGAAGTTAAAACACGTCAATCTAAGCATGTAAGTTCAACTATTATATTTACCAAATACAACTATAGTATTTAAATTTGTATGTTTGATACTAGTGTCATTTTGGTAAGTTTTGACTTGTTGCTCACTACAACCATTCCTCGACATAGATTAGTCCGATCTCGGATAAATATAGTTGATCAGGCTATATTTGTCCCAAATCCGATTACATATTCTGAGGACTAGTCGTAGTGTCCAACTTGTCTTAATACATCTTGTATAGTTCTAACTATGAAAATGACTCATTGTATGCATGTATTTGTGCTTTTACGACCCAAATAATTTAAGCTAAATAAAACACTGTTTAGTTGTAAAAACATTTTGTTAGAGAGTTTTAGTCCAAATGCATTGATAATTTGTATATCTTATGTGGTTCGATATACTTAGTTCACTATAAACAATGCTCTAATACCAATCTGTCACTCCCCCAAACCTGCTGACGGAATCGTTCGAGGGCGGATGACTTCATGTAGTATCGTAACAATTGAATACATAGTAAAGAAAGTAAAACAACCATCATATATATAATATAAAAGTTACATTGTTGAATGATATTGGTTTCAAAACAAATTACAATATGATGACAAAATGAGTTTTAAACTGACGTCTTAGCGTCACTTCTCCAAAAGATGAAGTTTACCTGTATTACTGAATCCCTGAGAAATACAAGTAAATCTGAAAGAGTAGATCAGCATTTAAGTTGGTGAGTTCATAAGTATTTGATGTTAATGTTTGTTTAAATTTGAATGAAATTGTTTGTAGATGTTTGAAAACTCCTAGAAAATCCCATATTTCCTACTAGTATAAAAGTAGTCTCCTACCAAGACCCAACTGTTTGGATATTTGCTTCTAGAAATCCAATATTTTTCCATAAGTGTGTGGTAGTTTAAAAGTTCCAAAACTTTAATTCAATAGTGTTTTGATGCCTAGGATAGTAGATTTATGTATGTATAAAATCACTAAGGCATTTGGTAACCTCGTAAATCAACGTGTTTTTAATACTCCATGTATGTCTTATAACCATGCTATTGACCCAGACTGCCTGTAACAACGTTCTTCAGGCGTTGGAATGTTATGACGTTTGTCACACCAGACCTGCTGGTCTAACTGTAGCTAATAGTTTAGGTGCGGGACTGTCAATCCCGTATAGATCTATACACAAGTATCACGTTCTCCCCACAAGAGATTATGGTATATAATACAGGACTTTAACTGTATACTTGAAAGTACGTGAAGTTGAATGTCTCACAAAACTTAGTATGAAATAGATTTACGTATGAAAAGTCGAATTATTCTTGTATATGTAAGTATTTCCTTGATATGGTACTTATAGTATGTAAAATCTCATGAATATCTAGTAAACTATACCTATTATAGTTTTGCCAAAAGTGTGTTTCGTTTATATGGTAAACCCTAGCGTAGTATCGACTTTGTAAGTAAAGTATAACATTATTGAACATTTATACTCAAAATATAATTAAAGTGTTTGATAATTATATAAAAACATGTTTTTATTCTAAAAAGACAAGGTGTTATCGTAATATGTGTTGCATGAGAACGTTTTCATATGATTCTTAAAATAACAGTATGAAATGCATAGAAAAGGAATTCTATTTTCACACGATAATAACCGGGTGTTTACTTGTATTCCACCCCTTAAAAGTATTTAAAAAGCATTTAAAATGTATATAAAGTGTGTTTGTAGGGTTATGAACTCACTTGATAGAGTTAAGATGGTGAGATGAAAACCGAGCAGAACTTTGACAGGAGAAAACATATTTTTCGGGATTCTCGGGAATCTCGGGAGTGTAAAACCTTCCTTCGGGACTTGGATGTGAAGACCAGGGCTTAAAAATGCAAGAGAAGGAGAGAAAATGAGCAATTATGCCCGGAACCCTGGCATCCCTTTTATAGGGGCTGGAAACCATCGGTACGCGGGGTGTACCAAAAGTCATGCGTGACCGCATCCTCATCTGCTGGACTTCGGATGGGACGTGAGCATAGAGGCATAGAGGGGCGACGTGGAAGATCAGAAGCCTAGCACCCGAGTACGCTGGCTGTAAATCGTGTCGGTTTGTGCACCTCAAACTTCTAAAATGCGTAAGTTTTGCATACGAGCTCCGTTTTTGACGTTCTTTATATCCACGCGTAGGTGAAAATATACTCTACAACTCTCGTTTAGACTTTGTTGGCTACTTTTGTCGAGACCTTCAACTATCATTTAGGTTGTGTCGGCTAAAAATCGCTCGATCTCTATTTCGAGTTTTTAGTAGTGTACCGCTATCCCGAAACTTCGAAAAATCATAACTTCCTCATACGAAGTCAGATTTGGGCGTTCTTTTTATGTGTGTTCACGGTTTAATGATATCTACGACTTTTATTTAGATACCTATGGCTAATAAGTATTTTATTGAAATTTCTTGTTTTACGTTTAACCGTATTGACGGTTTTTGCTGTGAATCTTAGGTTGGTCATAATTTCTTCGTTATAACCCGAATTTGAGTGATCTTTATATTTCTGAAACCCATGGAAACGATATCTATCATTTATGAAATCTAGTAGATGACTTTTGAACATTTTATTTTTGATAATAATTTCATTATATCAAAAGAGGTTACAATTCTTGACTTTTTAGGTCATTACATTGGTTCGAAATATCAGGTTGTCACAATAGAGTAGGCCATAAGTTTTGTTCGTATCTTCTACGTACAAAATCCATTTTCTATGTTCTTTATATCCACACGATGGTATTTACGAGTAATACAACTTTCATTTAGATCCCATAGGATAATTCTCACTCTATCTCAAATTTACAAAACTGTATCGAATTTATCACGGTCAAAGAGTAGGGACTGAGTTTTGTCCACATCTTTAACATACGAGTTTTATTCTCGACGTTATTTATATCCATGAATTAGTATTTATGAGTACTATAACTTTCATTTAGACCCCGCCGGCTAATTCTCATTCTATCTCCGATTTACAAAATTGTATCGAATTTGTCGGACTCCAAGAGTATGGACTAAGTTTCGTCCATATCTTTCGCATACGAGCTCCATTTTTTACTGTCTTTTTAACATTGATCTCCTGTTGGGATCTTTGTGTTGCGTCTTGGGCTCGTTGCTTGTTAGCCCTGTTTTGTAACCGGTTTGGTCCTATCCAACCGTGTATTATTTTCTTCTAGGGTTTTTGTATTTAAGGTGCATGGATGCATCCTTAGCAATTAACGCTTTTGTAATTCTCATCATAGTATTGTAAACCCTAGCTCGCCTCTACAATGGAAGTTCTTAATTGAGCTCTGCTGAGGCGTGACTACGTTTGAATCATAAGCATTATATTGATTTTATCTTGTGTTCACTGTCTTGATTGATTTAGTTGTTTGTTCTTCATTGATTTACCTGTGAAAGATCTAAACGATCTAAAGATTATATCTCATCAATTGGTATCAGAGCAGGAGGCTTTCTAATTCATTCACATCTCTTCTGTTGAAGAAGTTATTAGGGTTTTCCGCATTGATTGATATTAATTGAGCTGTCATTCCTCATTGGTGTATCTCATTAATTGTTGATCTTGCCCTAACGATAAATTAGAAGTTTGATCTTAAACAGGCTATCGATCAAACATCATCACAATTGCAATGGATGGTTCACAATCTAATCCGATCAATATCTCCAATAGTATTGGATCTACGACAAGGATTCCAATCCTATATACCCAGGATTATGAAGTCTGGACGCATCACTTCGAAGATTATGTGATTGGATCAGAAGATAATGGGTATCTAATTTGGGAAGCAATCACAGTTGGTCCATTTGCTCACTCAAGCACTTCAAAAATTGTCAAAATTCAAAAGGAATACAATCAGCTCGTGAATGATGTGAAAGACATTCCTCAAGACGAAAAAGAGAAGTTTCAGTGCAACATTAAAGCTTTAAGAATGATTAGGTTTGCTTTACAATCGGACACGTTTCGATTGGTGAGTTCATGTGCTACGGAGAAGGAGATATGGGATAGGCTAAAGGAATTGCACTCTACTGATGATGATCTGGAGCATTCGATTCAAACTCTATTACTTTCTGAATTTGGTAACTTCAAACAGAAGCCAGAACAGAAACTTGTCCAGGCTTTTGATCGATTCAATCATCTTCTTAGTAAGATGATAAAGCATGGGATTGAAAGGAAAGTTATTGAGTAGAAGGTCACCTTCATGAATGGTCTTAGACCCGAATGGATGGAAGTTGTGTCTACAGTGAAGGCACACCAACAATTCAAATCCTACTCTCTGGCGAAGCTAGTGGGAATTCTAAAGACCCATGAATGTGCGGTGTCAAAGGAAACGAATGTGGTTTCCAGCTTGGGTTCGTTAGCTCTTATTTCCAAAGGAAAAAGTGTTGTTAAAGAAGAAGAAGAATTAGATCTTGCTGACTATGATCTAACTGTTGAAGATTATGCCTTGATGGTTTCCAATCCGAGAAAGTTTGTTAGAAGGAAGTTCCCCGCCCACAAGAACCGAAACTGGCAGGGAAGCTATAGTTCCGAAAAGGTGAAGGACGAACCAAAAATGGGTTCAAAGTCTAAAGAATCTAAGAAGAAAACGAAGATTGGTGGCGACTCAGGTTTTGATTGCCATTATTATGGAGGCAAGAATCACTTTGCCAAAGATTGCATGTTGAAGAAGAAGTCGGAAAGAGTTGACAAAGATGATGAGGAAGCGAACCTTCTGAGACGACTGGAGGAGATCAAGAACAAGAAATCAGCAACTAACAACAATACCATGAATGCTTTAATTGTGCAGGGTACAGGTGATAATGATGAATTTGGTGGAGTTCAAGTGTGGTCCCCAGATTCAGAGGATGAAAAAGTTAGAAATCCCACTCATGGCAAGGCTCTGCTGGTGAAAGAAGAAAAGGTTGAGGGAAGATGTCTGATGTTGACGGACGGCGTGTCACAGATGCGAGGAAACACAATAGATGGTGGACTGGATGACGAGAAGGAGCGAGAGGACAGATTTTTTGCTGCGAAACCTGTCAGTGCACAGATAAACGAATGTGATGAGTTGATCAAGAAGGTACATAATATTCTCATTTCTCTGAAAATACCTATTACCAACTATGAAAAGGAACTAAATGGATTAAAATCTAAATTTTCTAGTTTAAATACTAGTCTTACCCAAACTCATGTCACAAACTCTAACCCGACTGATCAAATTAGCAGGGTTTCGTCGAAGAGTGAGGAGAGGAGAATATGGATTGAGCAGAAGGATAATGAGTTAATTAAGTCTAGGGATGAATCTATCTATTTACAACGAGACAGTCTTAAGCTTTTAAAACAATGAAATGTTTTTTGTTTGATTGCTAAAAGATTATATTCTAACATCACTCAGTTACATCTTGATTGTGAAATAGGAAAGAAGACACAACGCATGATTTTACCCTTCCTTGAGTTAAAGGAGGATCAAGTCTATGCCGAAGCTTACAACTATGAAAATGTTGTATCTTCTGATGAAATATCTCATGCTTACAAAATCGGTCTTGACAAAATAAAGTTCTACCTAAAGTCAAAAGACCATAAGGACATGCTCAAAAATCTGTTGGATGAAAACGACAAACTAAAATTGAGAACCGAAACTATATAGAAATTTGATTCGTTGAATGCCAAGTTAAGTTCAGAAAATAAAACTGATGTTGAAAATGCATCTGAATTTAGTGAAGACGATGACATGAGTGAAATCTCTGTAGAGGATGAGGTGGACTATTCTGAATTTGTCAAGAGCGAACCCAAAACAAATAAAAATCTCATTTCTGAAAACTCTGTTAAGTTCGCTCGCTCATCAATAGACAAGACTAAAGTCCTCAAAGCAAAAGCTGTTGTATATCAAAATGTACAAACAACTCCAAATCAAGTTTACACAGTTAAAGGAGTCACACCACAACAGACAGTCGAACTAACAACATTGGTAGAAGAAGATAATGCTAACGGATGTGATGAATTTTTCTGGTCAGCACTGATAGATAACACTGATGAAACAGAAGATCTATTTTAGAAAACATCATTGATAGTGAAGATAATGCTAACGGATGTGATGAATTTTTCACATGGGTATTTTTCTTGAACCACAAATCAGAGGCCACTCCAAAGCTCAAACTCTTTATAAAGAAAGTAGAGGTTTAACTACGATAAGTGGTTCGTAATGTGAGAAGCGAAAATGGCTTGGAATTCAAGAACAAGGATTTTGAAGACTTTCTAGCAGAGAAGGGAACAACTCACTATTTCTCTACTGCATATACTCCACAACAGAATGAAATCATCGAAAGGTGAAATCGTTCTCTGTGTGAAGCAGCTCGACCTATGCTGAACTTCGCTTCCTTGCCTTTATATTTCTAAGCTGATGCTATTGCTGCTGCTTGCTACACGCAGAGTAGATCCTATCTGAACAAGCGCTTCTCAATCACTCCTTATGAGATCTTGAACCACCGCAAGCCAAATGTGATGTTCTTTCACGTGTTCGGTTCAAGATGCTTCATCTTCAACTCAAAGGAGAACCGAAACAAGTTTGATGCTAAGGCTGATGAAGTGATCTTTTTGGGCTAGTCCTTGAACTCAAAGGCGTATAGAGTTCTGAATAAACGTTAAAAGAATATTGAAGAAACATACTATGTAACTTTCGATGACAACTATGTCAAGAAGTTGAAGGGAACAAAAGATGTTATAAAAGAAATCTTTCCAAAGTCTGGTCAAGTAACGGTGCCAATTTCAAATCTTTTTGAGCAATACACGCTACTCTTCGATGAACCAAAGAAGGCTATTGATTCTGAATCTAAAGCTAAAGATAACCAAGTCGACAATCTGAAGCAAATTATTGACGACGCTGCAAAGAAGATTGCAGATGAACAACCAAAAGCTTTTGTAAATCTAGACTCAAGCAAACCTTCCAGTGATTGTTCTTATATCCTGGGGGAGGGTTCGTCTCCTTCAAATAATTATGGTTCCTTATTCCAGGGGGAGAATCCATCATCGTCATCATCAAGTTCAACCGAAAGTCCAATCGAAGGAGAATGTTCTGATCCATAAATTGAACTCGTATCATCATTCGAGGAGGACAATACAATCGTAAATGATGATGATCCTCTATCAGAACTTAAAGAAGAAATAAATGCAGAACTGGACCCCTCTTGTAATCCCAATTACCCTCCTCTTGTCAAATGGACCAAAGATCATCCTTAAAGTCAAATAATTGGAGAATCTTCTGAAAAGGTCCTAATTCGATCACAGCTGAAAGCGAAACAAGCTGCATTATTCTCTCAAGTAGAATTTTGCACGTTCAACTCTTTCGTCTCCAAAGTTGAACCAAAGACGGTGAATACAGCTCTTGATCATTCCGATTGGGTTTAAGCCATGCAAGATGAGCTGAATGAGTTTGAAAGAAACAAAGTATGGCGATTAATTCCAACTCCAAAGGATGCTTCTGTTGTCGGACTGAAGTGGGTTTTCAGGAATAAGATGGACAAGGAAGGAAACTTGATTCGCAACAAGGCTCGGTTAGTCGTGAAAGGCTACGGTCAAGAAGAATGCATAGATTATGATGAGACATTCGCTCCAGTTGCTAGATTAGAATCAGTTTGAATATTTCTTGCTTACGCTGTCCACAAGAATTTTGAAGTCTATCAAATGAACATGAAGTGTGCCTTTCTCAATGGAGAACTTGAAGAAACAGTGTACATAGAGCAACCTCCAGGCTTCGTGAACGAGAAGTATCCAGATTCTTAAAAATGTCCAAATTTAAACAAGGTTTGGTTGACGCAACCTTCTTTCATAAGAAAGAAGGTAACCACCTTATGATCGTCCAAATTTATGTTGATGACATCATCTTCGGCTCCACGAATCCCAGCCTAACAGCTGAATTCAGGAAGTTGATGGAAACTAAATTTGAGATGAGCTCAATGGGTCCGATTAACTTTTTCCTTGGCTAGAATATTAGACATGGACCCGAAGGCATTTTTATCAATCAGGAGGCATACACAAAGTCATTACTTTCCAAGTTTGGGATGTTAGGCGACTCAAAGGTGAAGGTTCCCATGGCGTTTGGCACCAAGCTGGCACCATCATTGGAGAAACCGGCTGCTGACATGACGCTTTATCGTCAGACGATTGGGTCACTTATGTATCTTACAGACAACATACCAAACATTATGTTCTCAGTCTGCTATTGTGCTCGATTCCAAGCTAACCCACGCGAACCTCACATGCTAGCAGTGAAGAACATCTTTCGCTATCTGAAGCGAACCTCCTCTCTCGGTCTATGGTATCCAGCCCACTCAGGTTTTTTTATCCAAGCATTCACAGATGCTGACCTAGGGGGTTGTGGATTGGATCGTAAAAACATGACTGGAGGATGCCAATTTCTTGATGACAAATTAGTAAGCCGGCAATCAAAGAAACAAAACTGTGTTTCTCTCTCCACGGCTGAAGTTGAATATATAGTCGTAACCTCATGCACATCTCAGGTCGTTTAGATACAAAGTTAGTTAAGGGACTATGGGCTGAACATGAAGAAAATCCCACTATACTGCGACTCAGAAAGTGCAATTAGGATTTGTTATAACCTAGTGGAACACTCGAAGACAAAGCACATAGCACCGCGGTATCACTTCATCAATGATCATGTGGAAAACGGTAACGTAGAAATTCATTTCGTTAGAACTACTGATCAATTAGCAGACATCTTCACTAAGGCCTTACCTGAAGCGAGTTTCAATAAGATCCTAAAAGGCCTAGGAATGATGGAAGCTGAATCAGTACCGAAATCGCCTTCGCTTCATGTCCCAATCATGTCAGATTCGCTTCTCTCCTTCATCGCCACATTCCATACAACGAAGATTATTGTCACTAATCCATCAAAATTTTCATTTGTTGGATCAATTCCGGCATCCATGTATGCTTGTGTGCCTGAGATCAGTCCGATCATTCAAGAGTACAAAAAGCTTCCTTCTTCAGGTCCAAGGGAACTCACACCCGCTATGATTTGCTCAATAGAGGAAGAAGAGAAGCCTGCAAAGAGGGGAAAGAAACAACAAAAACAAAAGGAAGTGAGGGTTATCAAAGCAAATAAGGGGCAAACTCCATGGAAGCAGAAATCTGACAAGGAGGCTCCTTCCCAACCTAAGCAGAAGAAAACCAAAAAGCCAGCCCGGAGGCTTATCCTTCAATCCTCCAGTGATTCTGACTCTTAGTACATTCCTCCAGGCAATAAACAATCTACTCCTACCGCATCCGAGAGCGAAAGCTCTGATGAGGAGGTTTCGGTTCATGGTGATACTCCACCTAGGTCACCTACACTCGAGGTACCCATTCGCTCTCTAGTACCTTCTTCTCCACCTGCTTCCATTTCTATTTCCTTACCAACAACCTTCCCAGTTATAACATCCCAACCCACCTCTACCATTCCCATTCCCATTCGTCTCTTTTCTGAAGCCACAACAACAACCACCACTTGAGTTCAAACCAACATATCTGATACGGGGGTTCGCTCTTCAGTCCCTGAAACAAACAAACCTCTATCTCCCACACCTTCCACCGAAATCAATACTGTCCTTGGTGATGAAGACATGGAATTTGATTCTTTCTACTACAGCCCCTACCGAGTTCAGAGTGATGAAGATGATGATGCTCCTATTATCAAAAAGCATATCAAGGAGCTTAATGCCAAACCTGATACTCTCATGGCCTCTTCCTCCTCTCACCATCCCAATTCTGAAGCTGCTATTCAGACCATGCTTCATTCCTTTGTCAAAGCTCATGAGGCTTCCATTTCTAACGCTACAACAACTATTACCGCTTCAACAAAAGTCTGTACAGAAGCGACCAAAAAAGTCGATAAACTAATCCAAGACGCTAATATTTTTCTTGAGTCCTTACAGGGAGCAGCTGAGTTGAACGCTTCTAAAGTGACCAGCTCAATTACCAAACTCGAAGAAGCCTTTGCTGCTAAGAAGCAAAACTTTGCCACTCTTCGTCAGGATATTCAAAAGGATAATGTTGCCATTTTGTCCTCTCTCAATGAACGTTTAGCAAAGCTTCAAGCTGATCTAGCCATGGAGAACTCACTCATTGATGAGCTTGCTCTCAAGACTACTCAGCTGAAAACCAAAAATCTACAACTTTCTCAGAAGAACAACGAGGTCAATCAACTTCGCTCTGAACGGGCTGTTGTCAAAAGTTGTTTCTCAGATGTACATGCTATTTCATTGAACGTTCTGGAGGCTCATGACCCTATCCTGACCATCTTGGTTAGACGCCATCTTGCTGACAAATTCCGTCCTGTCCTTGGGATGTTGAGTCACATTGAAGGTGTTTCTAAGACTATGTTACCTCCGAAACAAAGGGGAGAAGGACTAACATCTTCGTCTCAACCTCCTCCTAAGTCTCAACCTCTTCCCACTTCCCAGCTAGAATAACAGAAGACTGAGCATGCTTCGGGTTCAGGAATTAAGGCTAAAGGCAAGAGTACTTTTAGAGACCAATTTTTATGACGAACGGTTAATGCGGAAGTAAGATATCTCGACATTGATCGTGTTTTTGGAAGTATGAACACGAAGAACATATTATGAGTTCATAAAAAAACTAAGAACAAAGAGAGAATAATATTGATATTCATGAAGAACACGGTGGAAGAGAAACTCTCCCTGGGTGGGAGAACCCACCAACTTTCTCTCTCTATATTACATTTTGAGAAGTAAAGTAATCTCTAAGAAAAGTAAAGTGAGCTAGGTATAAGAATAAATGACCAACTCTACCTTTATATAGGAGGGAGAGTATTTACACCACAAAATACAATAAAGGGAAAATACAACCTAACTATCACTCATTATTTGTGGAGCATTTCCATGTACCAACATTCTCTCCCTAAATGCTTACAAATGATGACAGATACAATAAGTGATACAAGGCTATAATACAATAATCCGAGTAGTAAGTGTGGTAATAAAATGAAACAAGTGCTTAAATGTCTCTGAGACTCTGAAGTGTCTGTGAAGTCTGAAACAGGCCATGAATCTCTAACAATGAAGGTCTTCGGCTTCAAAGCATAACCAATGAACAAGAAAAAATAAGATCCAAATCTTCAAACCAATCATAATCACCGGAAGAAGAGGGTTACCATGAGCAAGTAGAAGATCCTGATGAGTTTAAAACTCTTAGATCGATTAGATCTTTCACAAGTACGATTATAGAAATCAAACAATTCAAAACAATATGAGAATGAACACAGATCTGAATCAAATGTATGCTTATGATTCAAAACAGAGTCACGCCTCAGCAGAGCTCAATGAA
Organism: Lactuca sativa; assembly: GCF_002870075.4. Taxonomy (NCBI): domain Eukaryota; kingdom Viridiplantae; phylum Streptophyta; class Magnoliopsida; order Asterales; family Asteraceae; genus Lactuca; species Lactuca sativa. Next base: position 64,855,604 of record NC_056626.2, on the reverse strand, counting down.
GAACTTCCGCTGTAAAGGCGAGCTAGGGTTTACACAACTATGAAGCAAATAAACAATGAAAGCGATGCCTACTAAGTCTGCATGCATGCAGCTTATATACAAAACCCTAGTAGAAAAATATGCATGGCTGGACAAGCCCAATACCGGCATTCAAATTGGGCTAAGGATCGAGCCCATGACGCAATCTAATAGGCTCAACAATCTCCCCCTTTGCGTCAAATGAGGCGAGAGATTATTTCCTTTGTGTGGGCTTCACCGTCTTTACTACTTTGAACAGACGAGGAATTATGACGAGAAGAGTCTGTCTAAATTGTATGTACCACCTTAGCATGTCAATAAATAGTTTTCTATTAGCAGCACTGTTTTGATTGCACATCTGAATGATCTCCAAGATATGCTCAAGGCAAGTCGTTGAGAAGAGGTGTTTGTCGACAAGAGCGAACAGACATTTTTGACTTTCGCCCCTGATGAACATAACTGTGTGATACTTTGAGTCCATTTTCCCCTTGATCATGGTATTGACATTGCCAGCTCTGCCCATAGTCTTGATCGTTGTTCGCTTGTGTATGGCAGAGGCAATTTCCTGGTCCATCTTCGCTACTTCATGTATGTAGCAAACAAGCATACGCTTGACATGATCAGTAATTGGCTGATAATCCACATGATTCGACAGAAGAATGTTAATGAGGAGTATCCAGTCATGAGGGTTAAGGTTTGGTAGATCAGCGAGGGAAAAATGGTAGACCGAGCCTTCGGTTCCTCAAGTCACCTTGAATTTGACATTAATAAATTTCCCTGATGAATAGGGCTTCATAACCTTGAGCATACTTATTTTCTTTGAGCTCCAAGTCAGGTATTGGGGTTGAGCAAACTCCAAGTAAAATTCCAGAAGATCCCTATCTACCTTCGGGTCAGGGGAAGGAATAGCAGCAGTCGAGTTGAAGCAGTGGAAGATAAATGCTTTTCGAGTGATTGGCATGTCGAACTGTGCATCCTTGGAATTGTCAAGACCAAAGGAAATTATTGGCTCAAGCCAGAGAATGTTTGGCTCATCAATGGCACATCTTTGAAGCGAGTCTATTGTCCACACATGAAACATGAAATTTTTCTTCTCTAAGAGCTCCGCCTCCTTTTGCTTCGACTTGATAGGTGAACACTTGGCATGCCTAAGATGACGCAGGAGAGAGAAAAATGTTTCCTTTTTACACGCTGTTTCATAAAATCTCCTTTTTCAAATCGTCAAACCGTTTGGATAGCTGCTGAGTTAGCTTCCACTTTATCCCAATCGTTTCTCCATACAACATTTGAATCTTTGTTGCCCTTAGCATTTTAATGATCATTCTAAACAAAACTAGAATTTGGAAAATTAAAATTTCCGTGCTTAGGGTGTAAAAGATAAAGAAATAAAACAAAATTTTAGGGATAATCTGTGATGTCGTAAGCAGACATAAGACAGTTGATTCTGGGCAAAAATCACTTCCTTCAAAGTCAAGAGAGACATTAAAGTGCTTGCTTGGTTTCCCATTGAATAATGATCAAAAACTTGTTGAGAAGTTTTGAAAGGCATCTTTTAAAGGTTAAAGAATGTGGCTTTTGCTTCAATTCATCACTTCGATACTTAACATAAGACCGAAACTGAATGAAGTACTTGTGAGATCATTGTGATCTGTTGAACAAGTAGGTATGATAAACTTTATAGTGACGAGGGAAGGAAGAAATCTCAAAAAAAAAAAAATAAACTGGATCTTTTAGGGTTAGAGAAGCCTTGGTGAAAAGAAAACTCATAAAGATCACTCAAAAGAAAAAAAGAGATTTCATAGGGTAACCAGTAAGATCTTGAATTTTTGAATTCACCGTCAATTCATTAGTCGTGTTGAACTTTGGGTTTCACTTAGTACATAGTGGCATGAAACTAAGATCATGAACACAGACTTGGTATAACCATAAACCTCAGTGGTTAAGAATGAAAGTCTTAGGGGTTATATTGATGAAACGAGTTATAGTGGAGAAAGATGATGAAGATGGTGTAAGAAGCGAATGTACCTCTGCTTTAAAGAAAATAAGGACCAAGCAGAAAACTCTAAACTCAATTTGAGTAGAGTAATGTAGCTCACGATTAGAGTGAATTGGATAGCCTAGATTGGGAAAAAACGATTGGTATATATCATGTTATTAAGGCTTCACTCAAAATCTGTCGAGGCTTTAGTCTACATACAACAGCATGCTTCTAGGGACTCCTAACTAGTAAAACCATTTACATGCCTTAGCATCGCCATCAAGAATCATATTTAGACAAAAAAAAAACATAAAAAAAAATATTTTTGAATTTTGTGAGAGTTAACTAATTGAACGAAAGAGAAAAATATTTTTGGATTTCTTAAGTATTTTATAAAAAGAAAATATTTTTGGAATTTTATAAGTAGAAAAGAAGTACATAAAAGATCTACATAAGAAAACAATTGAAATTCCTTAAAAAAACGAACGAGTTCAGAACGACCGAACCCAAAATAGACCGAACGTTCGGTTCATTTCGGTTCATGGTCGAACTTCACCCGAAATATACCGAACCTGAAACAGACCGAAGTTCGATTCATTTCGGTTCGCTCTATTTCGCTTGTTACCTTTATAGAAGCGAAGGCGATTTCGGTACAAATTCGGCTTGCATCATTCCTAGGCCTTGTAGAATCTTATTGAAGGTTGCTTTAGGTAAAGCCTTCATGAATATGTCTGCCAATTGATTAGTCGTTCTGACGAAGTGAATTTCTAGGTTACCATCTTCGACGTGATCCTTGATGAAATGGTACCTCAATGCTATATGCTTAGTCTTCAAATGTTGCACGGGGTTGTGAAAAATCCTAATTGCGCTTTCAGAGTCACAATACAGCGGGATTTTCTTCATGTTTAGCCCATAATCCCTTAGTTGACTTTGTATCCATACGACTTGAGATGTACAGGACGTTGCAGCAATATATTCGACTTCTGCAGTGGATAGCGAAACATAGGTTTGTTTCTTCGATTGCCAACTGACTAATTTACCATCTAGAAATTGACATCCTCCTGTGGTGCTTTTACGATCTAATCCACAGCCACCTAAATCAGCATCTGAAAATGCTTGAACAAAGAATCCTGAGTTGGCTGGATACCACAGACCGAGAGAAGAGGTTCGCTTCAGATAGTGAAAGATGTTCTTTATGGCTTGAAGATGAGGTTCTCGAGGGTTGGCTTGAAATCGCGCACAGTAGCAGACAGAGAACATGATATCAGGTCTACTGGCTGTAAGATACATCATAGACCCAATCATCTATCGATAAAGTGTTATATCAGCTGCTGGTTTCTCCAATGATGGTGTGAGTTTAGTTCCAAAAGCCATAGGCACCTTCACTTTGGAGTCTCCCATCATTCCAAACTTGGTTAGCAAAGACTTGGTATATGCTTCATGATTAATAAAAATGCCTTCGGGTCCCTGTCTAATATTCAATCCAAGTAAAAAGTTAATTGGACCCATTGAGCTCATCTCAAATTTAGTTTCCATCAACTTTCTGAATTCAGCTGTTAAGCTAGGATTCATGGAGCCAAAGATGATGTCATCAACATAAATTTGAACTATGATAAGGTGGTTACCTTCTCGCTTACGAGAGAAGGTTGGGTCAACCGAACCTTGTTTGAATTTAGACATTTTTATGAAACGAGTGAGAGTTTCATACCATGCTCTGGGAGCCTGTTTGAGGCCATATACAGCTTTGTCAAGGATATAACAATGATCGGGATACTTCTCGTTTACAAAGTCTGGCGGTTGCTCAACATATACGATTTCTTCAAGTTCATCATTGAGGAAAGCACATTTGACGTCCATTTGATAGACTTCAAAGTTCTTGTGAGTAGCGTACGCAAGAAAGATAGGAACAGATTCTAATCTTGCCACGGGAGCGAAGGTTTCTTCATAATCGATTCTCTCTTCCTGACAATAGCCTTTGACGACAAGTCTTGCTTTGTTACGAATGACATTCCCTTCTTTATCCAACTTGTTTCTAAATACCCATTTGAGACCGACAACCGAAGCATCCTTTGGAGTTGGAATAAGGCGCCATACCTTGTTTCGTTCAAACTCATTTAGCTCATCCTGCATAGCTTGAACCCAGTCTGAATGATCAAGAGCTGAGTTAACGGTTTTTGGTTCAACTTTGGAAACGAATGAATTGAACATACAAAACTCGACTTTTGAAAAGACTGCAGCCTGTTTCGCTTTGAGTTGAGAGCGAGTTAACACTTTTTCTGAGGATTCCCCGATAATTTGACTTTGAGGGTGATCTTTGGTCCATTTGATGAGTGGAGGAAACTTTGGATCATAGACAGGATCCAATTCAACATTGATTTCTTCCTCTAGTTCAGACATAATGTCATCATCACCAATATTGGTGTTCTCCCCCTCGAAGAATGATTCATGTTCAGGACCAGCATGTGTATCCCCTTCATTAGCTGGAATTTCAGTAGAGCTTGATGTGTTTGGTGATGAGTTCTCCCCCTGGGATGAAGATCCTTGATCATGATGAGGAGACGAACCCTCCCCTGGACATTAGGACGGTCACCAGAAGGTTCGCGTGTGTCTGCACCTTCGGTTTCTTTTGATTGATCATCAGCCATCTTCTTAGCAGCATTGTCCATAACTTGCTTCAGATTATCCACTTTGTTGACTTTTGCAGTTGATTCAGAGTCAATTGCCTTTTGAGGCTCATCAAACAGGAGCATGAATTGGTTGAAAAGATTCGAGATAGAAATAGTAACCTGACCATTCTTTGGAAATATGACTTGCGATGCATCTTCTGTTGATTTCATTTTCTTAACATAGCTATCGTCAAAGGTGACATAGTATGTTTCTTCAATCTTCTTTGAGCGTTTATTGAGAACTCTATACGCCTTGGAGTTCAGGGAGTAGCCTAAGAACATTCCTTCATCCTCCTTAACATCGAACTTGTTTCGATTCTCTTTGGAGTTGAAGATGAAGCATCTTGAACCGAACACATGAAAGAATTTCACGTTTGGTTTTCGATTGTTCATGATCTCGTAAGGGGTAATTGAGAACCTCTTGTTCAAGTATGATCCGTTTTGAGTATAACATGCAACATCAATTGCATCAGCCCAGAAAATACAAAGTTAAGGACGCGAAGCATAGCATAGTTCGAGCAGCTTCACATAAGGATCGGTTTCTCCTTTCAACAATGCCATTTTGCTGAGGAGTATATGGGGCTAAGAAATTGTGAGTCGCCCCCTTTTCAGCAAGAAAATCTTCTAAATCTTTGTTTTTGAATTCTAGGCCATTGTCGCTCCTTATATTACGAACTACTTTTCTTAGTTGCATTTCAATCTATTTAATAAAGAGCTTGGGCTTTGGAGTGGCTTCAGATTTTTGCTTGAGAAAGAAAGTCCATGTAAATATTGAGAAATATTCCACAATAACCAGAATGTATTTGTTTCCTCCAATGCTATCGATGGACGATGGACCACATAGATCGATATGCAATAACTCCAATGGTTCTATCACCTTAGTATGGATAATAGAAGGATGACTCTGCCGACTCTACTTTCCCATTTCACACGCTGCACAGAGATGTTCTTTATCAAATTTTAGAACTGGAAGACCTCGAACGTGATCACCCAAAACCAACTTGTTGATGTCCTTGAAGTTCAGATGAGATAATATTCTATGCCATAACCAACTTTCAGCATAGTGAGCCTTTGTTAGCAAGCATACTGCTGGTTTACCTCTAATTGGATTGAGGTTCAAAGGATATATTTCCCCTTTTCGCGTTGATTTCAACAAAATACTGTTTGATCTCTTCTCAACAATTTCTAAGCCTTCATCGTCGAATGATACTTTTAATCCAGTACCAACCACCAGTTGTGATACGCTGATGAGATTGTGTTGGAGTCCTTCAACATAAGCTACCTTCCGTATAGAGAACTCGCCATTAGTGATCATTCCATAGCCCTTGATAGTTCCAAAAGAGTTGTTCCCGTACTTTACAATGCCACCATCTTTGAGAGAACGAAATTCTCTTAGTTCATCCTTCCTTCCTGTCATGTGACACGAGCAACCACTGTCGATATACCATTCTTTGTCAAATTGCTCGTCACTTATAACCTGCAAAACATTAACCAAATTTAGGAACCCAAAGTTTCTTGGGTCCTTGTGAGCCTTTTACAGGACAGGGAATAGCAAGAGAAATATCAACCATGTATGTGCGTTTAATTAAAGTTGTTTGATCTTTTCTTTTCATGGTGAAAACTTTAATTTTTGTTGATTTAATAAGACAGGAGTTTTGGATGTTGTCTTCAGGGTAGAGTTTTTCTTTTCCCTTGGAAGTAATTGGGGGACATGAATTTGGATGAGAAGTGACTTTACAATCCCGGTTTTTCTGATTAGATTTGTATTGATGGGGACCAAAACCTCTATTTCGGTTGCCATGGGATGAAGGACCGAAACTCTCCTTTCGGTTGTTGTTGGAGAAGGGACCAAAACCTTTCTTTCAGTTGTTAATGGGTGAAGGACCGAAACTCTTATTTCAGTTGTTTTCAGTCGATGGACTGAAACCACCCTTTCGGTTCCTATTGGTCAAAGGACCGAAACCATCCTTTCGGTTGTTAATGGGTGAAGGACCGAAATCCTCCTTTTGGTTGTTTTCAGTCGATGGACCGAAACCACCCTTTCGGTTCCTATTGGTCGAAGGACCGAAACCATCCTTTCAGTTGGTGTTGTGGTGAGGACCAAAACTGCTCTTTTGATTTATTCCTGACGAGGTACCGAAACTTCCCTTTCGATTCCTTGAGTCTTCTTGTGATTTTTGCTTCCTTTCTATCCTTACAAAATCAGGATTTTGAGAATTCCAAAACTGTTTTCTCTCTGAGAGATTCTTCTTGTATCTCAGATTTCTTTGATGCTTTCGATCAGCCACCTGTTTTGGATTTCTATGAATGTTGGCCTTTCGTTTCGAAGTATGGGCACAACATTCACTTTTTGCTGAAGAAGTATCACTAGTGGTTCGCATCGGTTCGTCCAAAGGGGTTTTAGTTCCACTTGTGCTCGGCACATCATACTTTGTAGGCTCATTTAGTGGTTCAGGTATGTATCTACCTTTTACTCTCCATGAAGTTTTCTGAGAAAGACTCTTCGTCTCATCCGCGTTGTCTATTGGAGCTGACCAGAAAAATTCATCACATCCTCCAGCGTTGTCTTCTTCTACCATAGTTGTTAACTCTGCAGTTTGTTGTGGAGTGACTCCTGGTACTGTGTAGACTTGGTTTGGGGTAATTTGAACCTTTTGGTATACAACAACTTTAGCTTTGAGAACTTTGGTTTTGTCAACAGACGAACGAAAAAACTCAACGGAGTTTTCAGAAATTAGGTTCTTTTGTGACTTAGGTTCGTTTTTGGCTAATTCAGAATAGTCCACCAAATCCTCTACAGAGATTTCACTCATATCATCATCCTCATTAAGTTCAGATGTATTTTCAACATCAATTTTATTTTCTAAACTCAAATTGGCATTCAAAGAGTCAAATTTTTGTATGGTTCGGCTCTCACTTTCAATCTGTCATTTTCGTCTAACAGATTTTTGAGCATGTCCTTGTGGTCCTTGGACTTTATGTAAGATTCAATTTTGTCCAGACCTATTTTATACGCTGGAGACACTTCATCAGAAGATACAACACTTTCACAGTTGTAAGCTTCAGCATCGATTTCATCCTCCTTTAATTCAAGGAAGGGTAAAATCATACGATGTATCTTCTTCCCTATTTCACAATCAAGATGCAACCGAGTGATGTTAAAATAGAGTCTTTTAGCAATTAAACAAAACACATTTCTCTGTTGAAGAAGTTTAATATTGTCTCTTTGCAAATAAATAGAATCATCTTTAGATCTAAATAACTCCTTTTCCTTTTGCTTGATCCATATTCTTCGTTCCTCACTCTTTGAAGAAATCCTACTGATTTGATCAGTTAGGTTAGAATTTGTAACACGGGTTTGGGAGAGACTACTACTTATGCTTGAGAATTTTGATTTTAAGTTATTTAATTCCTTTTCATAATTATTAACAGTAATTTTTAGAGAAGCAAGAATATTTTGTACCTTTTTGATCAACTCATCACATTCGTTGATCTGAGCACTGGCAGGCTTGGCAGCAAAACATCGGTCCTCTCACTCCCTTTCCTCTGCAACTCCCCCATCAGTTGTGTATCCTCTCATGTGGGACACACCTTCGGTCACTACAAAGCATCTTCCCACATCATGTTCTTCTTTTGCCATCATAGCCTTTCCATGAGTGGGTCTCCTGACTTCATCATCCTCCGAATCTGTGGACCAGACCTCCATACCACCAAATTCATCATTGTTGTTCGCATCTTGCACAATTAAAGCATTCATGGTAGAGTTATTAGCAACAGACTTTCTTTTCTTTATTTCCTCCAATCTTCGTAGAAGGCTCGCTTCCTCATCTTCTTCATTTGCCTTTTCTTCTTTCTTTCTTAACATACAGTCTTTAGCAAAATGATTTTTGCCTCCACAGTCATGGCAGTCGAATCCTGAGTCTCCTCCAAAAACGAACCTAAGTCACAAAAGAACCTAATTTCTGAAAACTCCGTTGAGTTTGCTCGTTCGTTTGTCGACAAAACCAAAGTTCTCAAAGCTAAAGTTGTTGTATACCAAAAGGTTCAAATTACCCCAAACCAAGTCTACACAGTACCAGGAGTCACTCCACAACAAACTGCAGAGTTAACAGCTATGGTAGAAGAAGACAACGCTGGAGGATGTGACGAATTTTTTTGGTCGGCTCCAATAGACAACGCAGATGAGACGAAGGGTCTTTCTCAGAAAACTTCACGGAAAGTAAAAGGTAGATACATACCTGAACCACTAAATGAGCCTACAAAGTTTGATGTGCCGAGCACAAGTGGATAGCTGCTAAGTCAGCTTCCACTTTATCCCAATCGTTTCTCCATACAACATTCGAATCTTTGTTGCCCTTTGCATTTTAATGATCATTCTGAACAAAACTAGAATTTGGAAAATTAAAATTTTCGTGCTTAGGGTGTAAAAGATAAAGAAATAAAACAACATTTTAGGTATAATCTGTAATGTCGTAAGCAGACATAAGATAGTTGATTCTGGGCAAAAATCACTTCCTTCAAAGTCAAGAGAGACATTAAAGTGCTTGCTTGGTTTCCCATTGAATAACGCTCAAAAACTTGTTGAGAAGTTTTGAAAGGCATCTTTTAAAGGTTAAAGAGTGTGGCTTTTGCTTCAATTCATGATTTCGATACTTAACATAAGACCGAAACTAAATGAAGTACTTGTGAGATCATTGTGATCTGTTGAACAATTAGGTATGATAAACTTTATAGTGATGAGGGAAGGAAGAAATCTCAAAAAAAAATTAAACTGGATCTTTTAGGGTTAGAGAAACCTTGGTGAAAAGCGAACTCCTAAAGATCACTCAAAAGAAAAAAAAAGATTTCATAGGGTAACAAGTAAGATCTTGAATTTTTGAATTCACTGTCAATTCATTAGTGGTGTTGAAATTTGGGTTTCACTTAGTACATAGTGGCATGAAACTAAGATCATGAACACAGACTTGGTATAACCATAAACCTCAGTGGTTAAGAATGAAAGTCTCAGGGGTTATATTGATGAAATGAGTTATAGTGGAGAAAGATGATGAAGATGCTACAACAATATATTCGTCCACAATAACCAGAATGTATTTGTTTCCTCCAATGCTTTCGATGGACAATTGTGATTCGATGAACAAGATGCGGAAAATAAGATCAAACACAAATATGAAGATTAGGTCGAATGATCACTCGATTTATTCAAACATGAGGAATAAATTACACTTTCAACATAGACTAAAGAATCTAACACTACATAAGAAACCTCACAACTTGGCGGCTACATTATTCCTCACTCTTTGACTCTTCAGACTTTGACCCCATCTTCGGTTCCTCCTTGATCCTTTCGACGCTGTAACTACCCTGCCAGTTTCGGTTCTTATTGGCTGGGAATTTCTTCTTAATGAATTTTCTGGGATTGGACACCATCAGGGCATATTCTTCACCGGTTAGATCATAATTTGCAAGATCTAACTCCTCTTCTTCTTCAACTGAACTTTTTCCTTTGGAGACAAGAGCTAAAGAACCCATACTAGAAACCACATTCGTTTCCTTAGAGAAAGAATTCTCATGGGATTTTAAAATACCCACTAGTTTTGCCAGAGAATAAGACTTTAACTGTTCATGAGCTTTGACTGTTGACACAACAGCCATCCATTCGGGTCTGAGACCATTCATGAAGGTAACTTTTTTTTCGATAACTTTCCTTTCAATCCCATGCTTTATCATCTTACTTAAAAGATAATTCAAGTGATCAAAAGTATGAACAAGCTTTTCTTCAGGCTTCTGCTTAAAGTCACCAAATTCAGACAGCAAGAGAGTTTGAATAGAATGTTCCAAGTCTTCGCCTGTGGAATACAATTCTTTCAATCTATCCCATATCTCTTTAGCTGTAGTACAAGAACTCACTAAACGAAACGTATCCGACTGCAGCGCAAACCTTATCATTCTTAGGGCCTTGATATTGCATTGAAACTTCTTCTTTTCATCCTGAGGAATATCTTTGACATCATTGACAAGCTGATTGTATTATTTCTGTGTTTTAACAATCTTAGAGGTGCTTGTGTGAGCGAATGGGCCTGCAGTAATAGCTTCCCAAATTAAATAACCATTATCCTCCGATCCAATCATGTAGTCTTCAAAGTGATGCATCCAAACTTCATAGTCTTGTGTATACAAGATCGGTATTCTTGTTGTAGACCCTATGCTGTTGGAGATATTGATCGTATTGGTTTGTGAATCATCCATGGACATTGTAAATACTTTTGATCGATAACCTGTTAAAGATCAGACTTGTAATATATCGTTAGGGTTAGATCAACAATTAATTAAATGCTTCAATATAGAGTGACAACTCAATAAATATCAATCAATGCAGAATTAAAAACCCTAAGAACTTCTTCGACAGAAGAGATGTGTATGAATTACACAGTCTCTTGCTCTGATACCAATTGATGAGTTTAATACTCTTAGATCGATTAGATCTTTCACAAGTACGATTATAGAAATCAAACAATTCAAAATAATATGAGAATGAACACATATCTGAATCAAATGTATGCTTATGATTCAAAACAGAATCACGCCTCAGCAGAGCTCGATGAAGAACTTTCGCTGTAGAGGCGAGCTAGGGTTTACAAAACCATGAAGCAAATAAACAATGAAAGTGATGCCTACTAAGTCTGCATGCATGCAGCTTATATACAAAACCCTAGTACAAAAATATGCACGGTTGGACAGGCCCAATACCGACATTCAAATTGGGGTAAGGACCGAGCCCATGGCGCAATCTAATAGACCCAACAGATCTAATAAAAGAAACACTTTGGCTTCAAAATGTCAGAAAAACATCTCGAGTTCTCGAATAATAATACCCGCTAAAAATGTGAAGCATCCATAAAATGAAATCCGGATAAAAACTATGTGAGTCCAAAAACATGGTCCAGCAATGCCAAAAATTTGATCCAAGGACCAAAAATAAGTGCCACGTCACATTGCCAAAATAATCTTCGTCTTCAACATATCACAAATCCAAACTCGTGAAACCATAAGATCTGAACCAGATGCGAACACAAAATCATCTTGTGGTATAGTCCGAATAATAAATAATCTGAATCGGAAAACATCGAGTAATGCCAAAAATCTGATTCGTAAAGACCAAAAATAAGTGCCACATCACATCACTAAATAAATAATCGTCTTCAGAAGTCTTCAAAAATCCAAACTCAAACAATGATAATAATCAAATCCGGATGATATTCTCTCCCTATTTTTGATAATGAATGACCGGATTATCAAAAATCAACAAATCATCGGATGGAGAGAGTCGGATACCAAGAGCTAACAGAGAAACTCCCCCTAGATGTATGAAGGGTCTCGATAAGAAACGAGACAGAGTGAAAGAGATACTATTGCGGTCATGAGAAGGAGGGTGACATAGTTGCTGAAACTGTGTTGAGAAAATCATCTATTGTGCCAAAAATAATATCCAAATTTCCAAACTGCGGTACCGGAACACTTGAAGTGGCCTTCAATAGAGAGTAAAGTCCTCATGCTCAAGGTAAATGATTCGTCAACCAAAAATCATAAGCAACAAGTCATAAAATCCCATAAAGTGAAGAATGCGAAACAACTTTGTTGATCAATCGTCGCTGCGGTACAAGCATCACAAAGAATAATATGAAGTCCGACTGCGGTAGGAGTATTCTTCCAAAAATAATAACCGGCATGAAATGAACCAATGTGACAATCCAAAGTTCGGTTGTGGCAAAAATTGGTGTTAAAAATAATTAGTGTAATAAAAAAATTGGTTTTAATAAAAAAATGGCTAAATAAAAATAATTGGTGTAAAAAAAATAATTGGCTAGAAGAAAAAAAAACAATTAATTAAAAAAAATGCAAAACAAATCTGAATAAAAAAAATGAAGTCTAAAAAAAGGTTTAAAAAAAGAAGAAAAGGGAGGGGAGGAAAAAAGAATGAGGGAAGGAGAGGGGAGGAGCAAGAAGAAAGAGGGAGGAGGAGAAGGGAAGGTTGGTCGAAGGATGGAGCTGAAGGAGGAAGGCTATCTGAAGTCTGCTGCAAGGGTGGTTGCGGTGGGAAGTGATTGCGGTGGGTGGTCTTGGGTGCGGACGAGGACCTGGGTGCGGACGCAAAGGAAGGTGGATACAGGGAGCTGGCTGTGGTGCAAGCGAGGGCAAGTCAAGCAGCGGTCTGAGCTACGACATCGAGATGCGTTAGGCACGTGCTTGCAGTCCGAGGCTGCGGATCCGACCTTCGGTCCGAGGCTGCGGCCCGAGGTCTTCTATCAGCATTCAAGAGTGGACTTCGGTCAGCAGGGAAGGGGCTGCGGTCTATTGGCTGCGGACCAAGAGGTTGCGGGTATGGCTTCGAATCAGGGGCTGAGAAGGGATGCTGAGAGACTTCTTAGGAGACTCCGGTAGGTAGTTTTTGGCGGCGGTTCTGGGCTCCGAGAAGGGCTAAATATATGATGAAAAATGCTATTTTTTTCTTAAAAAATGGTACCACAAAGGCCATTTATTCATATTTTAATGATGGAATCTTTTTATAAAGCATTCTAAGTTAAAGGTGGGTCTTGGGAAGGCAAAAAAGAAGAGTGTGCAGGATTTTTTAGGGACAAAAGGTGATGAGATTGGACAATATCACATGGTTTTTGTCTTTTTGAGGGAGCAAATAGTGGAGCACTCTTTACCCAAAAGAGTAACAAGGACAAGATGTTTTATGCAAACACTTAAACACGTCCATATGCACTAATTTGAAGATTCACTACAACAAGTAAAAGGTAGAATGTATGAATATCATACCTTTTTGATGATCGTAATAAACATGTCGTAGAAAAAAAAATCTTCTAGAACTATCTTCAAGAATAGTAAGCCCATAATTTTTTGTGTCTCATTTCCAACGCATAAATAAAATGCTTGGAGCACATCTTCAACTTTTTCGAGACCACATAATTAATTTCTTCTCCCATTTTTCTTCATTTCTTCAACAGCAAAAAAATAATAACTTTTAGGAACATCTTTTTCCAGTAGAAAATAGAACGAGCAGCAGCAACAACATTTTATTTTTACTAAGATAAAATCACCCCAGAAAAATAGAACTAAGAACAAACTCATAAAAAAATTCCGGTAAGAAACCCGAAAAATTTTCTTTTAGAACCACCGAAAAATCACAAGATAATCACCGAACAGGAGTCGTTCCCTTGAACTAATCGTGAGATCTTCAAGGTACGGCTCTGATACCCATTTTAGAGACCCATTTTTATGACGAACGGTGAGTGCACAAGTAACATATTATGAGTTCATAAAAAAACTAAGAACAAAGAGAGAATAATATTGATATTCATGAAGAACTTGGTGGGATAGAAACTCTCCCTGGGTGGGAGAACCCACCAACTTTCTCTCTCTAGATTACATTTTGCGAAGTAAAGTAATCTCTAAGAAAAGTAAAGTGAGCTAGCTATAAGAATAAATGACCATCTCTCCCTTTATATAGGAGGGAGAGTATTTACACCACAAAATACAATAAAGGGAAAATACAACCTAACTATCACACATTATTTGTGGAGCATTTCCATGCATCAACAATACTGTAGATGACAATGATGAGGAAGAGGAGACAATCACTGAAGAACTGAAGCGAAAGGTAAGGGAAAGGGAAATCGATCTCAACGCCAAGATTATAAAGGATGCTGAAGAGAAGGAAAGAAGATTGAAGGAGGCTCATGATCTCCTAGAAAGCAAGAAAACCCTTTTCCCCTTCTGGACTTTGGAGAAGCTGATCAAAGAAGCCATCGATTCTCCTAGCACTCATTGGCTTGAGCCAGTAGTGTCTTTGGACTGTGAAAACACAAAGGATTCTTAGTTTGATATGCCCATCACTCGGAAGGCCTTTCTTTTTCACTGCTTCCTTCAAATTGCAAAAGTACCACATCTAGACCCAAAGGTTGATCGTGAGCTCATTGACTACTATTTGGAGTTCGCTCAACCTCAATATCTTACTTGAAGTGCTCATAAAATTATCACAGTTCAGGTCCTTAAGCCTCAAGCAGTAGGGAAATTTATCAACATCAAATTCAAGGTTACTAGAGGTTCGGCCATGTCTGAGCATACCTTCTCCCTTGCTGATCTACCTAATCTCAATCCTCATGATTGGATTGTTCTCCACAACTTTCTTCTCTCCAACCCTGTTGAATATGAGCCAATAATTGATCATTTGAAAAGATTGTTAGTCTGATACATTTTGGAGGTAGCTAAGATGGATCAAGAGATCGCTTCGATTCTCAGAAAGAAGCCCACCATTTTGCCTGTTGGTTCTGCAAGTGATGTCAACAAGATGAAAATGAGAAAGATTGATCCGGTGTTAAACTCTGTGATGTTCACCAAGCACGATGGTAAGAAATGCATGTTCGCTTTAACTGATAAATATCTCTTTACTACTTCGTGCTTGGAGTATGTTTTGGGAATAATTCACAGATGCAAGCAAAATAGTGAAAGCGATAAGAAGTACTTCACAGATATGATAAGATGGTATATCCACTTTCGCCATGTTCTTCTTGATGTGATTCCATGCTTATTCAAGGTAGTGAAGCGATCTGCTGTCAATCAACGGAAGTGAAGGTCTCGCCCCAATTGACGCAAAGGGGGAGATTGTTGGGATCTTAGTGTTGCGTCTTGGGCTCGTTGCTTGTTAGCTCTGTTTTGTAACCGGTTTGGGCCTATCCAACCATGTATTATTTTATTCTAGGGTTTTTGTATTTAAGGTGCATGCATTCATCCTTAGCAATTAACGCTTTTGTAATTCTCATCATAGTATTCTAAACCCTAGCTCGCCTCTACAATGGAAGTTCTTAATTGAGCTCTAATGAGGTGTGACTACGTTTGAATCATAAGCATTATATTGATTCTATCTTGTGTTGTTTGTTCTTCATTGATTTACCTGTGAAATATCTAAACGATCTAGTGATTATATCTCATAAATTGGTATTAATGATATCTTCATTTCTCGTTTAGATTAATTTGGCTAAAAATCGACCGATATCAAATTCAATATTCGCTTTGTGTACTGCTATGCTAAATCTTAGAAAAATCATAACTTCCTCATACGAAGTCAGATTTAGACCTTCTTTTTATGAATGCTCTCGGTTTAAAGTATACCACAACTTTATTTAGACTACTAAGGATAAAAATTATTTTATCGTAAATTCACTTTTTACTATTCCCGGTGTGGTGTTGGTTTTGCCGCATAACTTCGATAGGTCATAACTTCTTCGTTATAAGTTGGATTTCAGCGTTCTTTATATATCCGGAAGCCTTGTAACGACCACTTCAACTTTATTCAAGGATATTGGTTCAAATGTTCATTCTATTTTTGACGCATATTTTTATTATTATTATTTTATTATATCGTTATAAGCACATATGTTGCACATAAATCACATACATCACATAGTACTCATATAATTCCTCTTCATTACTTCAAATTAGGTTACAATTTTTGAAACTAACTATTACATCATTATGAAAATACTTAGCCAGAAACGTGGGTGTTACACATTGGGGTTGCACTATCCAGTTATTCAGCGAGCAGTATTCGATTAATTAATTCCCATTCCTCTACGTGGTAACAAGGTTATTGTAGGTATGGATTGGTTGAACCCTAATAGGGTGGTGATCGATTGTGAGAAGCAGTTAGTACAAATTCAGATCCTAAGTAGGGGAGAGTTATTGGTTCATGGGGAGGGTTCTCAGCATGGTCCGATTTTGTGTTCAGCAGCGAGGGCCAAACCCTATTTTCAGTAGGCTTGTTCTGGTTATATCGCCTATGTCATGGATACCCGGGATAAGGGTAAGGCAGCTATGGATGATGTGCCGATTGTGTAGGACTATCCTAATGTGTTTCCACAAGATTTGTCAAGGGTGCCTCCAGAGAGGCAGGTTGAGTTCAAGACTGATCTGGTTCCGGGTACGACTCTGATAGCCAAAGTACTGTATTGGTTAGCTCCTCCTAGGATGCAAGAGTTGCCTACACAGTTGCAGTATCTGTTAGACAAGGGATTTATATGACCGATCAGTTGGCCTTGGGGAGCACCAATCTTGTTCTTGAAGAAGAAGGATGGGTCTCATCGTTTGTGCATCGACTATCTGGGAGCTGAATAAGGTAACGATGAAGGATTGTTATCCACTCTCGAGAATTGAAAATATTTTTACTAGCGTGCATGTTGGTTCTCCAAGATTGATTTTTGATCGGGTTATCATCAGATGCGGGTAAGGGATGACGATGTGCAGAAGAAAAGCTTCCGGACTCATTATGGTCATTATGAGTTCGTGCTGATGCCTTTTGGGCTCACCCCTGCTCTAGCCGCGTTCATGGATTTCATTAACTGTGTGTGCAGGCTGATGCTAGATCGGTCTGAGATTGTATTTATCGATGATATATTGGTTTTTTGAAGACTCGGGAGCAACACGAGGAACACTCAATGGAAGTGTTGGAGACTTTGAGGAGGGAGATACTTTCATAAAGTTCTTCAAGTGTGATTTATGGTTGCGCGAGGTGTAGTTTCGAGGACGAGATGCAGTGGGAGTTTTCGAGGTCTCCATCTGAGGTTCATAGTTTTCTTGGTTTGGCAGGTTTTTATCGGAGATTCATCCAGGATTTCTCCAAGATGGTTGTTCCTTTGACCCGACTGACCAAGAAGACATTTACATTTCGCTAGGGGCTTGAGCAACAGGTAAGTTTCGAGACTTTGAGAAAGTGGTTGTGTGAGGTGCCGATTCTGACCCTGCCAGAGGGCATTGATGATTTTCATGTTTTATTGTGATGCTTCGATCATAGGATTAGGGGAAATTATAATGCATAGGGTTCATGTTATCGCTTACACTTCGAGGCTGCTAAAGCCTCATGAATCGAATTATCTGACACATGATTTGGAGTTGGTGGCTGTGGTTTTCGTCCTCAATATTTTCCGGCATTACCTTTATGGATCCGTTGTACTATTTACACATATCATAAGAGCCTAAGTTATTTTAAGGATCATCCGCATCTGAACATGAGGCAGTGTCGATGGTTGGATGTGGTGAAGGATTATGATTGTGGGATCCTGTACCACCCGGGGAAGGCCATTATGGTGGCCGATTCTCTTAGCCGTAAGGCGGTTGTGGCTTCGATTAGAGACATATATTTGAGGATGACAATGATTACTCCGTTGTTGGAGCAAATTTATGATGCACAAGTCAAGGAAATGAAGGAGGAGCACCAAAAGAGTGAGCGTATTGTGGGTCAGGTGCCTTCCTTCAATTATGATAGTTGTAGATTGTTTACTCTGCATCGACGATTTTGGGTTCGGTACTAGGGTAGTGTACGTAAGATTCTAATGGAGAAGGCTCGCAATTCGATGTTCTCCATTCATCCTGGGGCGACAAAGATGTATAGGGATTTTCGTCCTGATTATTGGTGGCCTTGCATAAAGTAGGATGTGGCATGGTAAGTGGAGTGGTATTTGACTTGTAGGAAAGTCATGGCCGAGCACCAGCAACCTCACAATAAGATGTAGTCGTTGGAGATTTCCTTTTGGAAATAAGAAGATATTGTAACAGCCCGGAATCTCAGGTATTATTAAATTATGTTTTTGGGGGTGATTTAAGAGGGGACTCGGCGAGTTGGAGCCTAGACTCGCCGAGTAGGATCGCAGACTTGGTCGCGGGTTCGCGACTGGACTCGACGAGTCAAGATATGGACTCGGCGAGTCGACGCTGTTCAGCAGAAACCCTAACCGTTCGGTTTTGGATCGTATATAACGCCTCTTAGGCCGTCATTGCCCGTATTTTGGTCGATTGAGAAGAACCCTAATCGTTGTGGACGCCTAGAGCAGGAGAGAAAGCTATTGGAACTTGGAGGAACTTGTTAGGCAAGAAGAAGAAGAATTTGGCCAAAGGAATATCAAGGAGGATCGAGTCCTGAGGTTTGGGGGACACAGAGAGTGCGTTTTCAAGTAATACTCGGACCATTTCTGTTATTTTGATGTGTATACGAATCTAGGGTTTATGAAACCCATTTAGTGATTAGATGGGTTATTATGTTATTACCAGACGTTTATATCCCAGTAATAAGATGTTTAGAAGTCCAGAAAGTCCTATGATTGTATATCTCGGGACCATACGTAATTTAGGGAGCAGTTGCTCGTCTGCATGGCATGGACTCGCCGAGTTGTTCTTCAGACTCGGCGAGTAGCTTGAAGATTCACTGGGACTCGCCGAGTTGTTCATCAGACTCGGCGAGTGGAGTCGGGGTGGCCCCGCGATTCTTCCAGGAGTAACTCGTCGGGTCGAGGAGGATACTCGACGAGTAGATAGGGAATCTCAGAGAGTTGGAGGACGTCTAGACTCGCCGAGTCGCCATGGCACTCGCCGAGTCCGGTCGAGTTGACCGTTGACTGTTGACCAGAGTTGACCTAAGTCTGACTTCTTAGGGATAGTCACACTTAGAAGATATAAGTGTTAATGAGATATGTGATGTTATAGGGAGGTTGTAGCTCGTCGGATTGTGCACGAGTCATTTCGGGATTTGCTAGCTTTCAGCTTTTACGAGGTGAGTCTTCTCACTATACTGTACCCGGAAGGGTTTGACTGTGTGACCGGAAGGTCGGATATGATATGTGATATGTATGCTATATGTGGTAAGTTATTTGTTATATGTGCTATGTATGTCATGGGCCGGAAGGCGAATATATTATGGGCCGGAAGGCAATATGTTATGGGCCGGAAGGCGATATGTTGTGTGATGGACCGGAAGGTCGGCGTGGGTAGGACCGGAAGGTTTACCCAGCAGAGACGGAAGTCCCCTGAGACACATGGACCGGAAGGTCAGGGCCTGGAAAGGCGTATGTGCGTAAGTTGTATATTGGGGAACTCACTAAGCATTTATGCTTACAGTTGTTGTGCATGTATTTCAGGTACTAGCGAGGACCGTGGGAAGGCGCCGGCGTGATCGATACACACTGAAGAATGCTTTTATGATCTTGGGATTTTGATTATTTGTATTTGACAAAATACCTAAACTATTTATGCCTTGTTTCGAATGGAAATAAATATATTTTTAAAAATGAAAAATTTGTTTGAAAATTTGCGTTGTTACAGATATTACCAAGGATTTTATCACGAAGCTACCCCAGACTGTGTGTGGAGTGGATTCGATTTAGTTCATTGTGGACCGTTTGATCAAGAGTTCGCTTTTCATCCTAATCCAGGAGAGTGTTTCTGCTGAGAAGTTGGCTGAGATTTATATCAGAGAGGTTGTGACACGTCATGGGGTGTCGGTATTGGTGGTTTCTGACAGAGATTTCCGGTTTATGTCCAGGTTTTGGAAAAGGTTTCAACACGAGTTGGGCACTCGTCTCCATTTCATCATAGCTTTCCATCCGTAGATCAGTGGTCAGAGTGAGCGGACTATTCATACCCTCGAGGATATGCTGCAGACGTGTGTTCTAGATTTCGGTGGGAGTTAGGATACATATCTTCCGCTAACATAATTTTTGTATAACAACAGTTATCACTCCAACATTGATCAACCTCCTTTCGAGATGCTCTATGGGAGGAAGTGTAAGACCCCGATTAGTTGGGGCGAGGTCGGTCAACAGGTAATTGGGAGTACCGAGGTGGTACTCAAGACCACTAAGCTAATTCAACAGGTTAAGAGTAGGCTCCAGATATCTCACAGTCGGCAGAAGAGTTATGTCCACAGGCTACGGTCAGATTTAGAGTTCCAGGTGGGAGATATGGTTCTTCTGAACGTATCACCTTGGAAAGGTGTCATCCAAATCAGGAAGCAGAGCAAGATTGGCCCCAAGTATATTGGTTCCATCAGGTTTTTGGCTCGGGTGGGTTGAGTCAGATTCATTGCACATTCCATGTCTCTCAGTTGCGGAAGTGTATAGTAGATGATTCCGTAGTGGTACCATTAGAGGATATTCAGGTGGATGACCGCCTGAATTATATTGAGAGATCAGTGGCGATTCTGGATCGGAAGACGAGAACCTTGAAGAATAAGGTTGTTAAGTTGGTGAAGGTGCAATGGCAGCACCTCAAGGCTTTGGAGTGGACTTCCAAGCCCGAGAATGAGATAAGGGAGCAATATCCGGAGTTTTTCGGGGCAGTGGACTTCGAGGATGAAGTCTAATTCAAGTAGAGGAGAGATGTAACACTTGGATCTTGGTATGTTTCATTAAAGGCCTTTTATTTTGAAAATGTTGCATTTTAGCCCTTGGAGTGCTACACGGGGCGTACCACATGGTACGCTTAGCATACTAAGCAGATGCAGACGGGATTGCGAGGCCTCGTACGTTGGGTGTACAAAGGTTACGCTTAGCATACGAGGAGAATATAAAACCCTAATTTTAGGGTGTTTTACCCAATTTAAGGACCTTAAGTCCCTAGGGTTGGCCTCTTTACCAGCCCACCAACCTCTTAAAACCATAAATCGACCCTTAAGTCTTCTTCGTGGTATTCTTGATCTCTTGAGAAAATTTAAATGTTTATTTTTCCCTTTGTGAAGGAAGTAAAGAAGATTGATGGTGCTTTTCTTGGCGAGGAGTATATAGATCCAGAATCATCATGCATCTGTTAAGTCACCCATTAAGTACTTTTTAAGCTTAAGAGCTTAATTTAGGCATGCATGAATGAAAAGTTAGCAACTTTACGTGACAATCCATCTCAAGGAAGTCGGATCTATGTTTTGGAGCAATGTCTTAATGGATTAAGGGTTAAATGTGAGTTATGGCTGAATGGGTGAGTACGTTGGGCGTATAAGTCTGTACACGTTGCGTACAAGCCATTTAGCACGTACGCTTAGCGTACAATTGAGTACACCCCACGTACTCAATCTGATAGGCTTCGCATCTTGGGCATTGAGTTTGGGCCATTCTATTGGGCTTAGATGCTTGTGGTCTTTTTGGGCCATCTGAATGCATGTGTTTCGACTAGGAAAAATTGGTGGGCCTTGGGGTATGGCCCATGTAAGCGTTTGGGCCCAATTTTCCATGTATTGACCTTAGATGATTAATTGGTTTTGGGCCTTTTAGATTGTAGGTCTGGGCCTTAGTCTTGGACCAAACTAGGTAAGGATTAAAATTGTCTTTTTACCTTAAGTATGGATTGATAATTATAGATTGGAATCTAATTGTTATTTGGGTGTTATTTGAAATTGATAGCTCGGAGATTTTTCGGATCAGTAGCTAGGGATTATCAGTGTGATTCAGCAGTGCGAGGTGAGTTTACTTACTGGGTTTAGCATGTTGAAGGCACCAATGCAGGCGCATAATTATGGTATGTTAGTATGCTAGTTGTCTGCATGACTCTTATCTGTGTTATGTACTTGTATGCTTACTGGGTGGGGGACGATGACCATTTTGTATGCTATGTATCTTTGTGATTATTGCATGTGTATGTTTTTATTTGTTATACGAATGCTAGGCGGGGCCCGATCTGTATACCGAGCGGGGCTCGATGTCGGGCGAGGCCCGATGACGGGCGGGGGGCATTATATGTTTATTATGTATGTTATGTGGTATTTTGAGGAACTCATTAGGCTTTGTGCATACGGTTTCCAAGTTATGTTTCAAGTACTTCCAATTCCAAAGGGAAGGGCTCGAGAAGATTGCAGGGCACACACCACCTCGTTCCACATTTTCTTGATTTACTCTGATATGTCGTGATGATTGATACATTTGTTTATTTGGATTTGTATGACAATGTTTTTGGAATACTCGTTTTCTTAATTTAAAAATAAAATTTTTGGGTCTTATTTTTGGGATGTTTCAAATCCAATATATTTAAATTTATAATATATACAGAAAAATATTTTCCGAAAGACACCCATCCAAATATAATGCAAATTATATATATATATATATATATATATATATATATATATATATATATATATGGTGTTAAAGTTGATCTTATGGAAGTCTTTTAGCTAGCACAAAAGAGGTTAAAGAAAATAATGATGGGTTTATTACTATGATGAAGAAGAGTAAAGGGTATAATCCGAAAATCAGTCAAAATGAAGTTATAGGGATGAATAATCCTTTATTGAACCAGGGGTAGTCTGGAAATTTCTCAAAAAATGGCAGAGCAGGGGCTGGTGCTGGAAATCGCATGCAGGGGCAAAATGGGAATAATTCAAATAATGGAAAATATGGTGCTAATTTTGGAAATCGCTATCAAGGGCATAATGGGAATAATTTAAAAAATTTGGATTTCAGTGCTGACCAAGGTGGGAAAGCTGGTAGTAAAAATGGGCAGGGGTATTATGGGAACAATAATGGAATGAATGGTAATAAAGGAATTTTTTTTTTTTGAAAAAGGGCAAAGCAGCAATTCTAAAGGCATTTATCAGAAAGGTAGTGGTACTGGGGTTTTTGGTTCAAATTAGGATAGTTTGGGAAGTTCCAGTGAGAAAGGAATTAAGATGGAAAACTTGAAAAAGGGGGATTTGGGCAATAATTCAGATTCCAAGCAGGTTTCTGTTCCAAAAACGGGAGGGATGTTAAAGTTTGAGCTAATTTTGATAAGCACCATCAAAATGTTAACGGTGTTGCTCCGATTAATTTAAATTTAAGCAATTTGTTTGGAGGTCTTCAAGATTTTGGTAAAGAAGAAAATATGGAAGCTTTGTATGCAGAATTTGGATTGGATAAGACTGATTACGAGAATTATATGAATCAATTGGAAGTTACCGATGGTATCACGGGTTTGGATACCAACATTGAATCTGTTTCAATGACGATAAGTTTCAGCTTCTAGAATGTGAGGGTATGATCCTTTTTAATGTGTATTGGTGTTTTTTGGATTCTTTGAAGGATGGTGTTTTTTGGTCTCTGGAATGTGGAGGTTTAAGAGCTACATAAAGATTGAAGTCTTTGAGGATTGTCCTAGATGGAAGAGCTTTCTTTTTGATCTCATTGTTTTTTATTTTAGAAGCTATATTTGGTTTCACTTGTTATAGTGGAATTGGACTTCGAAGTGGATTGGTTGGCGGAGCTTAGATAGATGTTTTTAAATTTTTTCCCTAGTTGTTAGCTTGTTAGTTGTCTAGTTTGGTTTTTTGTTGTAGTTAGTTTTTTTTGGGGCGGTGGCCCTCTTCTCTTTGTATTGTTTTCTCTTTTTTAATAAATTTTGCCAAGGGGTTTTTTTCCCCTTTTATCCAAAAAATTATCCAAAATACTAGTCTAAAATACTAACACAATCAAAACATTATAAAAATCGTAAAAGTAAATACTCATCATCATCGCTCACCTCGTTTCCTCCGATTTCATTTCCCTGTGGCAACGAACAAAATCATTCTTCAAGTGCGCCATTACATATCGGGTCTTTTAACATTGTTTGAAGCATGTCTAACTACAAGGAAAACTACACAATCTTATAACTAAAACCAACAACTTAGGACAATATAAGCAAAGTACAAACCACATACATCGTACACATATTGTATATACATTATAACATTGTAATTTTTTTTCATTTTGCCATTATAGCATTGTACTATAGAAACTAAGGTCGTGATGATTATAGCATCCAATTTTTTTCATTTTCCCAATATAACATTGTACTCTCCAAATACACTTAAACATACGTCCTACACATATTGCATATAATACATTATTATCATTTTACTTTTTTCATTTTCTCCATTATAGCATTGTACTTTCAAAAACTAACAATTAACAAACTACAAAATACCAACATATCAAACTATAACCAAACTACAAAATACCAATATATCAAACTATAACCAAACTAACCATTACCAAAATATAAACTATTACCAAACTAACATCTACCAAACTTTAAAAAGCCCTCATATTAAACTATAAACAAAGTATATATATATATATATATATATATATATATATATATATATATATATATATATATGTGTGTGTGTGTGTGTGTGTGTGTGTGTATTTGAGATTTTGGAATTAAATAGTCTTGTTACATGTGATTGTGGCGGTGGTTGTGTCAGTGGTGGTTCATAATGGCACATCGACACAATCGTAGAAGGTTTACACATGACGCCTCTGATATGATCACGTCAAGCAGCCAAAATTCTTTGAAAACACATTTTTAAGTCCTTTGATGTACTACTTGCTTCAGAAGAAGCTTGAGTTTTTTGATTTATCTCTTGGAGTAAGTCATTCTATATTTTTTCAAAAAAAATGATTAGCATCATAATGTACATATAACAACTTACTTGAAAATACAAATTAGCCACTTATATATTGCTACTTTCTTGTAGGACTATTAAATACCCCTTGACGATCGGTATTAGCTTTAGAAAATGCTTCGAGTCTAGTGATGTCCTATTTGACATTAAACACTAGATTAATTATACTTTAAATAAACAGTTAAATATATCATAACGTACTTATTTGAAAGAGGCACTACTATACGAGCACGATCCTCCTCTATTTACAACTTGTTTGTTGTGCACAAACTCCTTTGTTTCCCGTATAAAACTTTTTAAATCCAAGTGTTTAAAAGTGTTCGATTGTGTGCGCTGAATTTTCTAGTGACATACCCTCTGGGGGGTTGGCTAATGCCCTTGGGATATATGCATTCTGCAAGCCCTACGACATTATGAAAATAAGTATGCATTTTACTTTTCTGAACTTTGTAAATTTTTTAAAGTCACATCAACGCTATGCAACAACTGAGCACGTTGGGGATCCAAGTTAGCCTAATTGTAAGGTCCTGAAACGGATCTTACCAGTGATCAAACAAACAAAACAATCAATAATAATGAGAATGAAGTAGAAACAGAAATCAGAACAAGCTTGCACACGCTTCTATTAATTGAAAGACGTATGGTAGAACTTGTCTATAGCGACTGTGAACTCTGTGGCATCAACAACCATTAAATGACCTAGCTAGCATCCATATATAGTGGACTGGGGCCGACTTTGGGTTTACGGCCGCAAACAGGCTTACGGCCATAAACTCACAACATGGCCATAAACTACCATTAACACTACCAAAATAGCATATCGACACAAAAGAACCTATTACAACGAAAGCTAGACCAAACCATTAATTGGACCCTTCAATCTCCCCTTTAGTTTGGTGCTAGCTTGAAGTTAATCTTTGTCAACCACCATCACGTCTGCCTGCCCCATTGCCCCGTTCCACATACGTTTATTGATGATCTCAGCAACCATGGATGTGTATTCCTTCGCATCTGGCTCAAAAATCTCCTTAGCAACTATAATTTGATGAAGACTCAGATGATGAATATCCCACTTCCTTTAACTGGAACAAATCCCTTCAATCATAAAGACGGATGCATCCATTTTTAAGCTTGATAACAACAGATGTTGTAGTCTCGTCGAAAGCCTAGTACTCCATGTAGCTTGGAGATCCATCTGGGTAACTTTGAAGCACAGGGATTTGTTTGACCTGATTGGTTGCAGACCACATCACCATCTGAAGAAGATGACCAGTCTTGGGATCTATGACGTCAGGATAATGCTTTATAACAAAATCAGCAGTGTTCATCGAACGAAAACCCTTTTTCACCTGGTCTTGTAGAAAATGTCTGAACTGAGTTGCCTATTGATTGTCTAAGGGATTTGAAAAAGGAGATTGGGATAGCTCTGATAGATCCACGCTAGTCCCCGAATTGAAATCATGACAATCTTTGTAGAGCTCTGTGTTGCCACTCTTTCTCCGCACTAACCACGTGTTTAGGATATGATGAAATCCCCAAGAAATAATCCCAGACCTATCACCATATGTATCTCTAAAGCGTACAACCCCAAGATCCGTAACGGTGATTGTTGGTTGATCTCCAAGTGCATTCTTGTGAGAACTCCTCTTAAACAAGACTTGTCCCTTTTCAACAGCTTTATCTTGTCTATCATGTATACTTTCCACAACATGTGGAGCATGAGCGGGCTCTTCTTCAAAACGATTAACGACCGGTGGTGTCTAAACGGTTGGCATGGCAACAGGAAAAGCTTGAGTATGAAGATTGATCTTGTACTCGTCTACAGATGTGTGGTATTTGTCACCAAGATCTCCTTCAAGCTTCTTTTTCAACTCAAAATAACTGGAGGTAAGGAGATTAAAATGGTCTTGAAGATGAGATATTTTCTTTGTCTTTATCGCTCGATCATCCTGAAGATCAGACACTTGAGATTTTAGTTTGGCATTCTCATTTAATAACTCATTGATTTGAATATCATGTTGAATGTTCTTCTGATCCAGGGCACTGATCTTCTTTTGAAGCTCATCAACTGACGGTTTAGATGCTCCTTGGTGACCTTCTTCGAAAGAAATTCCTTTGCCACGAGAAGAAGGATCTACATTTTCATTTTGAGCGAGACGCATAGCCAATTGCACAGAGGCATTATCAGGATCTATCTTAGGAGGAGAGAATCCTGGTGGAGCAGAAGAGTCACCAACTTCAAAAGTGGTGCTAGGACCTCCATGAAACGGTTATGTTGATACGATGGCTAGTGTAGTAGTTGGCGTAATCGACATGTCATAAGACAAGTCAAAATTCAAAGGCCCAAACCAAGGATCACGTCTTCTTCTCTTACATGGAGGCTGTAAGGTTTGGTCTGTTGTATCATCACCCTGAAGTGGTTCAATATTAGGTGAAGCAACGTCAAGGGGAGGAATCCGATAGTTTATGGCCGTAAACCCATGGCCGTAAGCTGATGACAGTAAACTGAGTTTATGGCCGTAAACTCTTGGCCGTAAGTTTGGGCCGTAAACTCCAATAGTTTGATTTTCGTCGATTTTGGCCTCAAAACCCATCGATTTCAAGAAGCAACTACATATCCTTGGTCGGAATCTTCCTACCTATGGGATAAACGGAGCAATTTCACGAAAACAAACAAATTTTTTTTGAAGTTGAGAGAGAGTGGAAGAAGTTTGCCGCCGGAATCAGAAAAGTGAGGGGTTTCCGGCTGTAAACCCCTTTAAATACCTTTGACCTTTTACATGTTGTCCGCACTGTGTAAGGCACAGTCAAATATTTTTAAGAAAAATCAAAAATAATACTTTGAGGATTTAAAAATTAAAATAAGACTAAAAATAAAACAAATAAAAAACTAAACAAAAATAAAAATAAAAATGAAAATAAAAATAAAACCAAAAGAAAATAAAAAATAAAAATAAAATTAAAAATTAAACATTTCTAAAATCTTGACATACACACAAATAGAATTAATGATAAAATAAAATAAAATTAAAATTAAAATTAAAACAAAACAAAACAATTTCCAAAATTTAAAATTTAAAATTTTTGATAATTACAAAATAAAATAAAATAAAACAAAAGTAAAATTCAAGACAAGATAGACTAAGCTTTATCTAAACAAACGTTGAATATAATTTTTGTGACTTATGGATCAAAGTTGTTAGACAGCCTTAGTCTACTTATCGGTACATTTATCTTCATGTCTATGTCTGATTGATCGTCGGTATTATGGTCCACTTAAACGCAAAAAATTTGTGACAATTTTGGACAAACTAAGAATGACAAGACATTTTAACCCTATATTCTTAGATATATTTCCTAGGGACCATTTAATTGACGACGACCAGAGATATTGTTGTCCACCTAAATTGAGCAGCGAGATCTACAGACAATCTGTATGTGTTCAATTTTAATTGTACTAGAACATGTTTTCCGCTTCCTGATATGCTCCAGTAATCAAGAATTTCCAAAATACTCCTTACACCGGGTGAGCAGACAATTATTAAGAGAGAAGATAGATTTAGAATGCATATGCTATACACCCAGGTCGGATCTCTTCCAATCATGCAGAGGATGAAACATATGACTAACTGAATTTTAGAGCGATTGAGAAAAAGAATGATGCATATATTGTGTACCAGGTCGAATTGTGAGTCACGCAGAGGAGACAACATATGGCTAACAAATAGAAAGAATTGCATACAAAGAAGATGCAGAGAGATAGAATTGCATATGTTATAGTCCAGGTCAGATCTCTGGATCATGCAGAGGAGGAAACATATGGCTAACAGACAGAAAGAAAGAAAATAAACTTCTACATACCTAATTTATCGGAATTCCTCAGTCACCCCATCAATACCGGAATTAAGGACAGAATCCACACATCGAGGAAAAGTTAATCCACAGTTCTAGATACAGGTTCTTTTAGTGTGACCAGTAAATTCTGATGTATATCTCCCTGCTCAACCTATCCGAGCGTCGTGTTATCAGGATAAACGGATCTAACTAGTTCAATATTTGTCAAGTCCTTGAATTCCTTAAGTTTAAATCTTCCTAGTCAAGTCCATTTAGAATCTTTCATGCCTACCGACGCATCGAGCACAGAGCGTAGACAATTTAACTTTGGTACGTTACGCAAATTCAGATTGTCCGTTATCACTTGATAATATCACTACACAACACATCACCTACAAGCAAGATAATCAGCAACATATTTTTGATTTTTTGATTTTTTTTATTGTTTTTGGATTTTTGAATTTTTTAAATTTTTGTTTGGTTTTTCTTTATTTCTCCCCCTAAATTTGTGCATGGGTGAGAATGAAATCACGAAAATGTGGAAATTTAAACTAAGCTAACCAAAGAGAAAAAGAAATAGAAGATCAAGAATTAAAAAAATAAAAATTAAAAAAAAAACTTAAATTAAGTAAAACGGTAAAAATAAAATTAATCCTCAAAACGTATCATCTTCAAAAATCTCACAAGCACATCGAATCGAGCTTTGTTAAAAGGCTTGGTGAACAAATCCACCACATTATTAGCAGTGGGAAGCTGTTCCGGCCGGATAAGTGAAAGTTCATAACAGTCTCTGATAAAAATGAATTTTGATATCAATGTGCTTGGTTTTTGAGTGTTGGACAGGATTTTTAGCAATTTGAATCGCAACCTCATTATCATAGTAGATAGGGGTTTCTAGATAATTCAAACTGTAATCCAACAGCTGATGTTGAATCCAAATGACTTGAAAGCAATAGGCAGATGCAGCAACGTATTCCGCTTCAGTTGTTGAAGTTGAGACAGTGTGTTGCTTCTTGCACTGCCATGACACCAGCCGATCTCCAAGATATTGACACCCTCCTGAAGTAGATTTCTTGTCAAGCTCACATCATCCATAATTACTGTCAACAAAAGCATATAAATCAAATTTAGAATTTTTCGGATACCAAAGACACAATTTCGGGCTGCCTTTAATATACCGAAAAATTGTTTTGACAGCAGTAAGATGTGAAAAATTAGGATTAGATTGATAATGTGCGCATTGACAAACTACAAACATGATGTCTGGTCGGCTTGCAGTAAGATACATCAACGATCCGATCATCGATCTATAGTGTGTCTAATCTGCGGATTCGCCATCAGCATCTGGAGTCAAAAGAGGTCTTTTAGCCATCGGCGTCGATGCAGGCTTAGCGCCTTGAAACCCGAACTTCTCAAGAATATCCTCCACATACTTGGCTTGATGTAGCAGGATTCCGGTTGAATTTTGTGTGACCTGAAGCTCCAGAAACATCGTCATTTCTCCCAACGAACTCATCTCGAACCACTTTTTCATAACACCTTCAAATTCCTTGCATAGCTGCGGACTGGTAGACCCGAAGATAATGTCGTCAACGTAGATTTGAACCAGAATCTGATCATTACCAACATGCTTGATAAACAAAGTTTGATCGATAGTGCCACAAGAGTGTCCATGCTCAAGCAAGTGCTTTGTTAGAGTCGCATACCATGCTCGAGGAGCTTGAGGTAACCCATACATTGTCTTGTCCAACTTGTAGACATGATTAGGAAACTTCGAGTTAACAAAACCAGGGGCTGATCAACATATATTTCTTCCTTCACCTTGCCATACAACAAGCCAGTCTTGACGTCCATTTGATAAACCGTGAAGTTCATGTAAGAGGCATATGCAAGGAAGATACGAATAGCCTCCAAGCGAGCTACTGGAGCATAAACTTCAGTATATTCAAGACCCTCGACTTGTCGAAACCCGCGAACCACCAATATAGCTTTATTTCGCACTATGACCCCTGAATAATTCTGCTTGTTTCGATAGACCCAACGTGTGTCAAGAGACTTTTTGCCCTTTGGTAACTCAACCAATTTCCAAACCCCAAGTTTTTCAAACCGATTCAACTCCTCATGCATTGCATCTACCTAGGTGGGCTCTTTCAGAGCCATTTCAACATTCTTGGGCTCTATTTGAGAGATAAAGCAAGAGTAGACACATGTATTGGCATCTCCACTCCGACTTCTGGTTTTAACGTCATCGCCCAGCTGACCAATGATGTTTCTCGATCGGATGATCGCGTTGAATTCTTGAGGGTATCTCCTGGCTGATATCATTAAGCGAGATGGGAAGATTGTGAATGTTGACACCTCCTTCATTTGCTGATTGTTCCACACCGGATGACTCTACTACAAATTCATTAGAAATGTCTTCAGGAAGGAGTACTTCCATAAAATTTGAAGTGACAACGGAAGCCTCTCTAGACATGAACTCTCTTTCAATAGGAGTGAGTGGTGTAGCCTCAGCATCAGGAGTATCATTCTGAAATGGAGATTTTGGACTATCAGGTGGTACAGATGATTCCCCCTCAGGCAAAGCAGAGGACTCCCCCTCAGATGGTGAAGAGGATACCGTTGGGGGTTTGTAGAAACTTCTTCGTCTTCGTCTTCAGAAACATTCTTCAAACCAGAGAAAGACCCAGACGATCTATCCGAAGACACATTTATGGACTTGAAAAGTGATGTGTAATCAAATAACCAATTCGGACCTACTCGAGCATCTGTTTCGTTCTCCTCTAACCAGCGCCCACGTCATAGGATTCCACAATCTGCTTCATCTTCTTATTGTAGGCCCTATATGCAGTGTGTGCAGCATAACCTACGAAGTAACAATCATCGAATTTGGCATTAAACTTCAGGTTGGACTCTAGGTGAAGAAGGGTGCAATGTCAGCCAAATACGTGAAAATGACTAACGGATAGCTTGTGACCATATAGAATCTCATACGGAGTCTTCATCTGAGCTTTGTTGATCAACACACGATTCCGAACATAGCAAGTAGTGTTGATCGCCTCGACCCAAAAGAAAACTGGTAATTTGGAGTCACACAGCATCGTCCTTGCAGCGTCTTTTAAGGTTCTATTTCTCCTTTCAGCAATACCATTTTGTTGAGGTGTGTGAGCAGAGCTGTATTGATGCATAATCCCCTTTTCTGCGTAAAAATGGTCTAGAATGGAGTTCTTGAACTCTGTTCCGTTGTCGGTACGAAGCGCCTTCACCCTATGGTTGGTTTGGTTCTCAATTAGCACTATGAACTTCTTTATCAGTTCAGCAACCCCAGCTTTGTTGGATAAAAAGAAGACCCATGTAAAACGAGAGAAATCATCAATCACAACCAGACAGTATGAACTTTTGTTGATGCTAAGGACGTTGACTGGACCGAACAAGTCCTTATGTAATAATTGGAGCAGCTGACTGATTAAGTTAACCTGTTTTGGCTGGTGTGGTTTTCTATGATGTTTACCCTGGGCACCTGACACACACTTTTCAAACGTTATGAAATCTCTGACAGGTAAACCATGACCCATCTCATTCTTAGCAAGACGATTTAGGTTTTTGGTGTTAGCATGACGGAATCTTCGGTGCCACAACATTGCATTTTGTTTTGAGATCTTTGAAAAGAGGCACGTAACTTGTTCTGGAAGATTGCTATTCATATCAATAATGTAAGCATTTCCATCCCTTTTAGATTTGACAAGAATCAACTCTTCTGGGATGACAATTCCTGGCTTGAGAATCATACATTCCTTGTCAGTGAAATAAGTAGAATAGCCTTTGTCGCATATCTAAGACACACTCAACAAACTATGCTTTAATTCATGAACAAAGTTGACATTCTCGAAACTTACACTCCATTTGTAACGGTTCCTCTCTGAGAGATCTTGCCACATTTTCCACTCGCATAGGAAACATATCCCCCATTAAAAGATTGAATGTTGTTCAGTTGGGAGATATCTCCTGTCATATGCCGGGAGCAGCCGTTGTCGACGAACCAAGGTCTGACGACATTCCCCCACAACTGTCCCTGCATAATGTGCGAGATCATTCAGATTTGGGAACCCAGATTATCACTTTCCTGGGTTGACCCGTTGCCTTTTCTGATTTATTATTATTTACTAATTTTCCAGAGGATACTGATGATGGATTGGAACTTATTTTGGGCAGCCATTGATAATTAGGTTTTCTAACACTCACCGATGGTTTTGAAATAGGATTTTTATTAGTTTGCCTTGAGCACCTGGGTTTTCTACCTGAATTGGTTGAAGACCCAGAGCTGCTCCTTAACGAAATAAATCTTGGCTGAGCCATGTTTGGTTTTGGCAAACTATTCGGGACTTTATTATGAAAGACCTTTTTATTATTTTGAAAAACTCCTCATTTTCTACTACGATCATCCTTCCAATCATCATTCTGAGAACGAGTTTTAGATGACTTTCTAGTTAAAGACCTTCCTCTAAATTCGTTCTCTCCTCTTTGTGACATATAATGTACAAACATTCTATTAGGACAATTCCTAGTTATATGATCACCAACACCACAATTGAAACAAATTTGTTTGTTATTGTTAAAACCTGTACCGCTCTTTTCAAATTTGTTTTCCATACCGACACCCTTGCTTTTCTCACAAGAACATGAACAAGAAGTAGACTGTGAGATAAGTGAGGGTGTATCAGATGGAGAAACTTGTGAAACTGGTGGTTTTTTATTAATATCATCACAAACATCAGAATTGTCAACCATCTCATCAAACACTTTAAATACATTCAAACCAATATCATAAGGTGCAGAAAAATCACAAAAAACATTGTCACTTTCAACATCAGAAAAATTAAAGTCTTTATTTAAAACTAAAACTTCAGGTTCAGACTCAGTTTTATTTTCAGAAACAGATCCTTCAACTTTGTGCTTTGACTGATTTAAGGATTAATCTGCAGGAGAAGTAGAAATGTTAGTACTTTCAACATTAATAAATCCTCCCGAAACAAAACCAGATGGCTTGCCATAAACCATAAATGGTTCATTGGCAATCTCCTCCTTGGAAAAAGGTTGAAAATGATATGAATGGTTGAAAGGAGGAGGCACTTTATCAAACCCTAGACCCTTTGACTGATTATGTTTAAATTGCATGTAGTGGTCTATCATGATGGCAACTACTTCACTTGATACATCAAATTTTGTAAAATCGAAATCAACAGTTTCAAATTTTCTCTTTAATGTGTCAAGTTCAGTAATTAATTCAGCGTTCTGTCTCTTTATGTAGTCATAATTCTCACATTTATTACTGTAGTTTTCCTGAAGTCTTCTAAAGTCCTTTATTTTAGTTTTAAACTGGGCTTTAAGGGGGTTTTTGTCCTTTTCTAAGTTGATAACCCTCATATCTAAGTCCTCTAATTCTTTATGAAATGTTTCTATTTCTTCATGAAGAATTTTAACATAATCAATACAAGCTTGAGACCATGAAGGCAAACTTACCTCAGTTTTCTTCGGTTCAGAAGTAGAAGATACCATCAACGCAAACTGAAGCTCCATCATCTTTTCTTCAGCAGCAACACTCTCTATAGAAGCTTCATCTTTTACTTAGGCTAGGTGAGCATTTTCAGGTTTTGAAATATTCAAGGCCTGCAACTGGTCCTCCCAGTCAAATGACTGAGCAACCATAGCCTTCTCGCTGTTGACCTGAGCGCCTCCTCAATTGTTTCCCATTGCAACCATTGTCCTGTCGTTGTTTAATCTTCCATCCGACATTGGGCACTCATGAGCAAAATGACCTGGCTCATGATAATTGAAACAACGAAGCTTTCCTTTGTTTAACCGTACCTTCGTATCAGCACTAATACCCCAATTGTTCTTCCCGGTCTTCTTAGCAAACTGCTTCGCCCTGAATACCGCCATGGCAATTTGCCATGTAATATCCATTTCTTCCACGTCTTCTGGATGAATCTGATCCAGACCGGCAAACGACAATTGTGGAGGAAGATCACCAGCTACAAGAGCATTGTAGCAGTTAACAAGTCTTGTGGCAAAAGCAAGATTTTCATCACACTCCTTAGTACTTGAGGAAGAAGCCCCATTAGAGGAAGAAGCAACTTGAGAAGCAGCAAATGATGGGTTCTGAGGAAGAGGCATGGATGATGCAGCAGGAAGTGAAGTAGCTAATGAAGTGGAAAAGGATTAAGTCTGAACTTGTTGAGCAGCATAAGGTTGACCTGTAGAGCGAAAAGTGAGAGATGAAAGAGCATTATTAGATGAAATTCCAAGATTTGCAGCTGAATACGAATTCACATGGTTTATCTCCAGTTGTTTATCACCAGTATCACAAGCTTTGATGATCCCCATCACTTCAGCAAGAGTAAGGCGATTTAGGTCTTTGGTCTTCTTGATAACAACTACATTAATGTCCCATGACTTTGGAAGAGCATTTAGTAGCTTCTTGTTTATTTCAGACTTTGTCAAGAAGATTCTAGCTATGCTCATCTCAGTGGTGAGAGTTGTGAATTGTTGAAGTTGTGCCTCCAGGGTCTCACCAGGAACGTAATTGAACATGTTAAATTTTTGGTGCAGCATGTCCTGGCGACTCTCCTTCATATCTTCATTCCCTTCATATACCTCAATTAGGGATTCCCATAAAGCCTTTGCTGAAGTATACTCCCTAAACCCTTGAGCTATATCCGGAGACAGGGCCATGGTCAGAGTGGCCAAAGCCCGTTCTTGCTCCTGAACCTTCTCAAAATCTTCATCAGTGTAATTCTCAATCGCTTTGTCAACCACTTGCCCTGCAACAGTTTTGTTTATTCTAACGGGATTCTTGATGATGCTTCTCCAAATTTTGAAGTCCTTCATTTTAATGTACTTTTCTATTCGGTATTTCCACTCAGGAAAACCATCTGTGGACAAGAGTCTTGGAATGCGAGTAGTTGTGCCCATGACAGAGTCCAGCTCATGGTGATGTGTTTGACTTTGTGAATCCATCGAATATTAATTTAAATAAAGATTAAATTATTAATTTTTTTAAAAAAAAATTGAGTTTCCGGTCAACACAAGCGTGTACGGTCAAGGGTGTGTTTACGGCCGTAAACTCGGTTTACGGTCGTGAGTTTGCGGTCGAGAGTTAACGATTTCTGTATACGGTTTATGAATCTAGGCTTGCGGTTATTGAAGAAACTTGATTTACGGTCTAAGAACTGAGTTTACGGTCCAAGAAATTTCTTGAGCTTGCAGCCGTAAACTGATTTTGTTGCCGTAAACTCCAGGCAGTAAACTCCCAGAACTTGAAGAAATCACGATTTTTTGATTAAACTTGATTCCCCTTCATAGCAAACACCAACTTCAATCGCAAACAGTGAAGAATATGGCCAAAAACTCGATTGTAAGATGCTTTGACACCGGTTTCGATCTGATACCAATTGTAACGTCTTGAAACGGATCTTACTAGTGATGAAACAAACAAAACAATCAATAATAATAAGAATGAAGTAGAAACAGAAATCAGAACAAGCTTTCACACGCTTCTATTAATTGAAAGACGTCTGGTACAACTTGTGTATAGCGACCGTGAACTTTGTGGCATCAACAACCATTAAATGACCTAGCTATCATCTATATATACTGGACTTGGGCCGACATTGGGTTTACGGCCGTAAACATGCTTACGGCCGTAAACTCATAACATGGCTGTAAACTACCATTAACACTACCAAAATAGCATATCGACACAAAAGAACCTATTACAACGAAAGCCTAGACCAAACCATTAATTGGACCCTTCACTTATCTAGATCAAACTTTCTCTACAAATACAAATAAATTAGTTAATTAAACACCAATCACAAATAAACTTAAAATATTATCATATAACTAGTTTAACTTCAGATGCACGACTCTGGTATTCCTTAAAGCGGGCGAAACATTGTCCCAAGCAGATACACTACAAGGGATGTTCTGCTATATATATATATATATATATATATATATATATATATATATATATATATATATATATTACCCAATCCCATGGGTAAATATATTGCCACCTTTTCTGACAAGGGAAAATGTGAGCTCTTTGTTGAAATCCAAATCCACAGGCTTTCCATTGTTTGCTCATATCAACTTTATCGTGTCTACTAACTTCAAACACAACATCTCTGACCCGTCCCTCTTCGCTAGCCAATCCAAAACACCTGCCATTTATATTCTAGTTTATGTTGATGACATCATAATCACCATGCCAAATTCCTCCCTCATCTCTTCCTTCATCATCACTCTTGCAAACATGTTCTCACTCAAAGACTTAGGAAACCACTCTTACTTTCTTGGCATCAAAGTTATACCTCACTCTAAAGGTCTATTCGTCTCACAAACCAAATACATCCTTCACCTCATAACAATATCCAACATAAGTGACTGTAAGCCGAACTCCACTCCAATGACTACAATCAATTTACCTCTCAATGATGTAACCCCACTTCCTAATACCAAGGATTTCATATCCTTTGTTGGAGCACGGCAATACCTCTCCCTTACACGCTCTCATGTTGCTTTTGCTGTAAACAAATTATCTCAGCTAATGCATTGGCCGACTGACGTTCATTGGGCTGTTCTGTAAAGATTATTAAGATATCTACACAGTACAATTCACCATGGCTTACTTATACGACGTGACTCTCCACTACATGTACATGCATTCACTGATGTGAACTAGTACCACCGGCCACATCATTTATCTTGGTTCCAATCCAATAACCTCGACATCAAAACGCCAACCTATGTTAGCTAGATCATCAACTGAAGCATAATTTTGGTCCGTAGCCTCTACTACAACTAAAGTTTAATGGATCATTTCCTTACTCACTGAACTTGGCTACAAGTCGAACATCACCCACACTATCTATTATGAGAAACTAAGTGCCACTCATTATTCTGCCCACCCTGATTTTCACTCACACATGAAACATCTCGCTCTAGATTTCCATTTTGTTCGTGAAAAAATACAGGAGGGATCCATATGTGTCACTCAGATCAATGGAGATGATCAACTGGCAGATGCCCTTACTAAACCTCTTCTCAAGCAATGTTTTCATACTCTCGTGTCCAAGATTGGACTTCTCTCCTGGTCGTCCATCTTGAGGGACCCTATTAACACATAACACATTTTATATTTGTAAATATTATTCACATGTTCATTTGTATAGATAATGAGAAACTTAGTCTATTAGAATTTGTATTCTTTCCTGTTGTAATAGATCCTAATATCTAGGATTTCTCGAGTATATGTATCTATTATCAATTGAATGAAATTATCTTCCATTCATTCTCTTATAGGGTTAATCGGGTTAGTTGGGTTAATGATTAAATATTCATGAAGTGAACTTCAGTGTTAACGAAAATTATAGTGATTAGTTAAAAATATATTGATGAGGGGAAAAGAAGACACAAGTTGCTTGTGTGCTAATTTTTCCATTGAATATATTGCAAAACCCTTTTAGTCTATGGTGGCAATCACATCTACATTGTTCATGGTTTGATATGTCTACTAGTTATGGTAATTGGCTACACACTAAAGAATAAATTATGTATAGTTAAATATTAGGACGAAAAAAAAGGATATTTAGAAGCTAATATTATTTTGTATCTGTGTATGCGTTTGAAAATAAGAGATATATATATATATATATATATATATATATATATATATATATATATATATATATATATATATATATATATATACCTGGCAATGGGGCGGATTTGGAGCGAATCAACCTTGATCCAAACCCTTTTAACAAATTTCAAAATCCGATCCAAACCCGCTCCGTAACCCGCAGGGTTTTGAATAATCAAATTCATACCTTTATCCACCGAATCAACGGATATCCAAACCCGCCCCATAACCCATAGACTTTTTGAATTATCAAACACATTTTACTTAATTCATAAAATAATATTTCTTAAATAAAATAAATGTTGATTTAGAAAACACATTACGTACTCAAAAACTTCCGATTGGAATTAAAAATCACTATTGTAGTAACTTATAATTTATTTTTTATTGTCAATTGTATTGATAGAGAATAGCAATAACAAACTTTCATTCAACTGATGAATGAATTTATTGATTTATGAATGAAATATGATGATTGCTTGATAAAATATAAATGAAATGACATCTTTCTTAGTAGAATACTGGAAGTATAGAAGTCGACTCCTCGATTCTTATATATAAACAGTTTGGACTTTTGCATTTTCCCTTTCGACTTTCGATTGAAATCAAAATTAAATATTAAGAAATATACAATATAAACCAATAATTCAAAATTTATACGGGGCGTGTTATTAACGGAGCGGATCAACGATGATCCATACCCGACCCTTTTAATAAAAGGGTTAGCGGGTATGGATTGTTAACGGGTAAACGAATCAAAAACTATGCTTCAAACCCATATAATTCTTAAGGGTTTGGATCGGATCAGGGTCAAAACATGCTCCATTGCCAGGCATATATATATATATATATATATATATATATATATATATATATATATATATATATATATATATATATATATATATATATATATATATATAAGCAATAAATAAAATCATCGGCTAGTAAAATTAATTTATTTGGAAAACATGCGTTTGAAAGAAAAGGATATTTTGAAGCTAATATTATTTTAAATATATAGTCTCAAGAAGTTGAATCGTACGTAGAAAAATTAATGTTTGTGTAATGGATTAATAATTTATATTCTGGTTAACCCGAACCTGAAATAAATAATATAAATAAACTCGAAACCCGACCATATATGTATATTGGGTTTGTCGGGTTAACCAGATTTCATCTTTTTACCTTATTAAACCCGACCCTATTTGTCTTATTCGGATATGGATCAGGTTGAGTTCGTGGGGTTTGGCCATTAATTTTTGACACCACTACTTAGCTTAGTTTTTGTGTCCCATTTAACGAGATAAATGAAAGGAAATAGACGAAACCGAGAAGAAAGGAGAAACAGTGGATGTTCCTCAGAGTATTTTTGATGTAAATTTTTGAAAATATGAGAAAATAGAGAAGATATAATACTTTATTCTAAACTTTTCTTGGTATTTGGAAGGATTTAAAAAAAAAAAAAAAAAAAAAAAAAAGGACAATTGATCTTGAAAATAAGCCTTGAATATAAGTGTTTTCTTTTCTTCTTTTCAACCCCTGGACACATAAAATGCTTAATTCTCTTGCATTTCCTTCCAACCCGTCAACATATAAATACAATTTCTTCCACTTATCTTCCCTTCTTTCCTTTATTTTTTTATTTGCTAAAACTTTGAACAAAGCACCAGTTCAAATAAAAAAATGAAGTTTTTATAGACAATAAATAATTTTAATATTTTAATGAATGTATTTAACGTAAATACATAGAAGTACGCTACTAAGCAAAAGCTATAATTTATATGAAATTCAATACAAATATGTAAGACCAACCTCAAGAAGCTTAATTTATTACCCAGTCTCTTACACTTGATGTAGGGGAGGAATG
This sequence comes from Lactuca sativa, assembly GCF_002870075.4. Classification (NCBI taxonomy): domain Eukaryota; kingdom Viridiplantae; phylum Streptophyta; class Magnoliopsida; order Asterales; family Asteraceae; genus Lactuca; species Lactuca sativa. The sequence goes on along the minus strand of NC_056626.2, from coordinate 64,815,293 downwards.
ATCTAGAAGACATTGACTCTCTTACCCTGATGTGGGGAAGGAATTGACTAAGGTGGATCATGTTTGCCCTTATAAAAATTAATATCTTGGTCAGTGGATTCATGGCCGGTCCTAAGGAATTAAATATTTTTAAAGGCTTAGGCCGAGTCAGAAAAAAATAGTCCTTATATTTATTATAAGTTTTTATTTTTAAATAAAGATATATAATAAAAAAAATTAACCCTTATACAGCTCTCTACTTTGTCATTCCTCAAACACCCCTATAAAAGGATTTAATGATTTATATACATCGTGTGCCTAATGGCCACAATTAAATGTATGAGTCATAATCATACGGATGTGATCCCATTTGTAATTTGTTATTACAATGTGATGTAGCTTCTACGACTTGGAGACTAATTAGTATGTGGTTGGACACCTTGTATCCTTCAGTCCTGGATGCGGTTATCTTGACTAGCTATTTTAAGGGTGATTTAGAACTTCTGAAATTCATTAATGGTTAGGACACAACAATAAAAGAAGGACACAATATTTGGTTGGTTAATATGAATTCTAATTCTAAGCGAAGTCAAATGAGTTTCTTGATCACAGAATCCGAAATAAGACTGTTTCCTCTTTATGCTTATATTTTTTTCTCTAGCTGCTTAGTACTTAATATAATTTTTCTGTTCTTAAAAAAATTCATTATTTAACTTTGGTTTAGTTAATAATCCGTCAACATAAACAAATTAAATAAATGGAATTACGTTTTTTAAACCCTACAAAAAACCATTGACACATTTTGCGTCTACCAGATTGGACTTCTACGTCGACAATCGAACATGTGGGACCTCAAATTTCAGATATTTTTTAATTAGCATTTTAAATTTTATTTCACTTGACCAAGTTAATGTGTCTTTGATTTTTATTTTTTATCAACATTATGTAAATGTCATTTTCAGTTCATATAAAATTACTACAGTTTAAATAAAACTACGATAAAAGTCTATTAACTAGTAAGTGGTAACGATTTTGCTGGATATTTTCCAAGTAATTAACAGCCATTTTCAACAAAGAGAAGTTCAAAATCTTTTCATGTCTGTATTTAGAAAAAAAGAAAATTGTAATCAGTTATAATATCTAATTAGATGAATTTTATCTTTTTTTATAAATAAATGTAAGGGTTTAAGTAAAAAATATAACACCATAGTTTTATTATTATTTCAATCTAGGTTATTAAACATTCATCAATACGTAACAATCAAAAACATACAAATTTTAAGAAAATAAATAGGGATTTTTAATCAAAATTTTTAATTGTAATATTTATTTTTCTGTCTCTAGTGTAAGTTTTATAGGTCTAGGTCCTTTATGTAGTTATGTTACACATTGTATGATTTATACTGATGAATAAAATGCAAACCCTACGGGGTATTTTCCATACAAACATGATATCAAACAAGGTTATCCACGACGTCTAAAAACACACAATCGGTTTCTTCTACTTGACAATTTTCATCGCCAATAGCCAAGAAATCAAATTCGATTGTTTACCTAAATACCCCATACTTGACTTTTGTTTGCCCCCAAGCAAAACTGAATTTTAAACATGCTAGCATTAAATAAAACGATCCCAATCAAACCCAGCTATTATGCTAACGACCCCCTCAATTCTAAATACTAACAATCCTCATAAACACTCGCCCACTACTTTTGAACAATGCTCATTTTTTGCATCCCTCCGAATCCATCCGCAGAAAACTTCCTAACCTCAAGGTATTTTTGGTCCAGCAATTCAAGCATACATAATCTAAAAAATTACAACTTTTTTTTTTCGATACCACTATGGAGCTCTTCGGTATTATTCACTTCTTTGATAATTTTATCTTTACATCTTTGAATTCACCATCTTTTTTATTTTTTGTATCTTCAACTTTTGAACTTCTTTAGAATTTTGATCTTTTGATCTTCATACTTTGACTGCTCCAAAATTATAAAAACTTTTATTGTAATTCTCTCTCTCTCCTACATGCTTAAGCAAGGGCACTCAACTTCAACCTTTATTGGTTAAAGTATTAGTCTTCCTGGATATGTTTCAAGTACACGATGTTAAACATATTGCGTCCCTCAAACTAAGCGAGGTTGTGTTTTTGTCCTATGATTTCACTAGAATAAAGGGGTCAAAAATGCACTATAACGTATATAGGCTCAACTAAACATTTGAGTTCTCAAGGAATCATCAAACACAATATTAGCTTGAAATCTTAAATGATTTTACCATAATTTTCTAGAATTAATCCTAGCAATTTTTATGCAAAAATTTTAAAATTAAACCTAGGATTCTAATGTAACTATTGTGACCAACCCCATACCCCACACTTAATTCATGCAATGTCCCAATTGCATATTATGCATGATAAAAAAACATAAAAGTAAAGAGAGAATTGGAACAAACTCCCATGGGATAGAAGTTGCGAGGTTGATCTTCTTTTTTTGAAGCTCCTAATTTAGTTCACTTTGGCGTGGGAATAGCTCACCCATGCCTTGGATGTCAAACGTCTTGTGTGGTTGACAGCTCTAAATATACCGAAAAAGCTTCTTGGAAAACTTCAAAAATATAGCCAATGCCCGCCTTAAATGGAATCAAATCGAAATCTTGAAAGAAAATCTAACTGAGCAACTCATCGAGTTAGTGGTGAAAAACTTGTCATGTTGGAAAATAATATGGGCAGAAGTTGCGAAATTCTTCTGGAACTCGTCGAGTTGGTGTTATGCACTCGACGATTTTAAGGTGTTGAACGTGATTTTCTTCTTTCTGCTTCAGTTCTGATTTTGTGGTCAAAGAGGGTATTAAGTTAATACACCTCCTTATACTCTTTAGTGACGAGACTCCTTTTTAACCATTAAAAACATCGGACTCAACAAATCACTTAAATCTTCTAATCTTCTCGTAAACGACTCGACCCCTCACTCTATTTCCCCCACCCTTTAAGAAATCGCTCTAATCTCACCCTAACTTCTACAAAGATCAAAAACAAAAAAACTTCATAATAACAGGAAAAGAAACAGCAAATTAGCATTCATATATTACTCTAATAGACTAGAAGTTTAGAAACAAACCAAACTAAAGACACAAAATAAAAAGAAAAGCAAACTCTAATGACGGCTTGCCTCCTGCAAGTGCTTCTTTTTGTGCGAGTCTTGAGCTGGACTCCCAACTTAATAAAATTCCAATAAACTCAATGTCAATCTATCCGTTGCATTGAATATTTTCTTTGGACCAATTTGTAAAATTTGGCTCTTTGCTTATAAAATTGGCCAGACGAGCTTGAATATATAAAACCCAAGAATCTTGATAAGGGTTGGGACCGGTTGGATACTAATCAGAAATGGATCGCGCTTTAGAACTCTCTCCAAATTGGAGTCGTCAGCCCATGCTTCGAAACACAAACTGGAAATACAGGGGGCCATGTCGTGGTAATGGTCAACCCACAACATGGTTCCCGCAATTCAACTTGTTCTTGTTCTTCGTTTGACCTTTATGCTAACAACCTTTCCAGCTCCTCCAAATCTCTTTCTGGATTAAATTCTCATCTTGTAAATCTAGCTCTTGTAACTCAGATTGCTCTTGTTGATTAGGCAAGATGTTATCTAACCATCTTCCAAATTTCTTCAAATCATCATCTAAGTCATACCCCTCATCTTCTTGCTCAATTTCCTATACTACTTCCTCAAGAAAAGCATCAAAAGCATCGAGATTTGGAAAATACATAATAAAAATAAAAATTAAACTATATAAAAAAATCAATAAATAAAATAAAAAATGATAACAATTAGCAAATAAAATTTACTATTTAGATTAATGTGTGTGAAGTGCACTAGTTTTAATCGTACTAACTTAGACAGAAAATAAACACACGAAAGGCAGTGTACCTATCGATTAGTAATACAGTTCAAGCAAGTAGGGTATCGAACACAAGGAACGGTAAACAATTAAGATTATTACTAATATTATCTAAATAAAACAAGTAAAAAGAAAGGTTTTCTCTAGTTTTGCAAGACTAGGAACTTAAATACTTAACTAACACTCAAACTAAGCAACTAACAGCTAAAGCAAATAAAAATCAAATAAATTCAATAATAAAGGAGACTTCTGTTTAGGTTTGAATAATTTATTCCTATGGTTGATTTTATGGAAAGTGCAATGGATTAATTGACATTGGCTACCGATTAGTGTGATTAGGTTCACAATCGCTATTACTAATCCTTAGGAAACAAATCAATTCAAGCAGTGATCAAGTGATTAAACTAACAAATTTCCTAGTTTATTGATTCGAGTTAAGTAAGACTTGTAGTTAGCTAATCAAATTACTAATTTAATTAACCTCTTATTGATGGTACGTCACACAAGCTCACACATTAACTTAAGTATTTTCTAGTTAATCCTACTTTCACGTTCGCTATTCCTAGGCATATAACAATGTTTTCACATAAATCATATGAGATAAACAATTAAGAGGTGTTCATGCAACTTAATATACTTGTAATTAACAGAAAATAGTTGTTGTTAACACATAAGGATCTTTAACAATATTAACAAAACAAAATTCACCAAATTAAATTAATCTAACCACAAAATCAAACCATAGTCATAAATTCATCTACCCTAAACAAAAGATACGAGTTTCTAGCTCATATCTACAACAAATAACAACATAAATTCAAATTATAATCATTCAAACATGGTTCAAAACAAAGATTAAGAAAAGAAGAATAATTAGTTGCCTTTGATCTCTTCTAAACTGCTTCTTAGGTTGAATTCTCGAAAACTAGAGCTCTAAGAACCTTTCTGGCTTCCAAAAATATCCAAGGCTTCGCCCATTAGTTAGGTTTCGAATGAGAAGCATATATATATATATATATATATATATATATATATATATATATATATATATATATATATATTGAAAACAGGGGTGACTTGGCGAGTCCAGTGACCGATTCAAGGAGTCCATCACTTAAAATATGTGGACGGCAAGTCAGCATAAAGAATCGCGAAACTTCTGACCAACTCGTCGCGTTGATGCCACCTCGTCGAGTCCATTTGGAATCAACATTTTCTCAAAACACGAAAGTAGTCTAAAATTGTGTCTAGTTTTCAGAACATTATGAATCTTGTCAATCGGAGTTACGGTTCATGAGATATGGCCAAAACATTGATGAGGGGTCAATCTGTCCAACAACATCCTTCTTTCTTCAAAATCCAAGATCCAAGTTTCCAATTGCTAAATCCGCTTCCTTTTGCTTATGAGCACATATTTTAGGCTGAAAATACAATTTAAACATAGTTAACTACCTTTTTTTTTTCCATAAATTGCAATAAATTAGCCAAAAAGTATTAAAATTCTATACGAAATATATAGCTAAATATGCACATATGACCTACTTACTATCGATCCCTCTTGTTGCTGCCAATTTCCTTTGGATCCTCTCCATCACCCGCTGCTTCTCTAATACATGATTGATCGTAGGTATAACATAGTCTTCTACTACAATTCCTCTACATATAGTTAGTATTCTGTTTATTTTTACGTATTATTATTCTCTATTTGCTCTTTGATTTTCTGGCTTCATGATGACCACCTTCGCCTCATCCACGACCACCGCCCCCACCATCAACAACTAGTACATACGGTCACAAATTTCTACAACCAATTTAGCTTTAAGTTAACTTTTGATGGTTCAAAATACAAGTTGTGGTGTCATATTTTTAGATACATTTGTCAGGGTGCCAAGGTTCTTGGTCATATTATCAATTCCAAACCTAAATATGAAGATGATGAGGATTGGAATCCTATTGACTCTCGTGTAAAATCATGGTTATATTGCACTTGTGATCCTAATGTTCTACAAGTGATTACTAATCAAATGTATAACTAAGGATTTGTGAGATAATTTACAAAAATATTTTCTCATTAAAAAATGCCTCGGATGTTGCAATATTGCAAGAAAATTTTTGTAACACCAAGAAAGACCCTTCCTGGTTCATGATTATTGTCATGATCTCAAGCACCTAGCTAATGCACTACATGATGTTGACTCAAATATTTCTGAAGTGTAACTTGTTATCTAAATACTTCCTGGTCTCCCACCCTCCTACCAAAGTATTGTTTATGTTGTCATAAATGCCAAACCGTTTCCATCCTTTTTAGAAGCCAAACATACGCATCTTCTTCATGAAAACCATGAAGACAATAATCACCTCATGCTAGACCCGAGACACACCACCAATACGACTCTTTATTCCATTTCCTAAACACCCAGAAAACTAAAAAATAAAGGGAATAAAAATCATAATAATAATCAGGTTACTTCCAGGGGGAGGGGGGTAATTCTAGTATTTCTACAAGTGCTAACCAAATTTCAAGTACATCTTCAAGTCATAATTCTCAATTTGTAGGAATAAGGGGGTCTTACCCAAGGGTTACTGTTCAAGCATCTCAAAAGAAGCTTCTATAAGTTTTTATGGTTAACATGGTGCCTTTAATCTTCTTTGGGGTTATGAAATTCCACAACAACAGCTGAATGCTGATGCCTGGCTTCCTGCGTTGCTTATTCTGTCAGTCTAAATCCACTAGCCGACCCACTTCCCTACTTCCATGGTCAATATCCCAACATTGTTCATCCTACGACCCAACACTATTCCGTCATGTTTGGGCGGCCCATTACCACGTAATTAAGGCCTGCCCAACCATGGTTTCGCATACCCAACAAGTGCTAATAACTTTGCTCAAGTACTAGGATTTTTTTCTTCATCACAACCAACAGATTTAACTTAAGGGGCTATTTGGTAGCATCTGGATGAATCATATCTGAATGATATAGATGCCTGGATGATCTAGAGGCTCTTTAGGAATCTGTATCTGAACAATAAAATGATGTTTGGTTAGGCATCTGAATATCTGACTCTTAATGAGGAAAATGACCATTTTAGCCCTCTAAATTACTTTCTGAATACCCATCACTAACAACTTCATCTTCAGCTCCTGGATCATATATGTTTTCAGAGAGAAAATTAAAGAATTTCAAGCAATCACAAACACATATTTTTAAGTAAACACAAAACAATTGTTATTTTCATATTTCCAGAGGACAAAAACAACATCAACTGAACACATAGATAGAGCAAGAAGACCAAAGCATACGAACATCAATTTCACAAAAAATCGAGAAGCAAGACACAATTAACACCAATTTCATATTAAATCGAGCAACAATAACACGATTGAAGCACCAAATTCGAGCAAAAAAACCAAACCTGGAAACTTACCGGCAACGAGGAGGCGGAGAAGGAGGAGCGATGTCGAAGGCAGGCAAGGGGAGACGGCGACGAAACCAAATATTGGAAGTTGTCAACGCTTGAATATGATGGAGAATAAGGGATGAAAGTTCGATCTCTAGAAAGAAGGAGAAGAAAAAAGGAGTCGGGCGCTGTTTGTTGTTGGAACAAGGGTAGATGATAGAAAATTTTTTATTCATACTTCTCCCCATATTTACCAAATCAGATTTGTTTTAGCCACATCTTACCGATTCAGAGGATAAAAATGATTCAACCAAACAATCTGAATCTGAATGATCCAGAGCCAGCCTCTTAATGGGATCATTAAGAGCCGAAACAAACAACCCCTAAGTTTATCAAGCAATATCGATTCCACCACCTCTCGAGAATTAGTACTACTTGGACACGGGATCTAGCTTGCACATGAGTTTTATCCAAGGTATTATGCTTTCCCTTACACCTAGTTATTCTAAGTCCATAATGGTTGGTAATAGTGTTATTATTATGGTATCTCACATTGGTCAAGCTTTTCTTTCTTATTCTAATAATAAATTTTCTCTAAAAAATGTCCTTGTGTCAAATCGGATGATTAAAAATTTAGTTATGTGCGTAAATTGAAAGTTTATAATTGGGTCTCCATCTCTTTTAACTTTTTGCTTTTTATGTAAAAGATATTGAACTCGATGCCCTACTACAACGATACAATAATGTTGGTGATTTGTTCTTGTGCTCTCCTTCCACAGTTTCAGATTCAACTCTCCCCTTAGTATGTCTTCCTACATGTCATCGTCGTTTAGGAAATCCTGACTCCTCTATTGTCAATTTTTTGTAGTCGTGTCATTTTATGTCTAGTAATACTAATAAAATTCCAATTTATAATGCTTGTCAACGTGGAAAACGTTGTTGTTTATCTTATTCTTCTTCTTTGTCAAAAACTACTCGTGTGTTTGAACTTATTCATTTTGATTTATAAACATCTCACGTCACTAGCTTGAAATGTTTTAGATATTATATATTGTTTCTTGATGATTTTTCACATTATTTGTGGGTTTTTTTTCTCTTCGTTTTAAATCTGAGGTTTATTCCATTTCTTTGTAATTTAGAATGTATGTCAAAAATCAGTTTAAAACCGACATTTAATCTTTTTAGGTGACAATGGAGGTGAATTTAGTAATCATCATCTTCTTATGTATCTTCAATCTAATGGTATTACCATTTGTTACTCCTGTATATACACGTCTCATCAAAATGGAAAATCCGAATGATCTTATCGGACTATCAATAATATTGTTCATATTTTTCTTTTTCAAGCATCTTTAACACCTAAGTTTTGGACTAAAACACTTCCAACTACTCTTCACACTCTTAATCTCATCCCTACTACCACACTTTCCTTTAAGAAAACCTTTGAAGTCCTATTTGGTTTATTTCCAAAGTATAATCACCTTCATGTTTGTGGATGTTTTTCTTACCCTAAAGCATCCTCTACTTCTCCCCATAAACTGTTTCCTCGATCTACTGCTTGAGTTTATCATCGTCTTGCACCGGATCATTTGTCATGCGGTGCTTTATCATATCTTATCATTTCATATTCGATGAAGATCGCTTCCCTTATTGTGATTTTCACCCCGCCCCTTCTAACTATGACTATGATCAACTTACTCCTGATCCACTCCTTTCTCATTCTATTCCCCTCCAACCGATCAAGTGGCCTCACCACCACCTTCTCTTCCACCTCCTCCACATACTGGTGTCACACCCCCAAACCAGAACGGCGGTAACGTTCCAGGGCGGAGGACGTCATGTATAGTATCATAACAATTGCATAATAGTAATCAAAGTACAACAACCATGTATTGAAAAAGTATAATTTTTACATATGTGTTCAAGTTATTGTATACATGACACCAAAAAGTTAAAAGACATGAGTCAATGAAGCTCCGTCTTCTCAAAAATCCGTGGATGTACCTGTCTACTGATTTCCTGAAATTACAAGTAGTTTTGAAAAGGTGTCAACAATTAAGTTGGTGAGTTCATAAGCATGTTTGTAATTGAAATAGGTCGTTGTTCTTTGAAAATGTTAACATGTTTTCCCAGAAAATCCTATATTTTATGTTGTAATATGTTATACTCAAGATGTGTGAAAGTTATTGTACTCTGATATAGTGTGCTACAGTTTTAATCCATATGAAACCATGAAAAGTATGTTTCTCTGTACTGACTTAGTATTTTGTATTTGTACTTGTAAAATATTGTATTATAGTTTTATTATTTAATAAAACTATATGAAGATGTTTACTTATTCGTACACTAATCGTATTGTTCAATACCAAATTGTGAGTTATCATAACCATGCTTGATGACCTAAGATGACCTAAACACGACGTTCTTCAGGCGTCATTATCGGTATGACATTTGTCACCACTAGCCTGTCGGCCTAGCTTTTGCAAGCAACTCTGGTGCGGGATTGTCAGTCCCGTATAGATTTATACACAAGTGTCACACTCTCCATCCAGGAGACTGTGGTTATAATTTTAGGACATCGTTGGTACTTGGATAAGTACTTGAAGTAATTCTCACAAATTCCATATTGACGGTTACGTGTAGAATAATGAAAAGTTACTTTGAAATAAATAAACAGTAAATATATCTCATAAACTATATTTAATATAGTTTATATGTTTGTTTTCTGTGTTGTAATCTTAACTTTGAAAAGCAACATGTAAGTCCCATAAACTATACCTATTATAGTTTATATGTTTATGTTTTACTAAAATGGAAATCTTTGTATTATTAATAATTTTATAAGTTTAAATCGAAATTTCTGTGATACAGTTGTCCAGTGGAATTCAACATTTGTACAGTAATGGTATTAAGATAGCTTGCAAGTATTATATTTTTTTAACAAGTTTAAAAATGATTTTATACTAATATAAATATAACATTTATATAATTTTGATTAAACAAACAGTCGAATAAATAATTCTACCCCAAGCCCACAACCAAAGAAGGAACAGGAAATGGAGCCAAATTATCAATTATATGCCTGTTGAATCCAAATTATATATAATATATATATATATATATATATATATATATATATATATATATATATATATATAATTTTACTAACGACAACAATTAATAAATATTTAAAATATTTATATATTAACTCAAATTTCTTGTGTCACACTTGTATTCCCCCCCCCCCCCCCCCCCCTTAAAACAGTGAAAAATCTTGAAAACGTAGGGGTATGAACTCACCTCGTGTACGTGTTTCTGGTTAGATTCGAGGTGGTTGCGATGATTCTTGGTATAGAATACCTGTGATTAACTGTATCTTAATTATATTTTACATATAATTATATCCACAAATTAGCTAACTGATAATTTAACATGATAATAGACACTACGTTGTATACACTACTTACAAATTGTGAAGAAGAGCTTATGAAAGTTTGAAGGTTTCTGGGTAACTGTTTGCATGTATGAAGGATTTGCTATGTGTTTTGAGAGCATATGAGAAAATTAAGTTTACTGTAAGTGTCAAATGACTTCATTTGTTCCTTTAATATGAAGGAAACTCATAAGGCGGTGATTGTAATCTTTATGGTGTAATCACATTGGGAAGTTAGCTTCGGATAAGATTATGAAGATTTTTGATGTGTTCACGGTCAATATGCTCCCAAATATGAAGTGTTTACGGTTTGCTTTCATTCCTAAATGATGTTCATGGTTTGACTTTCGTTCATACATGGTGTTCGCGGTTTGACTTTCATTCATAAAATTGTTCATGGTCTGAACCCTTAAAAGGGTTCACAGTTTGCTCCCAACCGTGAACACCCTTTTTTAATATTTTTGGACCGTGAACACATATTCTAGATGTTCTTGAATTGTAAACTCATTGTGGTGTGTCATTTTGTGCTTTAAACTTTTATCCCTTGACTGATATTGACTTGTATGTTGAGTTATAAATGTATAGTTTTCAATATAAGTGTTCATAACTTATAAATAAGTATGATTAACAAAGTGTATGTTCTTGGTATGTAGAGTTCTTCTTTTATTATTGTTATGATGTTAATTTACTTGCACACTATTGTAGTTTAGACTTTTATCTGAACATGTTTGATTTTAGATAGACTTGAAATAACGGGTTGTTACATTATCCCCCGTTAGAGGGAATTTCGTCCAGAAATTGTTTTTAGTGTGGTACTCATGAACTAGGGAAAAGATGTGGATACTTTTGTTTCATTTGATCTTGCCATTCCCAAGTGAATTCAAGTCCCCGCTTGGCATTCCAGCGAACCTTCACTATTGGTATATGAGTTTGTTTTGTTCTTTTGACTTCACTATCCGTGATTTCTATTGGTTCTTTTACGAAGTGTAGACTCTCATTTAGCTCAATCTTGTCAATTGGGATTACGAGTGTCACGTCAGACAGACACTTCTTGAGATTTGAGACGTGAAAAATAGGATGAATGTTACTGAGTCCATGCGGTATTTTGAGTTTATAAGCAACCGGGCCAATTCTAGCAAGAATATCGAATCGTCCGATGTACCTTGAATTTAGTTTCCCACGTTTGCTGAAACATCTCATTCCTTTCCAAGGTGAGACCTTTAATAAGACGTGGTCACCAACATGGAATTCCAAGGGTTTTCGTCATTTGTTCGCATAAATCTTCAGTCTGTCTCTTAAAGATTTCCGTCGTTCCCGGATTTGGATTATTTTCTCTATTGTTTCTCAAATGATCTCAGGACTGGTTAAAGTATTGTCAGGTAGTTGGTTCTTGGCTAGTTGCGTGTCACCCACTTCAGCCCAGCACAGAGGGGATCTGCACTTATGACTATAGAGGGCTTCAAAGGGTGCAACTTTGATGCTAGTGTGATAGTTGTTGTTGTATGAGAACTCGATGAGTGGTAAATGGGTATCCCAGGTTTACCAAAATCTATCACATAAGCCCTTAACATGTATTCCAGCATTCGTATGGTTCTTTCTCTTTGCCCATCAGTCTGAGGATGGTACACTTTACTCATGTCAAGATTAGTTCCTAAGGATTTTTTGCAGCGATTGCCAAAACCGCGAGGTAAATCTACTATCCCGGTCAGAAATAATAGATATTGGCACACCATGCAATCATACTATTTCTTTAATGTACGTCCTTGTTAACTTCTCCATTTTATCAGTTTCTTTTAATGGCAGGAAGTGTGCGGATTTGGTTAATCTATCGACGATCACCCAAATGGTGTCATGACCACCCATTGTACTAGGTAACTTGGTTATGAAATCCATTGTAATCCGCTCCCACTTCCACTCAGGTATTGCTGGCTGTTGAAGTAAACCTGGGGGCTTTTGATATTCTACCTTAACTTTAGCGCAAGTTAAGCACTTACTCACATAGGTAGCAATTTTAGCTTTTATGTTCGGCCACCAATAGAGTTTCTTAAGGTCCAGAAACATCTTGTCTGAACCCAGGTGAATTGAGTATCGAGTTTTATGGGCTTCATTCATGACAAAATCTTTGTAACCACCACACTTCGGTGTCCAGATCTGATTCATGAGATAATGAACTTTATCACCCATGATTTCCATGTTCTTTTCCATTCACTTTCATGCTTCACCCGTCACGTTCTAAGGTTTCATGGCTTCTAGTTGAGCCTCCTTGATCTGTGTGGAAAGGTGCTAATGGATACTCATAGTTAGAGACTTTACTTGGCGGCCCGAGTACTCTTTTCGACTATGGTCATATGCTACTACATTGGCCTTACCGGGATGATAACTAATTTCTCATTCATAATCATTTAGTAGTTCCACCCATCGTCATTGTCTCATATTAAGTTCCATCTGATCGAATGTATGCTGGATGGTTTTGTGATCAGTAAGGACTGTGCATTTTGTACCGCCAGATCTTTAGAGCAAAAACTATTGCTCCCAGTTTGAGATCGTGTGTGTTACAGTTGACCTCGTGGTTATTAAGTTGTCTCGAGGTGTAGGATATGACCTTTCCTTGTTGCATAAGAACGCAGCCTAGCCCTTGCTTGGATACATCACAATAAACTATAAAATCTTCCGTCCCTTCTTGGAGGGACACAATCGGTGCGCTACAGAGAGCTTGCTTTAGTGTCTGGAAAGAAGTTTCTTGTTTCTGCTCCTAGTTGAAGGTTACACCCTTCTGAGTCAGGGTGGTGAGTGGCTTCACGATATTTGAGAAGTTTTGAATGAATCTCTTGTAGTATCCAACGACACCTAGAAGCTGACGAATCTTTGTTGGGGTTCGTGGGGTTGCGCAATTTTCGACAACTTTAATCTTGGAGGGATCGACATGTATCCCTTCCTTGCTGACTACATGACCTAGGAATTCCACCTTTCGAATCCAAAATTCGCACTTCGTGAACTTCACATAGAATTTCTCCGCCCTTAAGGTTTCCAACACTTGTCGTAAATGTTGGTTGTGTTCTTCCTTACTTCGGGAATAGACTAGTATATTGTCTAAGTGTTGATACTTAGGAGTTGCGCCATTGGGCCTTGGTAGTTTGGTCCATTTGTACTCACGGTTTGGGTATGTCCAACCATGTTTAATTTTACGGTTTGTAGAGATATATATATATATATATATATATATATATATATATATATATATATATATATATATATAGTGCATGCATGCATTATATTCATTACGCTTCTAAATCTTTATTTTGTTGATCAAGTATTGTAACCCTAGCCTATCTCTACAGTAGCAATTCACATTGAATTCTTCTTAGATAGAGCATATTAATCATTCGACACACGTTTGATCTATTATTGTGTTCATCGTTTTCCATTATTGTCGTTATAATTGATTGTCTGCTGAATCTATCGATATAAGAGAATAATATTCTCATCAATTGGTATCAAAGCAGGAGACTGTGTAATAAATACGCATCTCTTCTGTTGGAAGAATCTTTTTAGGGTTTCCGCTTTTATCGAATTTGTCGGAGCTGTCCTCTCTATGTTGAAGTTGTTTCTTACTTTTGATAAAACCCTAATTCAAATTTTACAAGTTTGATTCTTAGCAGATAACTAAAAAGGTCATCATGTCTCTTGATGATTCTCAAACCAATCCAATCAATATCTCCAACAGCATTGGATCCACAACAAGAATTCTTATTCTTTACACTCAAGATTATGAAGTTTGGATGCATCACTTTGAAGACTACGTCGTCGGTTCTAAAGACAATGGCTATCTTATATGGGAAGCAATAACATTGGTTCCTTTTGTTCATTTTGGAACAAATAGAACAATAAAGACTCAAAAGGATTACAACCAACTCTTGACTGATGTGGAGAAGATTCCTCAAGATGAAAAAGAAAACTTATTATGCAACGTAAAAGCCATGAGAATAATAAGGTTCGCCTTGCAGTCCGATACTTTTAGTCAGGTTAGCCCATGCACCACAACGAAAGAGATATGGGATAGACTCAAGGAGTTATATTCAACTGACGAATAAATAGAACACTCCATCGAAACTCTATTACTTTCGGAGTTCGGTGCCTTTCAACAAAATCCAGATGAAAAACTCATTCATGCTTTCGATTGTTTCAACCATCTTCTGAGCAAAATGATCAAGCATGACATTGGATGAGAAGTGATCGAACAGAAGGTCACATTTTTGAATGGTTTAAGATTCGAATGGATGGTTATGGCTTCAACTGTGAAGGCTCATGAGCAGTTTAAGTCTTATTTCCCTGGAAAAGATGGTGTGTATTCTCAAATCTCACGAAAGTGTTGTGACAAAAGAAGAGAAAATGGTATATGGTATGGGATCCTTGGCCCTTCTCTCTAAGGTAAAGAATGTGGTAGAAGATGAAGAGGAATCAGAGATGTCAGAATGCGATATGACAAGCAAAGAATATGCTATGATGGTTTCCAACCCAAAGAGGTTTTCTCGCAAAAAGTTCCCTGTTACCAAGAACCGAAACTGGCAGGGAAGCTACAGCTTAGATAAAGTGAAAGAGGATAACAAAAGCAGTCCTCCAAAAGAAGAAGAGAAGAAGGAGAGAAAACTATTGGGAGACTCCGGATATGATTACAATATTTACCCTGGCAAAAACCACTTTGCCAAAGACTGCATGTTAAGAAAGTTGTTAGAGAAGAAGGAGAGTGAAGATGATGAAGCGTATTATATGAGAAAGCGGGAGGAGATAAAGAAGAAGAAAGCTACTAACAATTCAATGAATGATTTAATTGTGCAGGAGAATGTCATGGATGATGAGTTCGGTGGCATGAAAATCTGGTCTACAAACTCAGAAGACGTGGAGGTACGTAAACTCTCGCATGGTAGAGCGTGTGTGGCAATAGAGGATAGCACTGATTTCGATGGGAGAGGCTTGATGGTCACAGCTAGAGTGTCACAGATGAGGGGATATACAACCAAAGGTGAGCTTGACGAGGAGAATCAGAAGGAGGATAAGTGTTTCGCGGCCAAGCATGTGAGCGAAAGGATCAACGACTGCGATCACTTGATCAAGAAGGTACAATCTATTCTTGAATCACATAAAATACCTATAACAAACTATGAAAAGGAATTAAATGGTTTAAAATTTAAGTTTTCTAGTTTAAGTGGAATCCTAATGCAAACTCTCCTCACAAATTCTAACTTAACTGATCAACTTAGCAGGGAGACATCCAAGAGTGAGGAGCGAAGAATGTGGATCGAGAAGACGGAGTTAGAGTTAGGTAGGATGAGAGATGAGTTGATTTATTTACAGCAAGATAATTTAAAGTTTTTAAAACAACGGGATATTTTTTGTTTAATAGCTAAATGCTTTTACTCTGATAATACTCAATTGCACTTAAATTGTGATATTAGCAAAAAGGTTCACAAAATGATCTTGCCATTTCTTCAATTTAAGGAGGATGAAGTGGATGTAGATTGCTACAATTGTGAATCAATTGTATCATCAGATGAGGTTTCAGATGCTTACAGGATTGGTTTGGAGAAAATCGAGTCTTTTATAAAGTCCAAAGACCATAAGGACATGCTTAGAAATTTGTTGGACGAAAATGACAAATTGAACATAAAGACCAAAACCATGCGAAAATTTGACTCATTGAATACCAAATTAAGTTCAAAAAACAAGATGAATGTGGAAAATTCTTCTGAATTTGATAGGGACACCGATATGAGTGAAATTTATGTAGAGGATGAGGTCGACTGCTCTGAATTTCTCAAAAGCGAGCCCAAACAAGCAAAACCTCTCATATCTGAAAACTCAGTTGCTTTCGCTCGTATGTTAAAGGACAAGTCCAAAGTCCTTAAAGAAAAGTCTGTGGTATTCAAAAAGGTGCAAACGGTACCCAATCAAGTTTATACCACCACTGGAGTTACCTAGAAGCAAACAACTGAACTGACTTCCTTGGTTGATGAAGACAATGCTGATGGTTGTGATAACTTTTTCTGGTCATCTCCCATTAACAATACAGATGAAACAATAGGTTTTTCGGAGCAAACCTCGTGGAGAGTCAAGGGTAGATGTGTGGCTGAACCTCTCAACAAGCCATCAAGCATTGATAAGCCAATTACGAGTGGCACTAAAGAAATTCCAGGCGAAACGGTAAAAGGATCTGGAGAATCATTGCCAAGTGAAGCCTGTGAAGACAAACCGAAACCGAGGGCATATATTCACAAATCTCAAAAGCAACTTGCTGAGCAAGCACGTCAAAGGAACAGAAGGTATCAGAAGAATCTCAAAGAGAGAAAGTAGTTCTGGAATTCCCAAAATGCTACTTACGTTCACAAAGTATTGAATCCACAGGCTAAAGCAAGCCCTTTGACAAACAACGCTCCATGCACTCACTGTCTGTGATGCAGACCAACAAACTGAAGAGACAATTTCGGTGCTGAATCAGGCAGAAATATGAACCGAAAACCCAACGTTGTTGCTAAATTCAATCAACAACCAAAGCCAAATCCAGTCATGGATATCAAAGGAAAGGGAAAGCTAGTCTTGCATCCTAAAATTCAAGTCAAGTAGACGTTAGCTAACCCTAGGAATCTAAAAACAAGCTCAGCTGAACATCTAAGCAAAAATAAAAAGTCGGTTTTAGGTAAATCAAATCAAGAAAATAAAAAAATTAAAGTTTTTACCATTAAACGAAAAGATAAAACCACGTTAATAAACAGAACATATATGGTTGATCTTTCTGTTGTAATTCCATGTCCAGTAAAAGGCTCACGAGGACCCAAGAAACTTTGGGTTCCTAAATCTTCTTAATTTTTGCAGGTTATAAGTTACGAGTGGTTTGACGACGAATGGTACATTGATAGTGGCTGCTCACGTCACATGACAGGAAGGAAGGAAGAGCTAAGGGAGTTTCGGTCCCTTAAGGATGGTGGATGTGTCAAATATAGGAATAATTCATATGGTACGATCAAATGCTATGGAATAATCACAAACGGAGAACTCTTAACCAGGAAGGTTGTATACGTTGAAGGGCTACAACACAATCTCATCAGTGTTTCTCAACTAGTCGTGGGAACAGGGCTAAAAGTTTTGTTCGATGATGAAGGTTCTGAGATTGTAGAAAAGAAGACGAAGAATGTCCTATTGAAATCCAAGAGAAAACGAGAAATGTATCCTCTTAATCTCAACCCAATTCGAGGAAAGCCAGTGGTATGTCTTTTAACAAAAGCTCACTCTGACGAAAGTTGGCTCTGGCACCGAAGGCTCTCACATCTCAACTTTAAGGATACCAATAAGTTGGTTATCGGTGATCATGTATGAGGACTTCCTCTTCTCAAATTTGATAAAGAACACTTGTGTACTACATGTGAAATGGGAAAGTAGAGCCGAAAGAGTCATCCGACACGTATTAACACAAAGATCATCAAACCACTTGAACTTCTACACATCGACTTGTGTGGTCCTTCAGAAATAGAAAGCATTGGTGGTAGTAAGTACATCTTGGTTATTGTAGATGACTTTTCACGTTTCACATGGGTGTTCTTTCTTAAACAGAAATCAGAGGCAACTCCTAAGCTCAAAGCGTTTATAATGCAAGCGGAGCTTCAACTGCGAAAGATGGTTAGAAACATCAGGAGTGACAACGGACTGGAATTCAAGAATCAAGAATTCGAAGAATTTCTAGTTGATAAGGGACTAACTCACAATTTCTCAGCTCCCTATACTCCACAATAGAACATAATTGTTGAAAGGCAAAACCACTCTTTGTGTGAAGTAGTCCGAAGCGATCCTTCCTCAACAAGCGCTTTTCCATCACTCCGTATGAGATTTTGAATAATCGCAAACCAAATGTCAAGTTCTTCCATGTGTTCGGTTCAAGATGCTTTATTTTCAATTCCAAAGAGAACCGAAACAAGTTTGACGTAAAGGCAGATGAAGGGATCTTCCTGGGTTACTCACTAACTTCAAAGGCATATAGAGTTCTGAATAAGCATTCAAAGAAAATTGAAGAAAACTATTATGTCACCTTTGATGATGATTTTGTGAAGAAACTTCAATCTAGCAACAGACCAGCAGAGGAAATCTTTCTAGCTTCAGGTCAAGTCTTGGTCCCTATTTCCAATCTACTTGACAAATATATGTTGCTATTTGATAAACCAGAGAGAGCAATAAATTCTGAGACAAAGGTAGCTGACAATAAGATCGACAACTTGAAGAAAGTTATAGATGAAGCAGCAAAAGAAATGGAAAGAGAACATCACTAACCAACCGAATAGCCAGGTCCAAGTGAACACCCAAAAGAAAGTTCTATATTCCAGGGGGAGGGTTCATCGACATCAGATAACCCCGACTCGTCTTTCCAAGAGGAAAATCCATCGCTAACAAAGACTCAAGACGTATCTTTCGAGGGGGAGCATTATGATCCTGATGTTGAAGTCGTCTCATCATTCGATGGGGAGAATCATAATACGAATGATGATTCGTATTTTCAATCAGAGTTGGAAGAGGAAATTAATGCCGAATTGGATCCAGCCTGTGAACCGAACTATCCCCTCTCACAAAATGGACAAGCGATCATCATATAACTCAAGTAATTGGTGAAGCATCTGAGGGAGTTCTTACTCAGTCTCAAATAAAAGTGAAGCGAACTGCTCTGTTCTCTCTTGTTGAATTTTCCATGTTTAACTCGTTCGTCTCAAAAATAGAACCAAAAATGGTTAACATTGCACTCGATCACTCAGATTGGGTACAGGCAATGCAAGACGAGCTCCATTAGTTTGAGCAAAATCAAGTTTCGAGACCTGTTCCCACACCAAAGGATGCATCTGCCATTGGCCTAAAATGGGTTTTTAGAAATAAAATGGACAAAGAAGGGAATATGATTCGTAATAAAGAGAGATTGGTTGTGAAGGGATACTGTCAGGAAGAAGGTATCGACTATGAAGAAACCTTCGATCTTGTGACAAGGTTAGAATCCGTGCGAATCTTTATGGCATATGCGGCACAGAAAAACTTTGAAGTATATCAGATGGAGGTCAAGTGTGCATTCCTGAATAGTGAACTAGAAGAAACGTATATGCTGAACAACCACCAGGTTACATGAACGAAAGGTACCCTGATCACTGCTATATTCTAGATAAATCCCTCTATAGGTTAAAACAAGCTCCTAGAGCCAGGTATGAAACCCTTACTCGATTTCTTAAATGTTAAAGTTTAAAAAAGGTTCGGTTGACCCAACCTTCTTCCATAAGAAAGAGGGTGACCACTTAATGATCGTTCAAATTTATGTCGATGACATCATCTTCGGTTCCATGAATCCCAGCCTAACTATTGAATTCAGGAAGTTGATGGAGACTAAGTTTGAGATGAGCTCAATGGGCCCAATTAACTTTTTTCATGGCTTGAATATTAGACAGGGACCTGAAGGCATATTTATCAATCAGGAGTCCTACACGAAGACACTGCTATCGAAGTTTGGCATGATGGGTGATTCCAAAGTAAAGGTTCCCATGTCGTTTGGAACAAAGTTAACAACCATACTTTTAGAAACCGGCTCTTGATATGACTCTTTATCAACAAATGATAGGATCTCTAATGTATCTAACAGCAATTTGACCAGAGATAATGCTTTCTGTTAGTTATTGTGGTAGGTTCCAAGCTAATCCATGCAAACCTCATATGGTGGCTGTTAAGAACATCTTCAGATATTTGAAGCGAAACTGTAATCTTGGTCTGTGGTATCCTGCTAAATCAGAATTTTTCGTACAAGCATTCTCTGATGCTGATCTTGGAGGATGCGGTCTGGACCAAAAGAGCACTACATGCGGATGCCAATTTCTCGATGATTAACTTGTCAGCTGGCCGTCTAAGAAACAAACATGTGTTTCTCTCTCTACGGCCGAAGCTAAATATATCGTTGCAGCATCTTGCACTTCTCAGGTCATTTGGATCCAATGCCAACTAAGAGATTATGGCCTTAATGTTGGATTAATGTCTAATTCCATAACTATATTTGGTATGTACTTGACCCGACCCGGCATGGTCCATTTGGGTTGCACTTCACCGACACAATTTATATGGATAGTCTTTTGAGAATAGTATATTTATGATTTATATTAATATATTATAAGTTCTAATATATTAATATATAATCATATTATTTAATTAGTATTGATCAAGAATTAATTTATAATTAATTAAGTGATCAAAATGAACTAATTAAATATGGACTCTTATATATATGGAATGGGCCAAGTTCATTTAGGTTGGGCTAAGCTTTCATGGATAGTCCATGGAGTGTTTAACCCATGGATCATATGAAATGAAAGGTCATGGGTTTAGCCCTAGTCTCCATACTATATAAAGATGACCTTGGTTGGTGAAATTGGCCCTAGTGTGGTACACTAAGAAGGGCTAGCCGATTTCACTAGAGAGAACCAAGTATCCATATTCTCTAAAGTCTTCCAAGGTGTTTTGGTGATTTGTGATTCCACTTGAGGCTTCCACACTATTGGGGCTAAGCTCTTAAAGCTTGAAGACATCAAGCTACATCAAAAGGTATGGCATCTAACTAGTACTTTGTAGTATAAGAACTTCATAATATGCTAGTTAGGATAAAAGCCTTGGAAAGTTCTTATTTGCATGTATAATAGAGAAAACATAGATCCAAGGATTATAGGGTTGCATGCACACCATAGGAGTGTTAGAATGCTCAAAACCCAACATTTAACATGAAGAAGATTCCACTTTATTGCGACTTTGAAAGCGCTATTAGAATTTGTCATAATCCAGTGCAACATTCCAAGACGAAACACATAGCATTGCGATATCACTTTATCAAGGATCACATAGAAGATGGGAATGTTGAAATTCACTACATTCGGTCCTCTGATCAATTGGCTGACATCTTTACTAAAGCCTTGCCAGAAGCATCATTTAATATAATATTACAAGGCCTAGGAATGATGGAAGCTGAGTCATTTCCAAAACCACACTCGTTTCATTATGTTTAACTTTCGCTTTCGCTTCCATTAAGTTTTTTGTAACAATCGAAATGAGCCGAACGCTCGGTCTATTTCGGCTCCTAATTTTTCGGGAACCGAAATGAACCGAAGTCTCGGTCTATTTCGCTTATTATAATTTTTCTTTAAAGTGAGCGGTTTTTTCATCTTCTAGTTTGGAACTCACATATCCTTTGTATATTATGTATATCTTTTTCCTTATGTCTTCAAAGTCATAAAACTCAAAAAATATTTTTTGTTTTGTTTTTATTTCTTTTTCAGAAAATTCCTAAAACTCCAAGATATTTTCTTTTCTGTTTTTATTTCTTTTGCAGAAAACTCTTAAAATCCAATTTTTTTTAATTCGTATCACAGATGCAATCTCATGATGGAGCTGGGGCAGGTATAAACTTTCTAACTATGTACTAGCTAAGTGTCCCTTGAAGGATGCTGCTGCGTGTTAACCGAAGCCTCCAAGACTTTGAGCGAAGCCTTAATGATTTGATATATACCAATCGTTTCTTCCAAATTAGGCTGATAATATCACTCAATTCATGAGCTAGCTTACTCTTCTCATATCGAGTTAAGAGTTATCTGCTTAGTCTATTCTAATAGTAGAGGTACTTTTAGTTCTTTAACCATCTTTTCACTATTCTCCATTTCATTTTGGTTCATAATCATAACCCTTGAGACTCTCAGTTTTTACCACTAAGGATTATGGTTACACAATATATGTGTTAATGATTTAGTTTCATTTACCACGTGCTAAGTGAAACCCAAAATTCATATCCTATAATGAATTGACAGTGAAAAATAGCATCTTTTAACGAATCCATTTCACATGGAAAGTACCTAGAAATCTCTTTTTATTTTTGCGTGATCTTTATGAAATTGTCTAAATACCAACACTTTTCTTCCCAAAAGATCCAATTTATTTTTGTTTTTGAGATTTCTCCACTTATCAACAAGTCACTGAAAATAATTCAAACCTTCTTGTTTTATAGGCGTCATCGGTCTCACAAGTACTTCATCCAACTTTCGGTCTTATATTAAGTACCGAAGTTCGGTTGAAGCTAAGCCAAACTTTATAACTTAAATCTGAAAAGATGCCTTTCAATGTTTCTTAATAAACATTTGATCGTATTTCAACAGAAAACCACACAAGCACTTCTTAGTCCTTTTGACTTTGAAGGAAGCGATTCGCGTATGGTGACGTATTTCTAGGGAAACCAAGCTATCAAATCGCGCTTTTTCTGGTGTTGTTTAAGAGCATCGTATCATCATTACTGTTGATACTTTGTCTCTCTTAGGAATGGTATATAATGGTTTCTTACACCTCTTGTACTACTTTACCACTTCCACATTCTCACAACAACTATTCGGCACATTCTCTCTCTAATGTTCACCTTCTTCCTCAAGTTCCTCAATGGCAGATTCTTCATCAGTTCATGAACAAACCGCTTCGTCTTCTCTTCTGACCATCAAACCAAACCAAAACCTGATTATCGATCTAAATCCATTACTTTATGAATCTTACATGGTACAGGTGGTTGAATGCCTCAAATATTCACCACTGGTTATTGCTTTAACCCTGGTTGAATCGGTACCCATGTCTCTATTATCTCAAGTCTACTCATCTGCTTTTTATGATAAACGAAAGGAAAAAATCTACTTTGAGATTTTCAATCACAAGTCCTATGTCTCCGAAGCCCGTTTTTGTTCACTGTTAGGGTTGATTACTGATGATTCTGTTGTGGCTCCTGACTCCATCACCACCACACAACTATTCTCGATGTTCTATGATATGGGCTACAACGATGTGCTTACCAAGGTGACGAAGTTCAAGAAGTCCTGTTTTCCTTCTCAATGGAATGACCTATTTACACATCTATTCAAAGGATTAGCAGAACGGGTTGCTGGTTCTGATGGTGCCAACAAGGGATTCATGACCATTATTTATGGTCGTTACCTTAGGATCAATCTAGATGATGGATCTTTGATTTGGACTCAACTGGTGCAGAGTCTCAATTCTTCTTCCAAATGATGGGTTTTATAAAAACAATCTTATGTGTGAATGCAACCCTAATTGGATCTATGTTCTCAGTATTAGACATACAACTTTATGAACACAAAAAAGAAACCTGGGATACTCGTATGATTTTCGAAATCCACAAAGGAGAATAGAATACATACCTTTTGTTATTATATAGCAATAACAACTAGTTCCTTGAATTTCCTTAGCTCTTGAAAGCAAGTACCACATGTGTAGTGCCTCTAATGGCTCACAAACACACTTTGAGTGAGAGGATGAATATGAGAGAGAGGAGGAAGGTACTAAGCTCCAAAATTCGTCCCTAGTAGGGTTTTTCCAAGGAGTGGTCGAATTATAGTGCCTTAGGGTGCTATTTATACTTGAGGCTAGTTAGGGTTTCAAGGTGGAAACCCTAATCCCTTAGCTTAGGGCCTAAGCAAGTCCATGGACCCCTTTCCTTAAGCCCTTGGACGAAAACTCCTAGATCCTTCTCGGATTTTCGTTCAAGTCTTAATAAAGGTGATCCAATAGCCCAAAGTCTCAACTATATATCAAATAATTATAAAACAACCCGTGTACTTTTAAATAATTCCTTTAATCCCGAAATTAATTCCTAATTAATTTCTGATTAAATACTAATTAATAATATGATTCCAAATTAATATATTATTCATATAATATATTAACAAATCATATTTACCCCAATTTATTATTCTTAACAATAAACCAGCCTCTCTCTTCAACAGTCATCCTGTCTAGTCACTAGTGTGAAGGCAACCCAAAAGGACCATGCTTACAATCGGGTCAAGTACATACCAAAATAGTTATGAACTTAGACACTAATCCAATAGTCTCCCACTTGGATAAGTCTAATAACTATTATGTGTATGACTTCAGAACCTGATCAGCAATCGTAGCTTTCGAAATCCGCTATTAACTCTGATCTTATCAAAGGCGTGTCCTTTAGATAAGGGATCATATATTCTTCCATTCAAGATATCGTATGAACTGAGACATGAATTTTAATCATACTCTCTGTTCACATGTTGTTTCCCAATTTCCGATTTATGACGACTAATAACAAACTACAATTGAACACATCAATTTAGTCCCGGCTTGGCCAAGCGCTTAGGGTGTCATCACTAAACCATCGAGGGGCCCACATATATTGCTTTTATTCCACTTTGGGTAAAAGGAATGGATAAACTTCGACTCAATGTTCGCTTGTACTCACTTACCGAATCACACAAAACAATATGTTTTATAACACCATGTTACTGGTGCGTTTACATTTTATCAATGCGTAACCGACTCGCAAAATACAACTCACACATCTCGGTTTCAAGAATATAAGATGTTATCGTCTCACTAATCACTCGTGATAAAATCCATGAAGTGATCAAAGTGAGCATGAGTTTAATCCAATGCTCAAATCATATTCATAAGCACTCATGAACGTTGCAACAAACATTTTCTTATGTCTAATACACTTTAGACAATCAACACACCAATTCACGACAGTCTTCATTCATACCTACTTCCAACATATGAATGACTGTGGACCATTCGAATAATTTGATTATTCTGAATAATTAAATTATTCAGGAAGTCAAAACATGCAAAGTGAAAAACAAGAATAATACTAATCCCATATGGCCCCAAACTCTGGGTATAAATAAAACATTTTATTTAATCACCATATTGATTACTCGTTAGTTGTTGTTTCGGGTAATCAACTTCTTACTTGAATTATAACAACAATTGTCCCATGCTCTTAGCATGCACAATATCTTTACCTATGGTCCTTACTTTGTGAAATAGTATAATTGAATAACATTTTCAATTACACTCATTTCACAATTCCTAATCCATTAGTGTAAGAATACAAAATTCTTGCCACTACTAGAATATGTTAGATTCTAACATTTTATGCAAGAGTCCTTTTCGTAATATCATCGAACAAAAGTCACCAAGACTCGGCTAATGAAATTACAAAAATACTCTAATGGAAGACAATTCCGTAGTGATGAAGTCTTACATTCAAAGTACATTCCTTTGAACATCCTTCTTTCATAAAGGTTTCTAATCTAGACATTTATTCTTGATATCCAACTCCCAATATGGAAATATTTCCATATTTTCCATATGACAACTTATTCTAAATAGAATCTTATCTATTCATAATAATGCCAATATGGTCCATCCATGACTATACTTTCAACTGTCCACAAGCGACCAATCCTTGGCGAACCTTAGATTGTCCTTGGCAGTTGTTTAATTATTTTAGTCAAAACCGGTTCTATTTCCTTTTTCCCTCTAAATGCCCCAGAGATTTTGAAAATTTTAGAACGGTCGAATATTATAGCATATACAATTGATCGTATACCCGAAGCATATGGGATGCAATTCATAATAAAAACATGATACTTTACCACTTTCTTACTATAATATCGTCATAATATTTCTATTTGCCGTGTTCTCAAAATTTGAACTGTGAAGAGGGATGCCGCAATCATAATCGTATTTTGATAATGCAAATAATAAATATACACTTGACTAAATACAATTAAATTTCTCGATCTAAGCTTTTAGATTGAAAACGAAGTATAACATTCTCTCCCTTAATTATAGCAAAAACATCTCTTCAACCCCTGCAACCTTGCAAAGTGAAACTTTTATTTTTCTACAATTAATATTGCCAACTTGCAATACTTAAATAATACTCATGCTCCCAATAACATGATGATTATATTCATTACAGCATAACCCTTATGCTCCCACTAGTTTTGACACGTATTTAGGAACCAGCTAAACTTCTAGGAATCAATACTTATTGACTTCCAAAGTTCATGTTTCTAATACGATATGCTTCGATAAGCCTTCATCTAAGCTTCTCAAAATCACACACCTTTCCTTAGACAACTCATATGTGTGTCTAAACTAATTTAGAACTTATCTTACTAAGTCCTAAATGTTCAGACTAATTGCCAAATCTCACAATTCGAACTATGAAAAGGAATGTCGTAATCATAATCGAATTTGAGAATGCAATTTACATAATTGCTATCTCCTTAAAATCTCTCTTAGTGAAAGTGTTTCCTCACAATCATTTTCATGAAGGAGAAAAACCTTATGACACTTAGATTTTATGGTGTATTTGTTCCTATCCAAGTCAATTTGCTATAACTATAATCGAAAGATAATGTTTGTGACAAATTCCAACTCTTATGGACAGAACGTGTTCATTCTTAATTTCTTGTCGTCAATGGTCCCACCATTGCTTCCAAGTTATTCAGCAGCTCACCTATTCCAGTCAATGTACTTTCATTGAATAAGGTGTTTGCCCTTATGCAACTTATTGAGAACTCGTAGAACTCATATTCATAATCAATCAACTGGATTAGCACAGAAGTAAAATTTGTCAACACGATAGGTTACAAACCTCAAGTCGTGTGCCAGTGTTTAATAATAGGTTTACTCTTGATTAGTTCTCAAAACTTTTCAAGATCATTTAGACTCTCACTAACCTCTTGACATATAAAATTCTCTTATCAAGAAACATTTCTTGATAAACAAATATTCAAGAGTTAGTGCGGATTTTCATCAAGACAAACACTACACACTAAGTTCAAACATGCAAGAGTAAGAAAAACACTTTTTCTACCTCACATTTGATTAGTGTGTGTCACTCACAATCTTGGAGTACGATTCTTAGACTTGATTTTAGAACGAAGTATGACTCATCCTTTTGATTTAACCATTTCAACAATTTCTGATTCCTCTTATTAGCCATACCAGTGCACTAAGATGTCCTTAGAGGATCAATTGTGATATGGTTCTTAAACATTAAGATGATCATAAAATCCAATACAAAAGTACTCTCCCTTCTTCTTAGATTGGAGAAACTTTTATCTTTCTTCCTAATTGACTCTTCTTATTCGTTCTACCATTTATTGAAGCCTTTCAGTGATTCAGAATTACACTTAATCATGTAAGTATAACCACATTCACTAGACTTTTAGTAATTATGATGAATAGTCTTATTGTTATTTGTGGTGGACTTGACTAGTGCACAACATTGTGTTCTAGTCCTTTAGTCCTTCACTTGACTCACATACTTGTGTGATCAAAGAATTAGTCTTAATTTCCAAAGTACCAAGATTTCCATACATCACGCAATACAAGTTGTATGATTCCAAGTTTTTTGTCCAATTGAAACTTGGGCGATGGTAATCTTTCATTAATTAGAGGAATTTGACACTTCCATAAACAACATAACTAAGAATCACATCCATTTATAGAAATACACAAACATCAATTTTTGACAACGATTTCATTGCAAGGATATATATAAATAAGACAAATCAAAATTTATTTTATTCATAATAGCAGCGGAAAACATGTCCTTACAATGCAAGATCAACTGAAAATCTATGTAATAAAATATTCCTAACAGATCTATCATAACTTTTTAAGCTTAAAATCTGATCTTCGAATCCATGCGATCGTAATCCATTTCTTCGTAATCAGACTCATCTTGCTCTTCCATCAAGCTTTCTCTCTTTTCTCTGATCCTGCAAAGCATTCAAATGTAATCTTATCATACTATGTATAGGAAGTTAATAGAGTTAGATAGTGGATTTTTACCTGAAGTAGAGCCATACTTCTCCCATCTCTTAGATTCTTCAGCTCCTTTGGGCAGCTTCGTATCCAATGCCCATTCTCTTAGCAGCAGAAACATGTGGTTTCTTCTGGAATGTCCACGAAAGCATGGTTGGTTGAATTACCAGACAAATATGCTCCATTACATTGCCAAATCATTTTTGATTCAACAGCAATAAGCATGTAAGTTAGGTCAATCAGAGTCGTGTCAAGATCCATCATATAATACTCTCTTATGAACTTATCATATGATTCAGGGAGTGACTGAAGAACCCAGTCAACATCCATCTCCTCATAGATAACGACTCCCAACATTCTTAACATATCAATGTGTGACTTCATCACTAAGACGTGTGCACACATTGACTTTCCATCTTCATGTTTCATCGCCAACAGAGCTTGAGTGAGCTTGAACTTTTCAAGCCTTTGAACTCGTGGGTTAGGGAGAAAAATAGGAGGAGGTGGAGGAAGTGAAGCATGATTTCTTGTTCCTCGATCGAATCGTGGAATATCATCATCATATGGAAAGCTTGTTCCACGACATTTGGAAAGACCATAGTTGTCAAACTTTGACATCCACAAAACGGGAGAAAATTCAAGTTAGTTGATTGAGTACTTAATAAATCACCCAAATGAGATATTAAGGCTAGGACCCAACACAATACTCAACAACTTGGGAGAGGTTTGCCATAACCCAAATTGCAGAACATTTGAAGGTAAGTAAATGACGATTCACTAATTTTCCACCATGAAAAACAAAAAAGAGATTAGGTTTTAAATGTATTGAAAAACTCCTAGATCATTGAACTCTTCAACGGAATGTTTAAATCTCGATATGCCCCTCGATTTGTGACTGGGATGCTGAGGATCACAAAACAGGGTGTGAATAACTATGCAAATGTACATGGTGCCCCCAATGTTACAGACACCCATTCGATGTGTCGGTTAACCACACACGCTCCACCGAACTATGACAAACATTGAGTCACCCTTTGCTACCTTTGCTTAGAACCAACTAGTGTGTCGGTTAACCACATACGCTCCACTAACGTCTTCGCAACGGTACAAAGTGTAATTTTATGGAATTGCATCAATTTACTTTTGCCTAAAGTAACTAAGATTGGGAATTTTATAAAAAAAACATTAGTTACTTTATACTTCATTATACTTTTAATGGAAAGGATTTGCCCTATCCTACTCGTTCGGATAATGACCCTCCACCAATCAAGGAAGCGGTGGGTGAGAGTGGACACCAATTAAACGGCCATTTTATAGGCCATAACCTTATACCCCCCATATAGATCGGCTTCGTGAATGAGGCCTACTAACGGTAAGACTAGTAGTTTAAGTTATACATGTATAATATTAGACTTTTAATGTTATATATACTATAAGGGTGCGCTTTTAAAATACTAGGTGGTTTAATTTAATAAATTACACTTTTAATTTGATTAAATATAAACCATATGATTATGGATTTATTAACTCTCTTTAATTATACTTTTAATTAACTTAACAAAACCATAAGGGTGTAATTTAAACTTTTCAAAACTAGGGATTTTAGAATTTAGACTTTCAAAATTAAACCTTTTAATCAAAAAATTTATATTCTAAAACTTGAGGGAAAGTTTTGAAACTTTTCAAAACAATTAGGTTTTAATTTTATTCAAAATTTTCGAAAAATTAAACCCTTAAATTTTAAATTTTTAAATATTAAAACATTGATTTAATAATTATCCAAAATTAAACAATTAATTTGAATTATTAAATCTTGTAGGATTATCTATTAAATTAAACAATTAATTTAATCTAATCCCATATCCCCTAAGATTTGAAAATTTATGGTATGGGATAATTCATAAGATCTTTAATTATCTATTTAAGGAATCAAGGATAATAACAAGATATGACATTATCTAAATCCCTAAAATTTGGGAATCCTATCTAGGGGACAAGGCAAATTTCAAAATTCTAGGGTTAGACAACCCTAAAATCGAAATCTTGGGCCCAAAGGAAAAGGTTTAGGAAACCCTACCAAAATTTTCGAAATCTAGGGT
Organism: Lactuca sativa; assembly: GCF_002870075.4. Taxonomy (NCBI): domain Eukaryota; kingdom Viridiplantae; phylum Streptophyta; class Magnoliopsida; order Asterales; family Asteraceae; genus Lactuca; species Lactuca sativa. Next base: position 64,784,779 of record NC_056626.2, on the reverse strand, counting down.
TTAGAAACCCTAATTTCGAAAATCTAGCCTCCAGGGTTTATTAGCCATAAACCCTAATTGTCATATTCATACATTTGTATCAAATCTAATTGAAAAGAAAAACCAATGGCTCTGATACTGTAACGCCTGTGTTTCCGGGCTTGCCATTTTTAGCAATGTAACAGTCTAGGTTAACCTCTGTAACCCGTTTTGAAATAATAAGATTGTATTATTTGAGTATTGTGTGTTTTGTGCTTAATTGCTTAATTATGTGGTTTGATTAATTAAGAATAAAAATAAGCGTCAAAATTTAAGTGTAAAATAAACTTAATATATTTGGTTAATGTTGTAGTAATTGAAACGAGGTTTCCGAATATATATAGAACGCCCAAATCTGACTTCGTATGAGAAAGTTATGATTTATCGAAGTTCCGGCTTAGCGGTATACAACCTGTTTTACTCGATTTGAGATCGAGCGGTTTTTAGCCAAAGCAATCTAAACGAGGATCGAAGGTCTCGTTGTTGGTATCGAAGCGATAAAAAGTTAGGCGAGAACGGACGTCAAACGAAGAAGTTATGAATTTATAACGAAGTTTTTCTGTCGTGGCCTATTAAAAATAAATAATAAAAATAAAGTCGAAATTAGCCGACGGAGTCTAAACGAAAGTCGTAGAGCGTGGTCTCACCTTTCCGTGGATATAAAGAACGTCGAAAACGGAGTTCGTATGAAGAAGTTATGAATTTCCAAAGTTTATTAATCATTTTCTATTTAAATTTAAATCAAAATTCGGAAGCATTATCCGAAGGAGTCACCGATCTGATCCGAGGTACGCCCCACGTACTCTGAGGGTGTCGACATCGCAGCAAGTGGCTTCGGATGACGCATGCGCTTACGAACATTGGAGCAGTACGCGCTGCGTACTGCTGTACGCCCCGCGTAATTGAGACTTCCAGCCTCTATATAAAGGATCCGAAGACAGCCTTCTTTGTTGTTCAATTTCTTCTCTTCTCTCTAGTCTTTTGCATCGTTTTTCGTGCCGAAGCTATCCCGAAGTCCCGGTATCATACTCTAGCCCCGAGGCAAGTCCCGAGATCCCGAAGATCCCGAAAAGTGCGGTTTCCGAGTCGAAGCTCTGCCCGCGAAAAGTCGATTTTTGTGAAGATCTTCCAGATCTGCTGAGGAATACTACTTTTATAAGCCGTAGTGCTGTCCGATCATCTTCTGATCAAGTGAGTGTGTAGTTATTTTCTTCTAATACAATAATACGAAGTATTTTATATAAAAATACGTGTTATGTGTATATATTTGGTTGTGTTATGTGTGAATGTGTATTCACTCTCTTCTATCTTATAGATCTGCTTATTTCTTTATGAGATATGTGTTATGTGTGTTGTGCCTCATCTGTTATGTGATATATGTGTTGATTAAAGCATGCTATACAGGTTTTCTTTAAACTATGTATACAAATGTATATTTTTATCTACTAATATGTTGGGTAGAACATGGGTAGACAGTTGGTGTGTAATAAACATATGAGAGGCCTCGTTGTTGTTTGATTGAGTCATCTAGCGGAGTTTAGATGACGACCACTGGCTATTCTAGACAGTCTTGTGGAAACATTAGCAGGTTCGCCACCTGTAGGTGTTAATGAACTTGGGTGTTCATTCGCTGTACTCCATCCCCCACATGGTTGCCTTATTTGACTTATATTGCTGAGGTACCCCCGAAGCATGTGTTGTCGCCCCGAAGAAATATTCTTAGACTAGGTCCCTTATGTTAGTTGTTTTAGGGACATTAAAGTGAGAATAACGGGAATGGGTAATTGGGTTATTGTTGGTTGGTGAAAATTAAATATGATATTTATTGTGGGTTGAAAACCCTATATGCTCACCAGGCTCCCAAGCCTGACCCACTCAGTTTTAAATTATATTACAGGAAGTGGCGAAAGGGCATGAGATGGATGAACCATCAAGTTGTTTTGTTTACAAGTCTGCATATGTTTATATTTGTTATATGACTTGTAATGTATTCGTTTATGCTTATTGGTCTGTATCGGAACATGACACCCCGAGTTTTGATTATAATGAAAATACATTTCTTTTATGAAATGCTTCGGTAAACAATGTTTTATCATGTTTTGTTTTTGGGAACGAATTCCGCAACTCTTTCAAATCAAAAGGATTTACTCTGAAAATATTTAAAAGCATAAATGAAAATCGGTCTTTTCTGGCCGAGATTTTGGGGATGTCACAGTTGGTATCAGAGCATTAGTTTAAGCGAACTAGGAATTTGTTGGATTTCTAGACTTAAACTTAGAATGCTAAGTGAAGTTTTGAGATGTGTGTCTGTTGTGATTTAGACACGAGCACTAGTTTATTTTAGGAAAGTTGCCTAAAATGCTTTATGTGCTAAATGTTATATGTTGCCATATATGATATTATTTGTTCGGATCTATGGTCTGTTGCCGACCGGATCTAGAAACCTTATGTGTGTAGGATTCTAAGCGTACGTCTACAATATTAGAACTAGCATGTAAACGTTTCGGAGTGATAAGGATGATTTGAACATCTATCATGATTGAGGATCTAATTTCACCTTATTCGGTGTGTAGATCAAAATGGTGAGAACAAGAAGTGGAGTTGGAAATGCTGACGAAAACAGGAATCAACCACCAATGATTGAGCCAATACCTGTCGTAGCAGCAGCACCTGAGCCAATAACCATGGCTGGTGTGCAATTGATGATTCAGACGATGTTGGATCGTTAGATGGATGAAACTAGACGGTTGCTTCAACAGAATCGTGAAGAACTGTCAATTTGTGTGGAAGAGCCTGAATTAAATGAAGGGCACTCGGAAGGTGGAAACTTCAGTGGATCTGTTGGTCCAGCCAACCCACCAATAGTTAGGCAAGATAACCGTGATGGAAGGAATGATGGAATGCGATGCAAGTACAAGGACTTTTTGACTTGCAAACCGTCGACCTTCAATGGAAAGGAGGATCCGATTGGGGTTATGGATTGGATCTCCGAAATGGAGTTAGCCTTTATGACATGTGGCTGTAGAGGCAAGTTGCAGACTATCTATGCCGTGCGTCAATTCCGAGGTGGAGCCGTTCGTTGGTGGAACACTCTAGGGAAGACCTTAAGCCCTAATGAGCCACTGCAATTGTCATGGGCAGAGTTCTTGGTGCAGTTCAAGCGCAAGTTCTGCTCGGCTCAAAATCTGTTGGAGTTGGAGAATAAGTTTTTGACATTGACGAAAGGTAGCATGTCAGTTGATGAATACACCAATAACTTCACCGATAAGATGGAGTTTGCTTTGCGTATCGTTCCAGACGAGCTGACAAAGGTGGATCGGTATGCGAAGGGACTTCCATGGGAGTACGAGGTGCCAGTACGTCAGGCACTTACTCTAGAGGCAGCTATCTGGGCTGCCAAGTCTGTGGAGAACATGATCAAGGGGAGAACCACCGTCAAGTTTGAGGTTGGTGAGAAAAGGAAGTTTGAGGGAACATCTGGTTCCAGTAAGAAGAGCAAATTTTCGAAATCTGATTCGAAAAAGTTTGGAGGAAAAGGAGGCGAAGCAAAGTGGTGTGATAAGTGTAAGAAAAAGCACTCTGGGAAATGTAGCGAGGATGTGACCTGCTACAAGTGTGGAAAGGTTGGACATTTTGCCAATGAATGTCCGAACAACAAAAGGATGTGTTTTGGTTGCAATGAAGAGGGGCATATTTTGAAAGACTGTCTGAAGAAGAAGGAGGCAGCTAGGCCCAACATTCCACCAAAACCGAAGGCGAGAGCCTTCCAGATGACACTTGAGGCTGCGAAAGATGAAGCTGATGTCGCTTCAGGTACCTTTCTCGTAAACGAATTACCTGCTCATATATTGTTTGATTCTGGAGCCAACTACTCCTTTATTTCGCATGAGTTTGGTAGAAAGCTAGCTTTGCCTATTGATAGACTAGATGATGCTTTATTAGTCGAAGTAGCTAGTGGCAAGTTTGTACCTGTTAGCCATCGTATGAAAAACGTCTTGATCGACCTTAATGGGAATAAGTTTCACGAGGCGTTATTGCCTATCGAACTTAATGGTTTTGACATCGTCTTGGGAATGGATTGGCTTAGCGCCAATGATGCCGAAATTTTATGCAAGAAAAAGATAGTTAAAGTAAACCCGCCTGGTAAAGATTCGTTTATGGTGTATGGGGACAAACGCAGAGTAAATTCTGGAATCATTTCTCTAATGAAAGCCAGAAAGTGTTTGACCAAGGGATGTACATCATATTTAGCATTCGTGATTGATGCTAAGAAAGAAAAGAAGGTGATGCAGAGTATTCCAGTGGTGTGTGATTATCCGGAAGTATTTCCCGAAGATCTTCCTGGATTGCCACATGATAGACAAGTGGAGTTCAGAATAGACTTGTTACCAGGAACCACGCCAATAGCAAAAGCACCTTATCGATTAGCACCGACGGAGATGAAGGAGCTGATGATGCAACTTCAGGAGTTATTGGACAAAGGTTTCATTAGACCTAGTTCATCGCCCTGGGGAGCTCCGGTGTTGTTCGTGGAGAAGAAAGATGGAAGTATGAGAATGTGCATCGATTACAGAGAGCTGAACAAGGCAACAATAAAGAATAGATATCCGTTGCCGAGGATTGATGACCTATTTGATCAATTGCAAGGTTCGAGCTATTTCTCGAAGATCGATCTTAGGTCAGGATATCACCAGCTGAAAGTAAGAGAGCCAGATATCGAGAAGACTGCATTCAGAACTAGATATGGACACTATGAGTTCTTGGTTATGTCGTTTGGACTAACCAATGCTCCAGCAGCATTCATGGATTTGATGAATAGGGTTTGTAACCCGTTCCTTGATAAATGTGTGATAGTGTTCATAGACGACATTCTGATTTACTCGAAAAGCCAGGAGGAGCATGGCAGACATTTGCGAGAAGTGTTAGAAGTTTTGAAGCAGGAGAAGTTGTATGCAAAGTTCTCCAAATGTGATTTTTGGATTCGTGAAGTCCAATTCTTGGGTCACGTGGTCAACCAAGAGGGGATAATGGTTGATCCAGCGAAGATTGAAGCTGTGATGAAGTGGGAACAACCGAAAAGTCCCACGGAGATTTGAAGCTTTTTAGGATTAGCCGGATATTACCGAAGGTTTATCCAAGGCTTTTCTTCGATCGCTAGCCCATTGAGAGCTTTGACCCACAAAGGAGCTACTTATGCTTGGAGTGATAAGCATAGAGAAGCATTTGAGAAGTTAAAGAAGAAGCTATGTGAGGCACCGATACTTTCTTTACCCGATGGAGTTGAAGACTTCGTTGTTTATAGAGATGCGTCTGGGGTTGGATTGGGTTGTGTTTTGACCCAAAGAGAAAAGGTGATAGCATATGCGTCTCGACAGCTGAAAGAGCATGAAAAGAATTACCCGACTCATGATTTGGAGTTGGCAGCGGTAGTTTTCGCTCTGAAAATATGGAGGCATTACCTCTATGGCACGAAGTGCAAACTTTTCACTGATCATAAGAGTCTCCAATATCTATTTAATCAGAAAGAATTGAATATGAGGCAACGACGCTGGCTAGAATTACTTAAAGACTACGACTGTGAGATACTTTACCACCCCGGTAAAGCTAATGTTGTTGCTGATGCTCTCAGTCGGAAAGTCAATCTTGAAAGGAAAAGGCCAAGAGCGTTGAGAATTGAAGTTGTCTCGACTATTGTGGAAAGTATAAAGAAAGCTCAAGAGGAAGCTTCTGAGAAAAATGACCGAAAGGAGGAACGTTTGGGTAAAACGTTGGTGTTTGGTACTAACGGTCATGGACTGAAGGTATTCCAAGATCGTATTTGGGTACCTAAGTCAGGAGGAATTAGGGATCTTCTGATGGAAGAAGCTCACAAAACCATGTACTCAATTCATCCGGGTAGCACTAAAATGTATAGGGACCTGAAACCCTACTACTGGTGGCCGACGATGAAGCTTGATGTTGCAAAGTATGTGGCCGAGTGTGTGACTTGTGCGAGAGTCAAGACATAACATCAGAAACCTTACGGGAGTTTAGAACCATTGCCTGTGCCTATGGGTAAGTGGGAAGACATTGCTATGGATTTTGTCGCTAAACTGCCCAGAACAAAGAATGGTCACGACATGATTTGGGTGGTCGTTGATCGATTCACTAAGAGTGCGCATTTCATAGCGGCCAGGGAGAAATGGTCTATGGAAAAGCTTGCGAATTCTTATGTGAAGGAAATTGTGAGGCTTCACGGTGTTCCGTTAACGATTGTATCGGATCGTGATAGCCGTTTCACCTCAAGGTTCTGGAAAAGCCTACAAGAGGAAATGGGTACCAAGTTATGTTTAAGCACAGCTTACCATCCGCAGACTGATGGTCAGAGCGAACGAACGATACAAACGCTTGAAGATATGCTGAGAGCATGTACTCTGGAATTCCTAGGTAATTGGGATGAACATTTACCGTTGGTAGAATTTTCCTATAATAATAGTTTTCACTCGAGCATTAAGATGGCACCTTATCAAGCTTTGTATGGACAGAAGTGTCGTACGCCGTCTTGTTGGCTTGAGGCTGGGGAAAAGCAGTTTATGAGACCAGAGTTGGTTCATCAAACTGCTGAAAAGTTGAAAATAATTAGGGAAAGAATGTTAGCAGCTCAAGATCGTCAAAAGAGCTATGCTGACAAGAAGCGAAGACTGATGACTTTTGAGGTTGGAGATTCGGTTTTGCTTAAAGTCTCGCCGTGGAAGGGACTTATAAGATTTGGACAAAGGGGAAAGTTGAGTCCAAGGTTTATTGGACCGTTTAAAGTTCTTCAGAGGGTTGGGAACCAAGCTTACAAACTCGAATTACCCGAAGAACTGAATGGAATTCACAACACCTTTCATGTGTGTTATTTGAGGAAGTTCACGGGAGAAGTTCCCGATATAATTCCAATTTCTGAATTGAGAATTGATGAGAACAAAAGGTTGATTGAAGAACCAGAGGCAATTGTTGACCGAAAGACTAAGAAGTTGCGACGCAAAATGGTTGGGTTAGTGCTTGTCCGATGGAAACACACGAATGGGCCGAATCTCACCTGGGAGACGGAGAGTGACATGTTGAGTCGCTATCCGCATTTGTTTGTCGATGTGTGATTCCGGGGACGGAATCATTCTAAGGTGGAGAGAATTGTAACGCCTGTGTTTCCGGGCTTGCCATTTTTAGCAATGTAACAGTCTAGGTTAACCTCTGTAACCCGTTTTGAAATAATAAGATTGTATTATTTGAGTATTGTGTGTTTTGTGCTTAATTGCTTAATTATGTGGTTTGATTAATTAAGAATAAAAATAAGCGTCAAAATTTAAGTGTAAAATAAACTTAATATATTTGGTTAATGTTGTAGTAATTGAAACGAGGTTTCCGAATATATATAGAACGCCCAAATCTGACTTCGTATGAGGAAGTTATGATTTATCGAAGTTCCGGCTTAGCGGTATACAGCCTGTTTTACTCGATTTGAGATCGAGCGGTTTTTAGCCAAAGCAATCTAAACGAGGATCGAAGGTCTCGTTGTTGGTATCAAAGCGATAAAAAGTTAGGCGAGAACGGACGTCAAACAAAGAAGTTATGAATTTATAACGAAGTTTTTCTGTCGCGGCCTATTAAAAATAAATAATAAAAATAAAGTCGAAATTAGCCGACGGAGTCTAAACGAAAGTCGTAGAGCGTGGTCTCACCTTTCCGTGGATATAAAGAACGTCGAAAACGGAGTTCGTATGAAGAAGTTATGCATTTCCGAAGTTTATTAATCATTTTGTATTTAAATTTAAATCAAAATTCGGAAGCATTATCCGAAGGAGTCACCGATCTGATCCGAGGTACGCCCCGCGTACTCCGAGGGTGTCGACATCGCAGCAAGTGGCTTCGGATGACGCATGCGCTTACGAACATTGGAGCAGTACGCGCTGCGTACTGCTGTACGCCCCGCGTAATTGAGGCTTCCAACCTCTATATAAAGGATCCGAAGACAGCCTTCTTTGTTGTTCAATTTCTTCTCTTCTCTCTAGTCTTTTGCATCGTTTTTCGTGCCGAAGCTATCCCGAAGTCCCGGTATCATACTCTAGCCCCGAGGCAAGTCCCGAGATCCCGAAGATCCCGAAAAGTGCGGTTTCCGAGTCGAAGCTCTGCCCGCGAAAAGTCGATTTTTGTGAAGATCTTCCAGATCTGCTGAGGAATACTACTTTTATAAGCCGTAGTGTTGTCCGATCATCTTCTGATCAAGTGAGTGTGTAGTTATTTTCTTCTAATACAATAATACGAAGTATTTTATATAAAAATACGTGTTATGTGTATATATTTGGTTGTGTTATGTGTGAATGTGTATTCACTCTCTTCTATCTTATAGATCTGCTTATTTCTTTATGAGATATGTGTTATGTGTGTTGTGCCTCATCTGTTATGTGATATATGTGTTGATTAAAGCATGCTATACAGGTTTTCTTTAAACTATGTATACAAATGTATATTTTTATCTACTAATATGTTGGGTAGAACATGGGTAGACAGTTGGTGTGTAATAAACAGATGAGAGGCCTCGTTGTTGTTTGATTGAGTCATCTAGCGGAGTTTAGATGACGACCACTGGCTATTCTAGACAGTCTTGTGGAAACATTAGCAGGTTCGCCACCTGTAGGTGTTAATGAACTTGGGTGTTCATTCGCTGTACTCCATCCCCCACATGGTTGCCTTATTTGACTTATATTGCTGAGGTACCCCCGAAGCATGTGTTGTCGCCCCGATGAAATATTCTTAGACTAGGTCCCTTATGTTAGTTGTTTTAGGGACATTAAAGTGAGAATAACGGGAATGGGTAATTGGGTTATTGTTGGTTGGTGAAAATTAAATATGATATTTATTGTGGGTTGAAAACCCTATATGCTCACCAGGCTCCCAAGCCTGACCCACTCAGTTTTAAATTATATTACAGGAAGTGGCGGAAGGGCATGAGATGGATGAACCATCAAGTTGTTTTGTTTACAAGTCTGCATATGTTTATATTTGTTATATGACTTGTAATGTATTTGTTTATGCTTATTGGTCTGTATCGGAACATGACACCCCGAGTTTTGATTATAATGAAAATACATTTCTTTTATGAAATGCTTCGGTAAACAATGTTTTATCATGTTTTGTTTTTGGGAACGAATTCCGCAACTCTTTCAAATCAAAAGGATTTACTCTGAAAATATTTAAAAGCATAAATGAAAATCGGTCTTTTCTGGCCGAGATTTTGGGGATGTCACAGTTGGTATCAGAGCATTAGTTTAAGCGAACTAGGAATTTGTTGGATTTCTAGACTTAAACTTAGAATGCTAAGTGAAGTTTTGAGATGTGTGTCTGTTATGATTTAGACACGAGCACTAGTTTATTTTAGGAAAGTTGCCTAAAATGCTTTATGTGCTAAATGTTATATGTTGCCATATATGATATTATTTGTTCGGATCTATGGTCTGTTGCCGACCGGATCTAGAAACCTTATGTGTGTAGGATTCTAAGCGTACGTCTACAATATTAGAACTAGCATGTAAACGTTTCGGAGTGATAAGGATGATTTGAACATCTATCATGATTGAGGATCTAATTTCACCTTATTCGGTGTGTAGATCAAAATGGTGAGAACAAGAAGTGGAGTTGGAAATGCTGACGAAAACAGGAATCAACCACCAATGATTGAGCCAATACCTGTCGTAGCAGCAGCACCTGAGCCAATAACCATGGCTGGTGTGCAATTGATGATTCAGACGATGTTGGATCTTCAGATGGATGAAACTAGACGGTTGCTTCAACAGAATCGTGAAGAACTGTCAATTCGTGTGGAAGAGCCTGAATTAAATGAAGGGCACTCGGAAGGTGGAAACTTCAGTGGATCTGTTGGTCCAGCCAACCCACCAATAGTTAGGCAAGATAACCGTGATGGAAGGAATGATGGAATGGGATGCAAGTACAAGGACTTTTTGACTTGCAAACCGTCGACCTTCAATGGAAAGGAGGATCCGATTGGGGTTATGGATTGGATCTCCGAAATGGAGTTAGCCTTTATGACATGTGGCTGTAGAGGCAAGTTGCAGACTATCTATGCCGTGCGTCAATTCCGAGGTGGAGCCGTTCGTTGGTGGAACACTCTAGGGAAGACCTTAAGGCCTAATGAGCCACTGCAATTGTCATGGGCAGAGTTCTTGGTGCAGTTCAAGCGCAAGTTCTGCTCGGCTCAAAATCTGTTGGAGTTGGAGAATAAGTTTTTGACATTGACGAAAGGTAGCATGTCAGTTGATGAATACACCAATAACTTCACCGACAAGATGGAGTTTGCCTTGCGTATCGTTCCAGACGAGCTGACAAAGGTGGATCGGTATGCGAAGGGACTTCCATGGGAGTACGAGGTGCCAGTACGTCAGGCACTTACTCTAGAGGCAGCTATCTGGGCTGCCAAGTCTGTGGAGAACATGATCAAGGGGAGAACCACCGTCAAGTTTGAGGTTGGTGAGAAAAGGAAGTTTGAGGGAACATCTGGTTCCAGTAAGAAGAGCAAATTTTCGAAATCTGATTCGAAAAAGTTTGGAGGAAAAGGAGGCGAAGCAAAGTGGTGTGATAAGTGTAAGAAAAAGCACTTTGGGAAATGTAGCGAGGATGTGACCTGCTACAAGTGTGGAAAGGTTGGACATTTTGCCAATGAATGTCCGAACAACAAAAGGATGTGTTTTGGTTGCAATGAAGAGGGGCATATTTTGAAAGACTGTCCGAAGAAGAAGGAGGCAGCTAGGCCCAACATTCCACCAAAACCGAAGGCGAGAGCCTTCCAGATGACACTTGAGGCTGCGAAAGATGAAGCTGATGTCGCTTCAGGTACCTTTCTCGTAAACGAATTACCTGCTCATATATTGTTTGATTCTGGAGCCAACTACTCCTTTATTTCGCATGAGTTTGGTAGAAAGCTAGCTTTGCCTATTGATAGACTAGATGATGCTTTATTAGTCGAAGTAGCTAGTGGCAAGTTTGTACCTGTTAGCCATCGTATGAAAAACGTCTTGATCGACCTTAATGGGAATAAGTTTCACGAGGCGTTATTGCCTATCGAACTTAATGGTTTCGACATCGTCTTGGGAATGGATTGGCTTAGCGCCAATGATGCCGAAATTTTATGCAAGAAAAAGATAGTTAAAGTAAACCCGCCTGGTAAAGATTCGTTTATGGTGTATGGGGACAAACACAGAGTAAATTCTGGAATCATTTCTCTAATGAAAGCCAGAAAGTGTTTGACCAAGGGATGTACATCATATTTAGCATTCGTGATTGATGCTAAGAAAGAAAAGAAGGTGATGCAGAGTATTCCAGTGGTGTGTGATTATCCGGAAGTATTTCCCGAAGATCTTCCTGGATTGCCACCTGATAGACAAGTGGAGTTCAGAATAGACTTGTTACCAGGAACCACGCCAATAGCAAAAGCACCTTATCGATTAGCACCGACGGAGATGAAGGAGCTGATGATGCAACTTCAGGAGTTATTGGACAAAGGTTTCATTAGACCTAGTTCATCGCCCTGGGGAGCTCCGGTGTTGTTCGTGAAGAAGAAAGATGGAAGTATGAGAATGTGCATCGATTACAGAGAGCTGAACAAGGCAACAATAAAGAATAGATATCCGTTGCCGAGGATTGATGACCTATTTGATCAATTGCAAGGTTCGAGCTATTTCTCGAAGATCGATCTTAGGTCAGGATATCACCAGCTGAAAGTAAGAGAGCCAGATATCGAGAAGACTGCATTCAGAACTAGATATGGACACTACGAGTTCTTGGTTATGTCGTTTGGACTAACCAATGCTCCAGCAGCGTTCATGGATTTGATGAATAGGGTTTGTAACCCGCTCCTTGATAAATCTGTGATAGTGTTCATAGACGACATTCTGATTTACTCGAAAAGCCAGGAGGAGCATGGCAGACACTTGCGAGAAGTGTTAGAAGTTTTGAAGCAGGAGAAGTTGTATGCAAAGTTCTCCAAATGTGATTTTTGGATTCGTGAAGTCCAATTCTTGGGTCACGTGGTCAACCAAGAGGGGATAATGGTTGATCCAGCGAAGATTGAAGCTGTGATGAAGTGGGAACAACCGAAAAGTCCCACGGAGATTCGAAGCTTTTTAGGATTAGCCGGATATTACCGAAGGTTTATCCAAGGCTTTTCTTCGATCGCTAGCCCATTGACAGCTTTGACCCACAAAGGAGCTACTTATGCTTGGAGTGATAAGCATAGAGAAGCATTCGAGAAGTTAAAGAAGAAGCTATGTGAGGCACCGATACTTTCTTTACCCGATGGAGTTGAAGACTTCGTTGTTTATAGCGATGCGTCTGGGGTTGGATTGGGTTGTGTTTTGACCCAAAGAGAAAAGGTGATAGCATATGCGTCTCGACAGCTGAAAGAGCATGAAAAGAATTACCCGACTCATGATTTGGAGTTGGCAGCGGTAGTTTTCGCTCTGAAAATATGGAGGCATTACCTCTATGGCACGAAGTGCAAACTTTTCACTGATCATAAGAGTCTCCAATATCTATTTAATCAGAAAGAATTGAATATGAGGCAACGACGCTGGCTAGAATTACTTAAAGACTACGACTGTGAGATACTTTACCACCCCGGTAAAGCTAATGTTGTTGCTGATGCTCTCAGTCGGAAAGTCAATCTTGAAAGGAAAAGGCCAAGAGCGTTGAGAATTGAAGTTGTCTCGACTATTGTGGAAAGTATAAAGAAAGCTCAAGAGGAAGCTTCTGAGAAAAATGACCGAAAGGAGGAACGTTTGGGTAAAACGTTGGTGTTTGGTACTAACGGTCATGGACTGAAGGTATTCCAAGATCGTATTTGGGTACCTAAGTCAGGAGGAATTAGGGATCTTCTGATGGAAGAAGCTCACAAAACCATGTACTCAATTCATCCGGGTAGCACTAAAATGTATAGGGACCTGAAACCCTACTACTGGTGGCCGACGATGAAGCTTGATGTTGCAAAGTATGTGGCCGAGTGTGTGACTTGTGCGAGAGTCAAGACACAACATCAGAAACCTTACGGGAGTTTAGAACCATTGCCTGTGCCTATGGGTAAGTGGGAAGACATTGCTATGGATTTTGTCACTAAACTGCCCAGAACAAAGAATGGTCACGACATGATTTGGGTGGTCGTTGATCGATTCACTAAGAGTGCGCATTTCATAGCGACCAGGGAGAAATGGTCTATGGAAAAGCTTGCGAATTCTTATGTGAAGGAAATTGTGAGGCTTCACGGTGTTCCGTTAACGATTGTATCGGATCGTGATAGCCGTTTCACCTCAAGGTTCTGGAAAAGCCTACAAGAGGAAATGGGTACCAAGTTATGTTTAAGCACAGCTTACCATCCGCAGACTGATGGTTAGAGCGAACGAATGATACAAACGCTTGAAGATATGCTGAGAGCATGTACTCTGGAATTCCTAGGTAATTGGGATGAACATTTACCGTTGGTAGAATTTTCCTATAATAATAGTTTTCACTCGAGCATTAAGATGGCACCTTATCAAGCTTTGTATGGACAGAAGTGTCGTACGCCGTCTTGTTGGCTTGAGGCTAGGGAAAAGCAGTTTATGAGACCAGAGTTGGTTCATCAGACTGCTGAAAAGTTGAAAATAATTAGGGAAAGAATGTTAGCAGCTCAAGATCGTCAAAAGAGCTATGCTGACAAGAAGCGAAGACCGATGACTTTTGAGGTTGGAGATTCGGTTTTGCTTAAAGTCTCGCCGTGGAAGGGACTTATAAGATTTGGAAAAAGGGGAAAGTTGAGTCCAAGGTTTATTGGACCGTTTAAAGTTCTTCAGAGGGTTGGGAACCAAGCTTACAAGCTCGAATTACCCGAAGAACTGAATGGAATTCACAACACCTTTCATGTGTGTTATTTGAGGAAGTTCACGGGAGAAGTTCCCGATATAATTCCAATTTCTGAATTGAGAATTGATGAGAACAAAAGGTTGATTGAAGAACCAGAGGCAATTGTTGACCGAAAGACTAAGAAGTTGCGACGCAAAATGGTTGGCTTAGTGCTTGTCCGATGGAAACACACGAATGGGCCGAATCTCACCTGGGAGACGGAGAGTGACATGTTGAGTCGCTATCCGCATTTGTTTGTCGATGTGTGATTCCGGGGACGGAATCATTCTAAGGTGGAGAGAATTGTAACGCCTGTGTTTCTGGGCTTGCCATTTTTAGCAATGTAACAGTCTAGGTTAACCTCTGTAACCCGTTTTGAAATAATAAGATTGTATTATTTGAGTATTGTGTGTTTTGTGCTTAATTGCTTAATTATGTGGTTTGATTAATTAAAAATAAAAATAAGCGTCAAAATTTAAGTGTAAAATAAACTTAATATATTTGGTTAATGTTGTAGTAATTGAAACGAGGTTTCCGAATATATATAGAACGCCCAAATCTGACTTCGTATGAGGAAGTTATGATTTATCGAAGTTCCGGCTTAGCGGTATACAGCCTGTTTTACTCGATTTGAGATCGAGCGGTTTTTAGCCAAAGCAATCTAAACGAGGATCGAAGGTCTCGTTGTTGGTATCGAAGCGATAAAAAGTTAGGCGAGAATGGACGTCAAACAAAGAAGTTATGAATTTATAACGAAGTTTTTCTGTCGCGGCCTATTAAAAATAAATAATAAAAATAAAGTCGAAATTAGCCGACGGAGTCTAAACGAAAGTCGTAGAGCGTGGTCTCACCTTTCCGTGGATATAAAGAACGTCGAAAACGGAGTTCGTATGAAGAAGTTATGAATTTCCGAAGTTTATTAATCATTTTGTATTTAAATTTAAATCAAAATTCGGAAGCATTATCCGAAGGAGTCACCGTTCAGACTAAGGATTTGCCCCATTGGTCCTTGGTAGTTCGGTCCATTTGTACTCACGGTTTGGGTCTGTCCAGCCGCGTTTAATTTTAGGGTTTGTATATATATAGTGCATGCATGCATTATATTCATTACGCTTCTAAATCTTTATTTTGTTGATCAAGTATTGTAACCCTAGCCTATCTTTATAGTAGCAATTCACATTGAATTCTTATGAGATATAGCCTATTAATCTTTCGACACACATTTGATTTATTATTGTGTTCATCGTTTTCCATTCTTGTCGTTATAATTTATTATATGCCGAATCTATCGATCTAAGAGAATAATATTCTCATCACTAAGTAAGGTCAACACACGTGGTTCATCAAGTCCATGAACATTTCACTTGTGTTTTTTAGACTAAAGGCCATCACTACAAATTCATAGTAACCGTAGCGAGTTCTAAAGGAGGTCTTAGGAATATCGGTTTGCTGGACTCGTAGCTGATGGTATCCTGATCTCAGGTCAATCTTGTAGAAGAAACTTTCCCCTTGAGGTTGATCGAAGAGGTCGTCTATTCGTGGTAAAGGGTATCAACTCTTAATAGTGTGTTTATTTAATTCCCGGTAGTCTATACACATGCAAAACAATTCATCCTTCTTCTTTACGAACAAGACCGGTGCTCCTGAGGGTGAGAAGCTTGGTCTAATGAAGGCTTTGTTGAGAAGTTCGTTTAACTGACTGGATAATTCCTGTATCTCTGATGGTGCAACACGATATGGGGATTTAGCTACGAGTGTAGCTCTAGGAATCAAGTCGATTCAGAATTCTACTTGACGTTTAGGAGGAACTCTTGAGAGATCTTTGGGGAAAACATCAGGGAAATCATAGACTTTAGGGATATCCTTGATGCTTTTTTACTTCTTCTGTCTTATCTACCACATGGGCTAAGAAGCCATAGTAATATTTGAGAAGATACTTCTAGGCCTTGACGCAAGAAATGATTTGAAGATTTGCACCGAATTTGTCGCCATAGATAACGAGAGATTCTTAACTTGGCAGATAAAGACGAATTGCTCTTTCAAAACATATGATATCAGCACAATGAAGACTTAACCAATCCATGCCAATTATAATGACAAAACTTTTAATTGAAACCGGCATAAGGTCAATTTGAAATGCATGGTTGTTTAGAGTAACTGTGCATCCAATGTATATGTCATTTGTGCTCTCATTTTTTCCGTTTGTCATCTCTACTCTGAATGTATCTTTTAATCATTGAGTATTTTTTTAGTAGATGCTTGAATTTATGGCTCACGAATCTTTTCTCCGCACCACTATCGAAAAGAATGCATGCATAAGAATTGTTGAGAAGAAACTTATTTGTAACCACGTTAGGATATGTCGTCGCTTCGTCATGGCCAATTGTTAAGATTCTCCCCACACCATCAGCATTCTTTATCTTTGAGCAGTTTCTCTTGAAGTTCCCAATCTCACCACACTCATAAGAAGCTTGGCTTACTCCCGTAGCACGTACATGCGAGATGGGTTGTGCTGGTGCTTTAATGAAACGGAGAGTGTGACAACCCGAAGTTGTTCCATCACCGTAACCCGTTCCGCCCGTAAAACCCGTCTTTAGCAATTCGTTCCGATTTCGTTTTTGGGATAAGTTATTTAAATTTATATGTTTATTATAATCTCATGAGTGTCCAAACGCCTTAGGAACTCATGAAATTGGCCCAAATTATTAATTTGAAAATTTTTAGAATCGGTCCCGTCGGGTTACGACAACTTAATCGGGTGCGACCAAAAGCCCCGTTTAATGTCGGTATCGGGTAGAATTCCACCGTGTCCAAAACCCAAACCATATATAAATTTGATTAAGCCTCATTTGAAGCTTTTTCACTCTCTCTCTAACCTCTCTCCTCAAATCCAATCTAAGGGTCCAAAATCATCAAATTAAGGCTCCAAATCATTAAGGTAACTACCCTAACTCCTAGTATAACATCTTTAGCCTTCAATTTCGAGTTCAAATCATGATTTAGGACCATAAACATGTTTTTACGGCCCAAGAACATTCTTGGGCCGTGAACACATAAAAGTGGGGTTTTTGAGCCTTAAAACCCTCCCAAACCACCATTGGAGATTAGATATGGCTTATAGACTTACGGGTTCGACTTAGAACACCTTAAACTCATCATTAGAGGAGTAAACATTATTTTACTGCCCAAGAACATGCTTGGGCCGTAAACACCCATTCATGGGCAGTAAACTTCTTCTAAGGTGTTAAATTTCCACTTACACACCTCCTAAGATTTGAACTAAAATCTAGAAGCAACCACAAACGAATTAGAAGCCTAAAACTTGATGAAAACAACTCCCTAAGGAGTTAACGGCCGTAAACCCTCCAAAGATGGTTTCCTGGGCCATAAACTCCTAAAACATGGTCAAAGGATGCCTTAAATTCCATCCAAGGCTTGTAATATGACTTGAAATCACATGTGATTGACTAAGGACCACCAAAATACATTTTGAATATGTATAAGAGAGCTTACGGCCGTAAACACATAGTTTACTACCGTAAACTCCTCAAATGGTCCTTTAGATGCCCAAACTATTTTCCCATGCCTTGAAACCAAACCTAGAATTACCCCTCAATTGATTCAAGGCCATTTAGCACTCTAGAACACCCCACCATGATTTTACGGCCGTAAAATCATGGGGAGTGGGTCTTTAGGGCCGAAAACTCTTGTATGAGTTTACTCTTGAAGAGTAAACTCCGTATCCAAGCTATATGTGTCCATAGATATCACCCGGGTCCCTCCAAACACTTGTATTGAAGTGTTTTCGCCACTAGAAGTGTATATCCTCAACTAATTAGTAGTTCAAATCCTAATTAGATACAAATGTGTATCTTTTCAAATTACATAGGAATCTTGTGTGTTTGCAAACCCCGAACTGACGTTTAGGATCCAAACTGACGCGTTCCTTAACTGGTGAGTTCATACCCCTACCCTTTTTCAGTGTTTTTCAATGTTTTAAGGGGGGAATACAAGCAAAAGTATAAGGAAATCTTGTACTCAAACTTATGATTTTATTTGATCTATTTCACATTTTATATGCTTTTAGCACGGAAAACTGTATTAACCAATTGTTTAACTTGCAGAGTAAACCATCATGTTATTTATGAAGCTCGTTTTAAAATGTTATATTTTATATTTCACAAATGAATTCCCATATCATTATTGTTACAAGCATGAATCTTAAAGCATTAAAGTGTTCTTCATATAATTCCATGTAGATCCAAAAGTGAAGGGATAATAGCACACAGTTAGGAACAGAACTAATACGAAAGTGTATCTAGGAACAGTGCGAATACGAATACGAATACTAATACGAATAGGTATACGAATACGAATACGAATAGGAGTAGGAATAGGTATACGAATACGAATACGAAAACACACCTTTGGATGACGCCAAGACTTCGGAAATACAGTTAGTGTACGCCTTGAGTGTCACCAGAGTTTCGAAATTAATTCGAAAGTACGCCTCTGGACATCGTCTGATTTTCGAAAACATATGCCTTTGGATGTCGACAGAGTTTTGAAGATACGTCTAATGTACTCTTTTGGAAATCACCAGAACATCAAATATACTGTTAATGTACGTTTTTGAGTGTATCCAAATATTCGAAAATACAACTAAGTATAGTAGATAATCGACATTCGAATGTAGGGTAACTAAGATATCAGAATACCTAACTATTACTAAGTATGGTAAATACCAGTACATTGAAATCCGAACTAAGAACTAATCGCAACATTTAGGAAAATATAGGATTTTCCTGGGATATCATATCAACTCGTAAAAAAATGGTGTAACGAATGGAAAACTTAACTAATAGGAAAATATGGGATTTTCTTGGGATAACATAACAACTCGTAATCGAATTGGTAACAAATGATAACTAAACTGTTTTTATAAGAAAATATGGGATTTTCTTGGATAACGACTTTTCAGAAAACCAAAAGGGAACTCATTCTTTCCAAAACTAAACCTCTTATGAACTCACCAACTTTATGCTGATTTTCAAACTGCTTGTATTCTCAGGTCCACATTAGACAAGTACATCGCGATCTTTTGGAGAAGACGGAGCGTATAGAAGACTCATCTTAACTTTTGTTCATATGATTTATATGTATAACCTTTGTAACTCTTTGTTTTTCAAACAATGTAAATATTTCTATGTAATGTAATGTTTTGTGTTTACTATGCTTACTATGTACATTGGTTGCGATATTCAAGACGTCCTCCGCCCCGGAACGTTTCCGCCTTAGGTTTCGGGGTGTGACAGACAGTATGCCCCTTCTTGTTGCAGTTATGCACTGCATTTCCCTGCAAACTCCCATGTGATGGAAGTTACATTTATTGCAATTTGGCACAGTTCTAGCATAACGACTCCGGGTCGCTGCAGTACCAGAAACGGCTGTAGGTGTAGGAGTAAGAACAGTAGCAGGAATAGTAGTAGTGTGTACTGCCACAGTTTGTTGTTTCTTACAGGGCTCTTATGTTGATTGCCCCTTTTTCTTATTCCAAAACTTCTTTTTTCTGCCTCCTTCTTAGGGCTTTTTAGGAACAGCTGGCATGGAGCCTTGACGAACTCCATGGTCTACAAGTGTTTGAACCAAATGCTTGGCACAGTCGAATGTAAGTGGATTAGCGGCAATAACGTTTCCTTGAGTCAGGGGTGTTAATCTCCAAATATACCTCTCCACCTTTTTACTCTCTAGGGTGACCATCCCGGGACACGGTAGAGCCAGGTTACTGAATCTGGCAGTATACACGGCAATATTAGAGTCTTTCATTGTTAGACTCTAGAGTTCCTGCCCTAACTTTTGTAATTTGCCTCGGGGACAATATTTTGCCAGCATCAGAACTTTTAATTCTTCCCAGCCATTGACATTAGCGACCGGGAGAGATAACGATTTGACATAGACGTTCCACCAGAAAAGGGCTCTATCTAAGAAAGTGCATGATGCAAACTTTACTTTGCTTGTTGTTGGGGCAAGCACTGATTTCAAACACTTATTCTGTTTTCTCGGACCAGCGTGTTAGTGAAATGACACCTCCAGTGCCATCAAAATGTGTGGGTTTGGCATTTGAGAAGTCTTTATATGAACACTCCCTTGGGTGTCCAAGACATTCCCCGTGATTTGAATTACGAGCACCACTTCCAGCTCCACTAGTATTGTTGGCGTTTATTTGCACTATGGCAGCAGCTACAGCGACGGTTACTGTTGCTTGGAAGACAGCAGGATCATACTGTGGAGGAGGTGGTAGTGGTGGAATAGGTGGATTGTATTTGAAACGCCTATTTGATTTACATGGAAGCATCTTTTTCTACAAAGTTTTCAAAGATGAAAATGATGGTAAGAATTTAATAATGATTATAAATCAGGAGACTTTAACCAATACACACTGGTTCAATACGTATCCTACAAAGAGTTGAAAATAGGATCTACCATAAGTAATAAATTGTAATTTATCATCAAGAATTTTGATATATATTTTCCAAAGAAAAGAGAATGCATGTCAATTTCATTGGTATACTAGATGTATAGAGTTCGGAAAATTTGACCCTGAAATATGTCTACAACATACCAACTTAACGAGAAAACTTTGACAGTATACTTACCTTTCGAAAATGAAATTTCGAGGTCTAACCATAGTTATGAAAAATAACACTAGAATCTATAAGTAGACTTAATCTATATCCAAAAGAGTGATTAGGGTATTCCCTACTCACGAGGAGTGTTGTTTTGTTTCGTACTAGTTTCAACCCTAGATGTGGCCAACTAGTGTTCTGTTTCTAACACATGCCTTTCTAACGCTGCTTGGCACTGCCGAAGTTCTCTAACCTCAGTTCGGTTGGTAGTTAGTTCTCCCTACAGGGCCTCGGTGTGATTTATGGTTAACTCTTGGTCTTCACTCAAGTGGCGGAGGCAAACCGTGTTGATTACCGTGGTACCACCAACTTCTATGACTCGGTGGATGGTTGCTCTTGCTAGCTCATCGTTACGAGCAACTCAACGTACTAACACAAGGAGGACTCTATCTGCTGAGCATTCCTCAACAAGCTTGTAGAAGCTTCAGTGTCCATTATAGGGAAGGTGCTGACCTTGTTCATGACTCCACTGTGACATCCCCTAATTTCTCGGCCAGAAAAGACCGATTTAATTTATGCTTTTTAAAATAAAATCAGAGAAATATTTTTTTAAAAGATGTTGCGGAATTGGTCCCCAAAACAAAACATGATAAAAGTTTATCAAAACCTTCTTTAAGAAATGTATAGTTTCATTTGATATCAAAACCTCGGGATGTCATGTTCCGATACAGATCAAAAGCATAAACAAGACATTATAAGCCTTTCAACAGTTATTTACAACTACTGGCCTATAATCCAAAAATCCCTCATCGTCCTCCGACTATGCTCGGGGTCCACTACCTGTAACATAAAAAGCTGAGTGGATCAGGCTTGGGAGCCTGGTGAGCATATAGGGTTTCCACTTTTTAACGAACACTACGAG
Organism: Lactuca sativa; assembly: GCF_002870075.4. Taxonomy (NCBI): domain Eukaryota; kingdom Viridiplantae; phylum Streptophyta; class Magnoliopsida; order Asterales; family Asteraceae; genus Lactuca; species Lactuca sativa. The sequence goes on along the minus strand of NC_056626.2, from coordinate 64,763,305 downwards.
TTTTGTTTAGATTACTAAGGCTAAAAAGTAGTTTATCAAAAACTCACTTTTTACGACATTCGGCACCGTGCGGGTTTATCTCGAAACTTCGAAAAGTCATAACTCCTTCGTTATAACTCGGATTTTGGTATTCTTTATATCCCCGAAATCCATGTTTTGACCACTACAACTTTATGTAAAGCTATCGGCTTTATCTAATATTTATTTTTTACGCTCATTTTTATTCTTAATTAATTAAACCCTAATAATTAAGCATAAAACACATAAAACACATAGAATTCACATAATTCCTTTTCATTTCTTCAAAATGAGTTACAAAGGTTAACCTATACTATAATGTCAATATTAATGCCTAGCCTAGAAACACGGGAATTACAATTCTCTCCCCCTTAGGATGATTCCGTCCCCGGAATCACACATTAGTAAACAAATGCGGGTAGCGACTCATTATGTCACTGTCCGTTTACGAGGTAAGATTTGGTCCATTTGTATGTTTCCAGCGCACAAGAACTAAATCAACCATCTTGCGTCGCAACTTGTTAGTCTTAAGGTCAACGATTGCCTCAGGTTCTTCAATCAACCTCTTGTTTCATCCAACCTTAACTCAGAAATCGGAATTATGTCGGGCACATCTCCCGTGAACTTTCTTAAATAACACACATGAAAGGTGTTATCAATACCCTTTAGTTCTTCCGGTAATTCTAGCTTGTAAGCTTCATTCCTAATTTTTTGAAGAACTTTGAACGGTCGAATAAACCTTGGACTCAACTTTCCCCTTTTACCAAATCTTATAAGTCCCTTCCACGATGAGAATTTAAGTAAAACCGAATCTCCAACTTCAAAGGTTATCGGTTGTCTTTTCTTGTCAGCATAACTCTTTTGTCGATCTTGAGCAGCTAACATTCTTTCCCTTATCACTTTCAACTTTTCAGCAGTCTGATGGACTATTTCAGGTCCCATAAACTGCTTTTCCCCAGCTTCCAGCCAAGATGATGGCGTTCGACACTTTTCTCCATACAAAGCTTGATAAGGTGCCATCTTAATGCTTGAGTGGAAACTATTATTATAGGAGAATTCTACTAGAGGTAAGTGTTCATCCTAGTTACTTGGAATTCTAGGGTACATGCTCTCAGCATATCCTCCAATGTTTGAATCGTTCGTTCGCTCTGACCATCGGTTTGCGAGTGGTAAGTTGTACTCAAACACAACTTGGTACCCAATTCCTATTGTAGACTCCTCCAAAACCTTGAGTAAAACGGCTGTCACGATCGGATACAATCGTTAACAGAACACCATGAAGCTTCATAATTTCCTTCACGTAAGAATTCGCAAGTTTATCCACAGACCATTTCTCGTTGGCAGCTATGAAATACGCACTCGTAATGAAGCGATCAACGACCACCTAAATCATGTTGTGACCGTTCCTTGTTCTGGGCAGTTTAGTCACGAAGTCCATGGTGATGTCTTCCCATTTACCCATGGGTATGGGTAAAGGTTCTAAACTCCCATATGGTTTCTAATTTTGTGCCTTAACCCTAGCACAAGTTACACACTCGGCCACATACTTAGCAACATCGAGCTTCATCGCCTGCCACCAATAATAGGATTTTAGATCCCTATACATTTTTGTACTGTCGGGATGAATCGAGTACATGTTCTTGTAAGCTTTTTCCATCAGAAGATCTCTTACTCCGCCCATCATAGGTACCCGAATCCTATCTTGGAATACCTTCAACCCTTGGTTGTTTGTACCGAATGCTAACGTTCTGCCCAAACGTTCTTCCTTTCGGTCATTTTTCTCTAAAGCTTCCCCTTGAGCTTTCTTTATACTTTCCACAATTGTCGAGACAACTTCAATTCTCAACGCTCTTCGCCTTTTCTTTTTAAGGTTTACCTTCCAAATGAGACCATCAGCAACAACATTTGCTTTACCAGGGTGGTAAAGTATCTCACAGTCGTAGTCTTTGAGTAACTCTAGCCAGCGTCCTTGCCTCATGTTCAATTCCTTCTGATTAAAGAGATATTGGGGATTCTTATGATCAGTGAAAAGTTTGCATTTAGTACCATGAAGATAACGCCTCCACATCTTTAAGGAAAATACTACCACTGCCAACTCCAGATCATGAGTGGGGTAGTTGTTTTCATGCTCCTTCAATTGCCTCGATGCATACGTGATCACTTTATCCCTTTGGGTCAGAACACAACCTAACCCAACTCCAGATGCATCACTATAAACTGGGAAGTCATTAACTCCTTCATGTAATGAAAGAATTGGTGCTTCACACAATCTCTTCTTCAACTTCTCAAAGGCTTCCTTATGCTTCTCATTCCAAGCATAAGTAGCTCCTTTATGGGTCAAAGCAGTTAATGGGGTAGCAATCGAAGAAAAGCCTTGGATAAACCTTCGGTAATATCCAGCTAATCCTAAAAAGCTTCGAATCTCTATAGGGATTTTTGGTTGTTCCCACTTCATCACAGCTTCAATCTTTGCTGGGTCAACCATTATTCCTTCTTGGTTAACCACATGACCTAAAAATTGGACTTCTTCAATCCAAAATTCACATTTGGAGAACTTTGCATACAGCTTCTCCTTTTTCAGGACTTCTAGCACTTCACGCAGATGCTTTTCATGCTCCAGCTTGCTTTTCGAATAAATCAAGATGTCTTCTATGAATACTATCACGGATTTATCTAGGAATGGTTTACAAACCCTATTCATCAAATCCATGAAAGCTGTTGGGGCATTAGTTAGTCCGAACGACATAACCAAAAATTCATAGTGTCCATATCTTGTTCTAAACACAGTCTTTTCGATATCCTACTCTCTCACCTTTAGTTGATGGTATCCCAACCTAAAATCGATCTTCGAAAAGTAGTTCGAACCCTGTAACTGGTCGAACAGGTCATCGATCCTCGGCAACGGGTACTTGTTCTTTATCGTCACTTTGTTCAGCTCTCTATAATCAATGCACATTCTCATGCTCTTGTCTTTCTTCTTTACAAATAACACAGGGGCTCCCTGGGGCGATGAACTAGGTTGAATGAAACCTTTTTCCAATAACTCCTGAAGTTGTGTCATAAGTTCTTTCATCTATGTTGGTGCTAATTGATACGGTGTTTTTGCTATCGGCGTCGTTCCTGGTAACAAGTCGATACGAAATTCTACTTGTCGATCAGCGGGCAATCCGGGAAGATCTTCGGGAAAGACTTCCAGATAATCACACACCTCCGGAATATTCTGCACCTCCTTCTCTTCCTTCTTAGCATCGATCACGAACGCTAGATATGATGTACATCCCTTGGCCAAACACTTTCTGGCTTTTATTAGGGAAATGATTCCAAAATTTACTCTGCGTTTGTCTCCATACACCAGAAACGACTCTTTCCCTGGCGGGTTTACTTTTACTATCTTCTTCCTACACAATATTTCGGCATCATTGGAACTAAGCCAATCCATTCCTAAAACTATGTCGAATCCATTTAACTCGATAGGAAATCATTCCTCGTGGAACTTATTCCCATCCAAGTCAATGAGGATTTTTTTTATACGATGGCTAACAGGTACAAACTTGCCACTAGGAATCTCGACTAATAAAAAATTAACTACCCTATCTACGGGCAAAGATAGATTTCTACCAAATTCATGCGATATAAAGGAGTAATTGGCTCCAGAATCAAACAAAATTTGGGCAGGCAATTCATTTACGAGAAAGGTACCTGAAGCGACATCGACTTCTTCTTTTGCAGCTTCAAGTGTCATCTGAAAGGCTCTCGCCTTCGGCTTTAGTGGTAGATTGGGCTTTGTTGCATCCTTCTTCTTTGGACAGTCTTTAACAACATGCCCTACTTCATAGCACTCAAAGCATACCCTCTTGTCGGACGGACACAAGTTGGCATAATACCCAGTCTTTCCACATTTGAAGCAAGTCACCTCCTCACTACATTTCCCAGAGTTCTTTTTCTTGCACTTCTCACACCATTTAACTTCACCTCCTCCTCCTCCAAACTTCTTGGACTTAGAAAATTTGCTTTTCTTGTTGGAACCTGAAGTTCCTTCCAATTTTCTCTTTTCACCAACTTCTGCCCTCTCCAGACCCTTCTCTCTTATCTGAACCTCAACATTCTTAGCAGCCCAGATGGTGGCTTTCAAATTGGTTGCTTGCTTAACCATCAGACCAAAGCCCGCTAGTAATCTGAGGGCAAACTTGTTGACCTTAGAGAGTTCAGTTGGAACTAGGTAAGGAACACGCTTCATATTTTCCATAAAACTAGCAGCGTATTCAGTAACACTCATCTTTCCCTTCTTTAAATTCTAGAACTCATTATTAATTTCCAGAAGATCCTGCTCAGAGCAGTACTGCAATTTCAGTTGTACCACAAAATCTTCCCAAGACACCTTACTAGCTTCTCCCTTAGGCATCGAATCAACTAGTAACTTCCACCAGCTCAACACACCAGACTTTAACAGAGGAATTGCAAGTGCGGTCTTTTGTTTGTTGCTGCACTCACAACTTTCAAACATCGTCTCCATTTCGGAGATCCAATTCATGACTTCCACAGGTGTCGGACTTCCCGATAGACACGACGTTTTAGATGACATGAAATCAACGTATTTGCATCCGCATCCATCAACTCCTCCATCCTGGTTGTTTTGTCTAACTATCGGTGGGGTGGCTTTACCAAGAGTCCCACTGTAATTCCCTCCTACTGATTGCGCTTCATTCAATACGGGTTGTTCAATAGGCATCGTAGTCTCTTCCCTATGTTGTTGTAGTAATCGCCTTGTCTCCTCTATCTGTCGATCTAACATCATTTGCATCATTGCTTGTACCCCAGCCATCGTCATTGGCTCAGGTGCAGCTCCTACAACAGGTACTTGGTCAACTTCTTGAGGTTGAGGCTGTTGATCCCTGTTTCCATTTGCATTTGCAGCTCCACTACGAGTTCTTGCCATTACAATCTATATACCAAATAAGGCGAATTTAGGTCTTTATCCTTGTTAGAAATTTTAATTCCCTTATCACTCCGAAACGTTTACATGTTAGTTCTAATCTCGTAATCATACGCTTAGAATCCTACACACATAAGGTTTCCAGATCCGATCGGCAACAGACCATAGATCCGAACAAATAATGGCACACATGGCAAACACATAGCATTTAGCACATAAGGGCATTTTAGGCATCTTTCCTAAAATAAACTAGTGCTCGTGTCTAAAATATGGTAGACACTAATCTCACAATCATCACTTAGCATTCTAAGATTAAGTTTAGAAATCCTACAATTTCTTAGTTCACTTAAACTAATGCTCTGATACCAACTGTGACATCCCCTAATTTCTCGGCCAAAAAAGACCGATTTAGTTTATTATTTTTAAAATAAATCAGAATTTTTTTTTTAAAAAGATGTTGTGGAATTGGTCCCCAAAACAAAACATGATAAAAGTTTATCAAAACCTTCTTTAAGAAATGTATAGTTTCATTTGATATCAAAACCTCGGGATGTCATGTTCCGATACAGATCAAAAGCATAAACAAGACATTATAAGCCTTTCAACAGTTATTTACAACTACTGGCCTATAATCCAAAAATCCCTCATCGTCCTCCGACTATGCTTGGGGTCCACTACCTGTAACATAAAAAGTTGCGTGGGTCAGGCTTGGGAGCCTGGTGAGCATATAGGGTTTTCAACCCACAATAATAATAAACTTACTAAGTTCATCAATCAACAATAACCCTGATTACCCGTTCCTGTTATCCTCACTTTAAGTCACTAAACACTTATCACAAGGGACCTAGCCTAAAGAATATCATCGGGATGGACACTACTCCTAAGGGGTTTCCTCAGCCCCACATGTCCTGAAGGCAACCATGAGGGGGATGGAGTACAGTGAATGAACACTCTTAGTTCATTACACCTATAGGTTGCGGGCCTGCCAGTGTTCCACTGGACTGTCTGGAAAGTCCGTGGTCGTCATCCAAACTCCGCTAGATGACTGGATCTCAAATCACATCGAGGCCTCTCGTCACTTTTATTTTGTCTCACATCACTATCTACCCATGTTTTACCCAACATATTTGTAGACAAAAATTCATATACAGTTTAAAACTTGTATAAAACATCAATTCAACAGTCACCTCTGTTAAACAATTAATAGAATTACACGTAGCACGTATTTCATATAAAATACTTCATATCTAGGTGTAATATGAAGGTGACTATACACTCACTTGATTTGATGAAAATCGGGCAGCAATTCGTTTCCTAAAATGTTCGTTTCTAATAAAACTGGGACTTTTATTGAGAAACCGGGCTCTGCAAAGGTCGGGCTTCGAAACCAAAAAGATAAATTTTTTGGGCTTCTCGGGCACTTTGTGGAGTATTCTGGGGCTTATAATTGATATCGGGGCTTTGGGGGATGTTAAGATGAAAGAAATATGGTTTAGGGGCTAAAAATGACAAGATTCCAAAATATATCCCGGAGATCCCGCACCCTTCTATTTGTAGGAGTGAGGCTTCTGATCCGACGGCTAGAAAGAAGCCACGCGTCGCAGATCCGAACCTCACAGGGGGATGGCTCGCAAGTGGGCTGCGCGTGCGAAGGCCTCGCTGGAGGCTTCTGATTGGAACGCTGAGGAGGCTCCTCGGTTCGGACACGTTGCTGATGAAACACCGAGATCGGACATGGGGCGGCCCCTTATTGGACCGAACCTTTGGTGCTAGGACAGGCGACACGTCTCGCCAGGTGGCTTCGTGACTCAGTAGATTTCGGGCACGTGTTGGATCCGAAGCGAAGGTGACGTGGCATTTCCGGGTGAAGCATATCTATGCGAAATTTCTCGAATTTTGTGCCAAAATCTTCTAAAATTCATAACCTTCGCATACAAGCTCCGTTTTTGACGTTCTTTATATGCACGCGTAGGTAAAATTACGCTCTACAACTTTCATTTGGACTTCGTCGGCTAATTTTGATTTTAATTTTTATATTATTATTTTTAACAGACTGGGACATGAACTCCGTTAAAAATTCATAACTTATTCATCCGACGTCCGCTTTCGTCAGAGTTTTTATCGTTGTGCTACTAATGATGAGACCTTCGATTCTCGTTTAGGTCGTGTTGGCTAAAAATCACTCGATCTAAAATTCGAGTTTTTAGCTGTCTATTGCTAAGTTGAAACTTCGAAAAATCATAACTTCCTCTTACGAAGTCAGATTTGGGTGTTCTTTTTATCCAACTTCTCGGATTAACGAACACTACGAGTTTTGTGTTAGATTACTAAGGCTAAAAATTAGTTTATCAAAAACTCACTTTTTACGACATTCAGCACCGTGCCGGTTTATCGCGACACTTCGACAGGTCATAACTTCTTCGTTATAACTCGGATTTTGGTATTCTTTATATCCCCGAAATCCTTGGTTCGACCACTACAACTTTATGTAAAGATATCGACTTTATCTAATATTTATTTTTGATGCTCATTTTTATTCTTAATTAATTAAACCCTAATAATTAAGCATAAAACACATAAAACACATAGAATTCACATAATTCCTTTTCATTTCTTCAAAATGAGTTACAAAGGTTAACCTAGACTATAATGTCAATATTAATGCCTATCCTAGAAACACGGGCATTACATCCACCATCTAAGTTTACTGCACACTGTGGTGTCGGACCTTGGAAGTTTTGTCAGGGATTGGGATTTTGGGCAACTTGAGGTAGATCATAGACTCCTGGTTTCGAGTCAGAGTCTTCTTGAATATCCTCTTCCTCGAACAATTCTTCTATTGGAACCATAAGATCATCTTTTGGTTCCTCTTCGAGCCATCCTCCGTTCCCTTGATTGGGAAAGTACGGATCCTACAGTAGATCAAATCCATCCATGTTATCTATGCGAGAATAGGGGTGTAAGAGTTGTTAGTAATTTGAGAGATAGTGTTATCGTGTTATAAATACTCCAATAGTATTTAAATTTATGGTTGGTTCTAGAGTTTTTCTAGTATATAGATTTGGTAAGTTTTAGACTTGTTGCAACATCACGATTACTCCCAAACACATGTTGGTCATATCTCAAATATATATAGTTGATCGTGCTATATTTATCCCAGATATGATTATATAACTGTCCAGGTTTAACTCCAGTGTATGTATGCATGTTAGTATACTTCTTATAAAATACTTAGTTTTTAAAAGTATACTTTTAGTCAGAGCTCTTCTGTCCCATAGTATTTATAGTTGTATATCTTTTTATGGTTTGATATACTTAGTTCACAATAAAGAATTATCTAATACCGATCTGTCACACCCCCAATCTGGAACGACGGAAACGTTCGAGGGCGGAGGATGTCATTTACAATATCACAACAATTGCATAATAGTAATCAAAGTAAAATAACCGTGTATTGAAAAAGTATAAGTTTTACATATGTGTTCAAGTCATTATATACATGACACCAAAAAGTTAAAAGACATGAGTCAATGAAGCTCCGTCTTCTCAAAAATCCGTGGATGTACCTGTCTACTGATTTCGTGAGAATACAAGTAGTTTTGAAAAGGTGTCAACAATTAAGTTTGTGAGTTCATAAGCATGTTTGTAATTGAAATCTTTCGTTGTTCTTTGAAAATGTAAACATGTTTTTCCCAAAAAAAATACTATATTTTCTGTTGTAATATGTTGTACTAAGGATGTGTGAAAGTTATGGTACATTGATATAGTGTGCAATAGTTTTAATCCATATGAAACCATTAAAAGTATATTTCTCTATACTGACTTAGTATTCTCTATTTGTACTTGTAAAATATTGTATTATAGTTTTATTATTTGATAAGACTATATCAAGATCTTTGCTTATTCTTACACTAATCATATTGTTCAATACCAAATTGTGAGTTCTCGTAACCATGCTTGATGACCTAAGATGGCCTGAACACTACGTTATTCAGGCGTCATTATCGTTACGACATTTGTCACCACAGGCTTGCCAGCCTAGCTGTTGCAAGCAACTCTAGTGCGGGATTGTCACTCTCCTTCCAGGAGACTCTGGTTATAATTTTTGGACTTTGTTGGTACTTGGATAAGTACATGAAGTAATTCTCAAAAATGCTATATTGACGGTTACGTGTAGAATAATGAAAAGTTACTTTGAAATAAATAAACTGTAAGTTTATCTCATAAACTATATTAAATACAGTTTTTTCTGTTTGATTTCTATATTGTAATCTGAACTTTCAAAAACAAAATGCAAGTCCCATAAACTATACTTGTTATAGTTTATGTGTTTGTGTTTTACTGAAATGGAAATCTTTGTATTGTTAATAATTTGATAAGTTTAAATCAAAAATTTTGTGATACGGTTGTCCCGTGAAATTCAACATTTATACCGTAATGGTTTTAAGATAGCTTACAAAGATTATTTTTTTGTTTAACAAGTTTAAAAATGATTTTATACTTATATAAATATAACATTTATATAATTTTTATAAAACTAACAGTCGAATAAATAATTTTACCCCAAGCCCACAACCAAAAAAGGAATAGGAAATGGAGCCAAATTATCAATTCTAAGCGTGTTGAATCCTAATTATATATATATATATATATATATATATATATATATATATATATATATATATATATATATATATATATATATAGGGTTAGGTTATTTTGTTTTCACTATCTATTGTGTACATGTATGGTTGATTGTGGACCAATCATTTTAGTTACTTTAAGAAAGTAATTAATGCATATTATATGTTGAAGATATAATAGATATTAATTACATCTTCAGCATTTAATATGCATTAATTACTTTCTTAAAATAACTAAAATGATTGGTCTAGAATCAATCATACATGCACACAATAGATAGTGAAAACATTTGAACCTAACTCTATATATATATATATATATATATATATATATATATATATATATATATATATATATATATATATATATATATATATAATTTTAATAACAACAACAATTAATAAATATTGAAAACATTTATATATTAACACAAATTTATTGTGTTACACTTGTATTCCCCTTTAAAACAGTGAGAAATCTTGAAAACATGGGTGGTATGAACTCACCTCGTGTACGTGTTTCTGGTTATATTTGAGGTGGTTGTGATGGTTCCCAGTATAGAATACATGTGATTAATTGTATCCTAATTATATTTTACATATAGTTATATCCATAAATTAGCTAGCTGACAATTTAACATGATAACAAACACTAGATTGTATAGACTACTTTGAAATTGTGAAGAAGAGCTTATGAATGTTTGAAGGTGTCTGAGTAATTGTTTGTAGATACAAAGGATTTTCTATGTGCTTTTAGAGCATATGAGTGAATTAAGTATACTTGTTGAGAGAAAAACTTTGAGACACACCTGAACAAAATGGTTAGAACAAGTATATAACATAATAGTTAATCTCAAGGATCTGTTAGCTCAACAATAATATTAATAGTTAGAAGTTAGTGAGTTAGATGCGGAATGTAAAGTAATGTAAATGACAGAAATTGTTATATCAAGAATACACTTAAGTTGATTCATAACTTGGAATGCATTCAAACCAATGTTAGTGAGTGAGATCAAACTTAGTGAAGAAGTCACAAGGACTTGCTCCGAAGAGAGATTATGATCAGATATAATAGTAAGAAGTGAGAGAGGAGAGAATTTATGTGATAAGTAGTAAAGATACTTGAAGATGCATATTTGATTTAGAATAAGTGAGCTCTATATATAGAGACTCAAACATTACAAAAGATAACTTCTAGAAGTAGCCATGCAAGGCATACTGGAAAATAGAAAGCGTAAAGAAAAGACAAAATAGACTGAGTACAAAGGCTTGCTGTCTTCTATATATATATATATATATATATATATATATATATATATATATATATATATATATAGAGAGAGAGAGAGAGAGAGAGAGCTAGGTTCAGGTGTTTAAAGTAGTTATTGTGCTATTATATGCATAAATGTGGACCAATCATTTTAAAAAACCTGGATAAGGCTAAAATTGTAATCATAGCTTTTAAATAATTTTGGTAATTAACTATTCAAATCTTAAACCCTTTATTTTAGGTAAAATCATTTACATTTACATCTTTAAATCCCTAGACAGAAACGAAGGAATAGGTGTGACAATCCAAAAAAAATTTCGTCACTGTAACCTGTTTCCGTTAATAAAACCCGTTTGTATTTCAGTTTTTCCCGCTAACTTTTTGATTAAGTTAATTAAACTGAGACTTTTATTTTGACTTCATGAGTGTCCAAACACATCATAAATACATGAAAACACCCTCAATATTCACTTGGAAAATTTTTAGTTTCAACCTCGTCGGGTTACGACAAATTAATCGGGTACGACCATAAGCCTTCGTATAACGTCGGTATTGGGTGGATTCCCACTTAGCCTTAAACTCAAACCCTATATAAGGGTGATTGGACTTCATTTGAAGCTTTTTTACTCTCTCTCTCTCTCTACTCTCTCTCTCTCTCTACAATCCAAACTTTGATCCAAAACCACCCTTTTCAAGCTCCAATTTGGTAAGTGATCTATCCTAGCTTACAGTTTAGCATGTTTAGCTTTCAAATTCGTGTTTAAATCATCCAATAATGTCAAAAACTTGTGTTTACTGCTCAAGAATAGCCCCAAACCGTAAACACCCTTAAATGGGGTTTTAGAGCCCCAAAACCCTTCCAAATCACTTCTAGTGCTTAGCAATGACTTAGGGGCTTACATGAATGGACTTAGAACACCAAAATCTTAATATTTGGGGAGTAAACATGAGTTTACAGCCCAAGCTCATGGTTGGACGGTAAACACCACTTCAAGGGCCGTAAACACCATTTAAGGTGTTAAAATGCCCCTTAAACACCTCTTATGCCTTGGAATAATGTCTAGAACCAACCACCATTGTGTTAGGGACCTTAAACAATTAAGAAACCACCCCCTTAGGAGATTATGGCCGTAAACCCCCCAAGGAATGGTACCCGGGTCGTAAACTCCTCTAAAGTGGTCAAATGGTGCCCTAACTTCCTTCCACGACTTGTACTTTGGAGTAGAACCACTTGTGCTTAACCTAGGATCACCAAAACACAAAAGAAAAGTGCATGTGAGAGTTTACGGCCGTAAAATCCTAGTTCATAAACTCCTTAAAATGGTCCATATGTTGATCAAATCACTTCCCTTGCCTTAGAACTAAACCTAGCCTAATACCACAAGTGTTGTAAGACCATTAAGCATCCAAGAACACACCACCCATGAGTTTATGGCCGTAAACTCATGGGGATATGGTATTTGGGCCGAAAACTCCCCTAAGAGTTTACTCTTGAAGAGCAATCTCCATATCTAGGCCTTACACCTCCTTAGATGCAACCCGGATCACTCCTAACACTTGAAATAAAGTGTTTTCGCGTCTCAGAGTGTACCATCTTAATTAATTAATGGTGTAAAGTCTAATTAGATACAATTATGTATATCTTCATATTACATAGGAACCTCGCGTGTATTCAAGCCCCAAACTAACACTTAGCATCCTAGCCGACACATTCTCGATTGGTGAATTCATACCCCTACACCTTTTTCTGTGTTTTTCACTGTTTTTCAGGGGGGACTACAAGCAAATCATAAAGGTTTTTGAAACTTAAAACTAATGTAATTATATGATTTCCTGACAAACTTTAAATACTCAATCCCTTTTTGTAATATGCGGAGCATAAGGGAGATTTTCGGAATGTGATTACATAGCTTTCAAAAAATTTGGGAACTTATCAAATCATCCAATTTATAACTTGTCTAATCATTCAAATTATTAAGGGAATAATTTGGGATCGACATTACTTGTTATATGGATTCAAACTCCGTACACAGTCAATAATATAAACTATGTCTGATTTAGTTTATCCATGTTTAATCTAGAGTATATTGTTAAATAATTATCTCGCATTTGATTATTATATTTTTCCTTGTACCAAACCGTTTCGAAACTCGAGAACGATCTATTATCCCGTGAATTAGTAATACTAGCTTGTGAGATTCGTCTTCGTTATTCCCTTCGGGGTACCAACAAATACTCTCCGGAAGTATAACCAGAGTCTCCTGGAGGGAGAACGTGAAATTTGCGGATAGATCTGTTCGGGACTGACAATCCCACACCTTAACTGTTAGCTACAGTTAGGCGGGCACGCCTGGGGTGACAAATTTTGGAATCAAACGACGCCTGAAGAACGTCAAGGAGGTCACAGGTCAAATTAGTATGGTTATACGACTCACAATACGTATTAAATTAACCAACTTTATTCACGGATTTCTTTCTTTCTTCTATAGTTTTATATATTAAAACTATCTACTTATTAGTCTTATATACGTGTTAAAACTAATGTACTTTCAAAGATAACCAGGCTTTCAGGATATTCCACTTAACGCTACAAGTATGGTAGATACTTGTACATTGTATTCAGAACCGATAACCAACCACCAACTTTTAAGGAAAATAAGGGTTTTTCTTGGGATAACTTAACTTCTCTTAACCAGGTTGTTTAACAAATGGATAACTAAATTTCTTTTATAAGAATATATGGGATTTTCTAGGATAACAACTTTTTCATGAAACCACAGGAAAACTTATTCTTTCTTCAGAAATAAACCGCTTATGAACTCACCAGCTTTATGCTGATATTTTTTTTTTAAACTGCTTGTAATCTCAGGTCCTCGTTAGACAGGTATACCGCGTTCTTTTGGAGAAGATAGAGCATATTAGTAGTCTCGATTTTACATTGATGTATATATAAAACATGTGTAACTTTACTTTCAAACAAATGTAAATATTCCTATGTAATGCAATGGTTCTGTTTACTATGCTTACTATGTACATTGGTTGTGATACTTTACATGACGTCATCCGCCCCGGAATGTTTCCGCCATCGGTTTCGGGGTGTGACAAATTGGTATCAGAGCCCTTGTTTATAGTGAACTAAGTATACCGAACATTACATTGTATATAACTATAAACACTAAAGGGGCCAAAGTGCTCTGAACTAAAAGTATACTTTAAAATATAAGTATTTTTAAAAAGTATACTAGAATACCTAAACGCCAGAAACCGTAACCCGAGTAGAACAAAACATAAGTAATTGGGTGTTCTGCATTGTGGTTAATCCTGGGCAGTTATGTAGTCGTGTCTAGGGTCAACATAGCCTGATCAACTATATTCATTCGAGACACGGCCAACATGTGTGTGGGAATGATTGTGGTATGTAGGATGCCTAAACTTACCTGATATCCAAACAATGAGTCATCGTCGCAGCGAAACATAAAATACTATAGGAGTATTTTAGCCAAAGCCGATTATGTTGTAGAAATTCATTCCATGTGTTGCTACTCATTCTTTCCTTAGCGATAAATTCCCTTGTTTCGGTAGTTTTCCTATATATTATCGCTTAGTAGAACACTTTATCTATGATAATGAGATATCTCTTGTTCATATCTCATTATTCAATTCAGAGGACTTACCATCCTCTTTTTCCGAATCACTTTAGATCAATATGCCTCCAAAGAAAGAACCCAGCTCAAGGAATAACAATCCTCCGCCACCGCCTCCTTCTCAATTCGACCCTGTCATATTTCAGGCAGCTGTTACTTCCGCAGTGACGGCTGCAATGGCGCACTTGAACCCCGGTGGGTCCAGTGGACCAGGAAGTAACACATATCCCCAAAATCATGAAGGTGATCAACAACATCGTAATGAGTGTAGTGAGAGTAAGAAGATTTTCTGGAGAAAGCGAAAGGGTCAGAGTTCACAAGGACCCTCCAAGAAGCACAAACATGTGGCAGTCCAAGCTGCTGCTACTCCTGGCGCTGCTCCTACAGCTCAAGCACCAACCAATAGGTATGTTGGTAACTACCCTCGGTGCGACAAGTGTAATTACCACCATCATATCTCTGGCCCATGTCGTGAGTTGATCTGCAACAGCTGTGGCAAAAAGGGCCAGACTGCTCAAAACTGCAGAGCACCAGCTCAACCAACCAATCAAGCTTCGGGAGCGAGTGTCGATCAGGCTTGCTATGAGTGCGGTGAAATCGGGCATTTCAAGCGAAACTGCCCAAAAGCAACAACCACCAACAACGTCGGGATAGTTCTGACTATAAAGCAGGAGGAGGCAGTCGTCGATCCCACCGTCGTCACGGGTACGTTCCTTCTCGACAACTCTTATGCTAGTATCCTTTTCGATTCTGGTGCTGAACGAAGTTTTGTTAGCCATTCATTCAAACATCTTCTTAAACCTAATCCTCAACCATTAACCGAAACATTTACCGTCGAGATGGCTAACGATGAGAAAGAGAACGCTAACGATATATATTCATATGATGTACCCTTACCCTGAATGATCACTCTTTTCCCATTGACCTAATGCCAGTTTACATAAAGAGCTTTGATGTTATCATTGCCATGGATTGGTTGAGTCCCAATCATGCTGATATCCTTTGTTATGAAAAAGCCATTCGTCTCAATCTCCCCTCTGATCAGACTCTTATGATCTACGGCGACAAACTTAGTTCCAATCTTCGCATCATTTCTTGCATCAAAGCTCAAAAGTTCTTGCGAAAGGAGTGTTACGCATTCCTAGCTCATGTAATCAATGAGAAATAGGAAGTTAAAGACCTTGAGAGCATCCCTGAAGTCTACAACTTTCCTGATGTATTTCCTGAAGAGCTCCCGGGAATTCCTCCCGAACGTCAAGTCGAGTTTCGCATCCACCTAATTCCTGGAACTAACCCTGTAGCCAAGTCTTCGTATCGCTTAGCTCCAGCAGAAATGCAGGAGTTATCCAGCCAGCTCAATGAGTTGCTCGACAAAGGGTTCATCAGACCGAGTTCCTCACCTTGGGGAGCCCCGGTATTATTTGTGAAGAAGAAAGATGGATCCTTTCGGATGTGTATAGACTACCGCGAGTTGAACAAATTAACCGTCAAAAACCGATATCCTCTTCCTCGAATAGACGACCTTTTCGATCAACTTCAGGGAGCCAGTTACTTCTCGAAGATAGACCTCAGATCAAGGTACCATCAGCTTCGAGTTCATGAGAATGATGTTACCAAGACAGCATTCAGGACTCGATATGGTCACTAAGAGTTCATAGTGATGCCCTTCGGTCTAACCAATGCACCAAATGTGTTCATGGACCTGATGAACCGGGTGTGTCGCCCCTTTCTGGATAAGTTCGTCATCGTGTTCATTGACGACATACTTGTCTATTCCAGAAGCGAAGAAGATCACAAACAACACTTGAGGTTAGTGTTGGAAACATTTAGATCAGAGAAGCTGTACGCGAAACTCTCCAAGTGCGAATTCTGCATTCGGAAAGTAGACTTCCTTGGTCACGTGGTAAGCGAGGAGGGTATACACGTGGTCAGCGCCGAAGACACCCACAGAAATTCGTCAATTCTTGGGTCTCGCTGGCTACTATCGCAGGTTCATTTAGAATTTTTCCAAAATCGCCAAAGCCCTAACCACTCTGACATAGAAAGGTGTACCCTTTTGTTGAAGTGAAAAGCAAGACACTGCCTTCCAAAAATTGAAGCGAGCCTTGTGCAGCGCACCTATCTTGTCCTTGCCCGAAGGAACCGAGGATTTCGTTGTCTACTACGATGCGTCCAATCAGGGATTAGGTTGTGTGCTTATGCAGAGAGGAAAAGTTATCGCTTATGCCTCGAGACAGCTGAAAGCACACGAAGTCAACTATACGACTCACGACCTAGAGCTAGGAGTAGTGGTCTTTGCACTGAAGATTTGGAGACATTATCTCTACGGAACCAAGTGCACGATCTTCACTGACCATAAAATCTTACAACATATCTTCGATCAGAAAGACTTAAACATGAGACAACGGCGATGGGTAGAGCTGCTCAGCGATTATGAGTGCGAAATCCGCTACCATCCCGGTAAGGCCAATATGGTAGCAAATGCCCTTAACCAAAAGGAAAGCTCAAGCAACAAGGTGAAGACATTGACGATGACCATCCATTCCCACTTATGCATACAGATCCGAGAAGCTCAGTTGGAAGCCCTAAAACCAGAGAATGTGTTGAATGAATTCATGAGAGGAATGGATACGAATCTTGACCCCAAAGTTTGGAGGTTTCAGGAAAGTTGTCATGAACGAAGCTCATAAGACCAAATACTTTCTTCACCCAGGTTCGGACAAGATGTACCTGGACCTCAAGAAACAATACTGGTGGCCAAACATGAAAGCCGAGATCGCTACCTTCGTGGGCAAGTGTTTGACCTACGCCAAGGTAAAGGTCGAGTATCAGAAGCCCTCGGGTCTGCTCCAGCAGCCCGAGATACCTGAGTGGAAATGGGAGATGATTACCATGGATTTCATCACCAAGTTACCGAGATCTCCGAGTGGGTACGATACCATTTGGGTAATTGTTGATCGTTTGACAAAATCCGCTCACTTCCTTCCGATTAAAGAATCATTCAAGATGGAAAGACTCACGCTTATCTACATCCAAGAGATAGTTCGACTGCACGGTGTGCCTGTGTCCGTTATCTCCGATCGAGATAGCAGGTTTACCTCAAGGTTTTGGCAATCCCTTCAGAAAGCTCTTGGAACTAAGTTGGATATAAGTACAGCTTATCATCCTCAGACAGACGGACAGAGTGAGAGAACTATCCAGACCCTATAAGACATGCTAAGAGCCCGTGTCATCGATTTCGGAACGTCGTGGGACACCCATTTACCCTTGATCGTGTACTCGTATAACAACATCTACCATACCAGCATCAAGGCCGCCCCGTTCGAAACCCTCTACGGTCGAAAGTGCAGATCCCCTCTATGTTGGGCCGAGGTAGGAGACACGCAGCTAGCCAAGAGTCGAGTCCCCGACAGTGCTCTCACTGGTCCTGAAATCATTCGTGAAACCACCGAGAAGATCATCCAAATCCGAGAACAACTAAAAGCTTCACGAGAACGACAGAAGAGTTATGCCGATAAACGATAGAAACCATTGGAATTCCAGGTAGGAGATCGTGTCATGTTGAAGGTCTCGCCCTGGAAAGGTATGATACGCTTTGGAAAGCGTAGAATACTTAACCGAGGTACATAGGACCTTTTGAGATCCTCGGTAGGATCGGTCCCGTAGCCTATAAACTCCGACTACCTCAAGAACTTAGCAACATCCATCCTGTCATCCACGTCTCAAATCTTAAAAAGTGTCTATCCGATGAAACCCTCATGATCCCTTTTGATGAGATCGAGATAATCGAAAACATGAACTTCGTGGAAGAACCCATCGAAATCATGAATCAAGAGATCAAACATACGAAACAAATCCGCAACCCGATAGTGAAAGTTCGTTGGAATGCCAAGTGGGGACCCGAATTCACTTGGGAGCGTAAAGACTCAATGAAACAGAAATATCCGCATCTCTTTCCAGATCCATGATTTGTATCTTAATTTTAAATTTCGGGACGAAATTCTCACTAACAGGGGGGATAATGTGACAATCCAAAAAAAATTTCGTCACTGTAACCTGTTTCCGTTAATAAAACCCGTTTGTATTTCAATTTTTCCCGTTAACTTTTGGATTAAGTTAATTAAATTGAGACTTTTATTATGACTTCATGAGTGTCCAAACACATTAGAAACATGTGAACACACCCTCAATATTCACTTGGAAAATTTTTAGTTTCAACCTCATCGGGTTACGACAAATTAATCAGGTACGAATATAAGCCTCCGTTTAACGTCGGTATTGGGTGGATTCCCACTTAGCCTCAAACTCAAACCCTATATAAGGGTGAGTGGACTTCATTTGAAGCTTTTTCACTCTCTCTCTCTCTCTACTCTCTCTCTACAATCCAAACTTTGATCCAAAACCACACTTTTCAAGCTCCAATTTGGTAAGTGATCTATCCTAGCTTATAGTTTAGCATGTTTAGCTTTCAAATTCGTGTCTAAATCATCCAACAATGTCAAAAACTTGTGTTTACGGCCCAAGAACAGCCCCAAACCGTAAACACCCTTAAATGGGGTTTTGGAGCCCCAAAACCCTTCCTAATCACTTCTAGTGCTTAGCAATGACTTAGGGGCTTACATGAATGGACTTAGAACATTAAAATCTTAATATTTGGGGAGTAAACATGAGTTTACGCCACAAGATCACGCTTGGACCGTAAACACCCCTTCAAGGGCCGTAAACACCATTTAATGTGTTAAAATGACCCTTAAACACCTCATATGCCTTGGAATAATGTCTAGAACCCACCACCATTGTGTTAGGGACCTTAAATTTGAAAGAAACCACCTCCTTAGGAGATTACGGCCGTAAAACCCCCAAGGAATGGTACCTGGGCCGTAAACTCCTCTAAAGTGGTCAAATGGTGCCCTAACTTCCTTCCATTACTTGTACTTTGGACTAGAACCGCTTGCGCTTAACCTAGGATCACCAAAACACAAAAGAAAAGTGCATGTGAGAGTTTACGGCCGTAAACTCCTAGTTTACAGATGTAAACTCCTTAAAATGGTCCATATGTTGATCAAGTCACTTCCCTTGCCTTAGAACTAAACCTAGCCTAATTCCACAAGTGTTGTAAGACCATTTAGCATCCAAGAACACACCACCCATGAGTTTATGGCCGTAAACTCATGGGGATATGGTCTTTGGGCCAAAAACTCCCTAAGAGTTTACTCTTGAAGAGAAAACTCCACATCTAGGCCTTACACCTCCTTAGATGCAACCCAGATCAC
Organism: Lactuca sativa; assembly: GCF_002870075.4. Taxonomy (NCBI): domain Eukaryota; kingdom Viridiplantae; phylum Streptophyta; class Magnoliopsida; order Asterales; family Asteraceae; genus Lactuca; species Lactuca sativa. The sequence goes on along the minus strand of NC_056626.2, from coordinate 64,743,524 downwards.
TCCAAACACTTGAAATAAAGTGTTTTCGCGTCTCAGAGTGTACCATCTTAATTAATTAATTTTGTAAAGTCTAATTAGATACAATTATGTATCTCTTCATATTACATAGGAACCTCATGTGTCTTCAAGCCCCGAACTGACACTTAGCATCCTAGTCGGCACATTCTCGATTGGTGAGTTCATACCCCTACACCTTTTTCTGTGTTTTTCAATGTTTTTCGGGGGGGGGGGGGGGGGGGGGAATACAAGAAAATCATAAAAGTTTTTGAAACTTAAAACTGATGTAATTATTTGATTTCCTGATAATCTTTAAATACTCAATCCATTTTTGTAATATGCGGAACATCAGGGAGATTTTCGGAATGTGATTACATAGCTTTCAAACAATTTGGGAACTTATTAAATCATCCAATTTATAACTTGTCTAATCATTCAAATTATTAAGGGAATAATTTAAGATCGACATTACTTGTTTTATGGATTCAAACTTCGTACACAGTCAATAATATAAACTATGTCTTATTTAGTTTATCCATGTTTAATCTAGAGCATATTGTTAAATAATTATCTCGCATTTGATTATTATATTTTTCCTTGTACCAAACCGTTTTGAAACTCGAGAACGATCTATTATCCCGTGAATTAGTAATACTAGCTTGTGAGATTCGTCTTCGTTATTCCCTTCGGGGTACCAACAAATCCTCTCCAGAAGTATAACTAGAGTCTCCTAGAGGGAGAACGTGATATTTGTGGATAGATCTGTTCGGGACTGACAATCCCACACCTTAATTGTTAGCTACAGTTAGGCAGGCACGTCTGGGGTGACAAATTTTGGAATCGAACAATGCCTGAAGAACGTCAAGGAGGTCACAGTTCAAATTAGTATGGTTATACGACTCACAATACGTATTAAATTAACCAACTTTATTCACGGATTTCTTTCTTTCTTCTATAGTTTTATATATTAAAACTATCTACTTATTAGTCTTATATACGTGTTAAAACTAATGTACTTTCAAAGATAACCAGGCTTTCAGGATATTCCACTTAACGCTACAAGTATGGTAGATACTTGTACATTGTATTCAGAACCGATAACCAACCACCAACTTTTAAGGAAAATAAGGGTTTTTCTTGGGATAACTTAGCTTCTCTTAACTAGGTTGTTTAACAAATGGATAAATAAATTTCTCTTATAAGAAAATATGGGATTTTCTTGGATAACAACTTTTTCATGAAACCAAAGGAAAACTTATTCTTTCTTCAGAAATAAACCGCTTATGAACTCACCAACTTTATGCTGATATTTTTTTTACAACTGCTTGTATTCTCAGGTCCTCGTTAGACAAGTATCTCGCGTTCTTTTGGAGAAGATGGAGCATATTAGTAGTCTCGTCTTTACTTTTGTTAGATTGATGTATATATAAAACATGTGTAACTTTACTTTCAAACAAATGTAAATATTCCTATGTAATGTAATGGTTGAGTTTACTATGCTTACTATGTACAGTGGATGTGATACTTTACATGACGTCCTCCGCCCCGGAATGTTTCCGCCATCGGTTTCGGGGTGTGACAGATTGGTATCAGAGCCCTTGTTTATAATGGACTAAGTATACTGAACCTTACATTGTATATAACTATAAACACTAAAGGGGCCGAAGTGCTCTGAACTAAAAGTATACTTTAAAATATAAGTATTTTTCAAAAGTATACAAGAATACCTAAACGCCAGAAACCGTAACCCGAGTAGAACAAAACATAAGTAATTGGGTGTTGTGCACTGTGGTTAAACCTGGGCAGTTATGTAGTCGTGTCTAGGGTCAACATAGCCTGATCAACTATATTCATTCGAGATACGGCCAACATGTGCTTGGGAGTGACTGTGATATGCACCATGCCTAAAACTTACCTAATATCCAATCAATGAGTCATCGTCGTAGCGAAACATAAAATACTATAGGAGTATTTTAGCCAAAGTCGATTACGTTTTAGAAATTCATTCCAAGTGTTGCTACTCATTCTTTCCTTAGCGATAAATTCCCTTGTTTCGGTAGTTTTCCTATATATTATCGCTTAGTAGAACACTTTATCTATGATAATGAGATATCTCTTGTTAATATCTCATTATTCAATTCAGAGGATTTACCATCCTCTTTTTCCTAATCACTTTAGATCAATATGCCTCCAAAGAAAGGACCCAGCTCAAGGAATAACAATCCTCCGCCACCGCCTCCTTCTCAATTCGACCCTGTCATATTTCAGGCAGTTGTTACTGCCCAGTAACGGCTGCAATGGCGCACTTGAACCCCGGTGGGTCCGGTGGACCAGGAAGTAACACATATCCCCAAAATCATGAAGGTGATCAAGAACATCGTAATGAGTGTAGTGAGAGTAAGAAGATTTTCTGGAGAAAGCGAAAGGGTCAGAGTTCACAAGGACCCTTCAATAAGAACAAAACTGTGGCAGTCCAAGCTGCTGCTACTCCTGTCGCTGCTCCTACAGCTCAAGCACCTACCAATAGGTATGCTGGTAACCTCCCTCGGTGCGACAAGTGTAATTACCACCATCGTATCCCTGGCCCATGCCGTGAGTTGATCTGCAACAGGTGTGGCAAAAAGGGCCACACTGCTCGAAACTGCAGAGCACCAACTCAACCAACCAATCAAGCTTCAGGAGCGAGTGTCGATCAGGCCTGCTATGAGGGCGGTGAAATCGGGCATTTCAAGCGAAACTGCCCAAAAGCAACAACCACCAACAACGCCGGGATAGTTCTGACTATAAAGCAGGAGTAGGTAGTCGCCGATCCCACCGTCGTCACGGGTACGTTCCTTCTCGACATCTCTTATGCTAGTATCCTTTTCGATTCTGGTGCTGAACGAAGTTTTGTTAGCCATTCATTCAAACATCTTCTTAAACCTAATCCTCAACCATTAACCGAAACATTTACCGTCGAGATGGCTAACGATGAGAAAGAGAACGCTAACGATATATATTCATATGATGTACCCTTACCCTGAATGATCACTCTTTTCCCATTAACCTAATGCCAGTTTACATAAAGAGCTTTGATGTTATCATTGGCATGGATTGGTTGAGTCCCAATCATGCTGATATCCTTTGTTATGAAAAAGCCATTCGTCTCAATCTCCCCTCTGATCAGACTCTTATGATCTACGGCGACAAACTTAGTTCCAATCTTTGCATCATTTCTTGCATCAAAGCTCAAAAGTTCTTGCGAAAGGAGTGTTACGCATTCCTAGCTCATGTAATCAATGAGAAATAGGAAGTTAAAGACCTTGAGAGCATCCCTGAAGTCTACAACTTTCCTGATGTATTTCCTGAAGAGCTCCCGGGAATTCCTCCCGAACGTCAAGTCGAGTTTCGCATCCACCTAATTCCTGGAACTAACCCTGTAGCCAAGTCTTCGTATCGCTTAGCTCCAGCAGAAATGCAGGAGTTATCCAGCCAGCTCAATGAGTTGCTCGACAAAGGGTTCATCAGACCGAGTTCCTCACCTTGGGGAGCCCCGGTATTATTTGTGAAGAAGAAAGATGGATCCTTTCGGATGTGTATAGACTACCGCGAGTTGAACAAATTAACCGTCAAAAACCGATATCCTCTTCCTCGAATAGACGACCTTTTCGATCAACTTCAGGGAGCCAGTTACTTCTCGAAGATAGACCTCAGATCAAGGTACCATCAGCTTCGAGTTCATGAGAATGATGTTACCAAGACAGCATTCAGGACTCGATATGGTCACTAAGAGTTCATAGTGATGCCCTTCGGTCTAACCAATGCACCAACTGTGTTCATGGACCTGATGAACCGGGTGTGTCGCCCCTTTCTAGATAAGTTCGTCATCGTGTTCATTGACGACATACTTGTCTATTCCAGAAGCGAAGAAGATCACAAACAACACTTGAGGTTAGTGTTGGAAACATTTAGATCAGAGAAGCTGTACGCGAAACTCTCCAAGTGCGAATTCTGCATTCGGAAAGTAGACTTCCTTGGTCACGTGGTAAGCGAGAAGGGTATACACGTGGACCCGTCTAAAATTAAGGCGATAGAGAATTGGTCAGCGCCGAAGACACCTACAAAAATTCGTCAATTCTTGGGTCTCGCTGGCTACTATCGCAGGTTCATTTAGAATTTTTCCAAAATCGCCAAAGCCCTAACCACTCTGACATAGAAAGGTGTACCCTTTTGTTCAAGTGAAAAGCACGACACTGCCTTCCAAAAATTGAAGAGAGCCTTGTGCAGCGCACCTATCTTGTCCTTGCCCGAAGGAACCGAGGATTTCGTTGTCTACTACGATGCGTCCAATCAGGGATTAGGTTGTGTGCTTATGCAGAGAGGAAAAGTTATCGCTTATGCCTTGAGACAGCTGAAAGCACACGAAGTCAACTATGCGACTCACGACCTAGAGCTAGGAGCAGTGGTCTTTGCACTGAAGATTTGGAGACATTATCTCTACGGAACCAAGTGCACGATCTTCACTGACCATAAAAGCTTACAACATATCTTCGATCAGAAAGACTTAAACATGAGACAACGGCGATGGGTAGAGCTGCTCAGCGATTATGAGTGCGAAATCCGCTACCATCCCGGTAAGGCCAATGTGGTAGCAAATGCCCTTAACCAAAAGGAAAGCTCAAGCAACAAGGCGAAGACATTGACGATGACCATCCATTCCCACTTATGCATACAGATCCGAGAAGCTCAGTTGGAAGCCCTAAAACCAGAGAACGTGTTGAATGAATTCATGAGAGGAATGGATACGAATCTTGAGATCAGAGGTGACGGAGTCTACTGTTTCATGGATTGAATATGGACCCCAAAGTTTGGAGGTTTCAGGAAAGTTGTCATGAACGAAGCTCATAAGACCAAATACTTTCTTCACCCAGGTTCGGACAAGATGTACCTGGACCTCAAGAAACAATACTGGTGGCCAAACATGAAAGCCGAGATCGCTACCTTCGTGGGCAAGTGTTTGACCTGCGCTAAGGTAAAGGTCGAGTATCAGAAGCCCTCGGGTCTGCTCCAGCAGCCCGAGATACCTGAGTGGAAATGGGAGATGATTACCAAGGATTTCATCACCAAGTTACCGAGATCTCCGAGTGGGTACGATACCATTTGGGTAATTGTCGATCGTTTGACAAAATCCGCTCACTTCCTTCCGATTAAAGAATCATTCAAGATGGAAAGACTCACGCTTATCTACATCCAAGAGATAGTTCGACTGCACGGTGTGCCTGTGTCCGTTATCTCCGATCGAGATAGCAGGTTTACCTAAAGGTTTTGGCAATCCCTTCAGAAAGCTCTTGGAACTAAGCTGGATATGAGTATAGCTTATCATCCTCAGACAGACGGACAGAGTGAGAGAACTATCCAGACCCTATAAGACATGCTGAGAGCCTGTGTCATCGATTTCGGAAAGTTGTGGGACACCCATTTACCCTTGATCGTGTACTCATATAACAACATCTACCATACCAGCATCAAGGCCGCCCCGTTCGAAACCCTCTACGGTCGAAAGTGCAGATCCCCTCTATGTTGGGCCGAGGTAGGAGACACGCAGCTAGCCAAGAGTCGAGTCCCCGACATTGCTCTCACTGGTCCTGAAATCATTCGTGAAACCACCGAGAAGATCATCCAAATCCGAGAACAACTGAAAGCTTCACGAGACAGACAGAAGAGTTATGCCGATAAACGATAGAAACCATTGGAATTCCAGGTAGGAGATCGTGTCATGTTGAAGGTCTCGCTCTGGAAAGGTATGATACGCTTTGGAAAGCGCAGAAAACTTAACCGAGGTACATAGGACCTTTTGAGATCCTCGGTAGGATCGGTCCCATAGCCTATAAACTCCGACTACCTCAAGAACTTAGCAACATCCATCCTGTATTCCACATCTCAAATCTTAAAAAGTGTCTATCCGATGAAACCCTCATGATCCCTCTTGACGAGATCGAGATCAACAAAAACATGAACTTTGTGGAAGAACCCATCGAAATCATGAATCGAGAGATCAAACGTACGAAACAAAGCCGCAACCCGATAGTGAAAGTTCGTTGGAATGCCAAGAGGGGACCCAAATTCACATGGGAGCGTAAAGACTCAATGAAACAGAAATATCCGCATCTCTTTCCAAATCCATGATTTGTATCTTAATTCTAAATTTCGGGACGAAATTCCCTCTAACGTCGGGGATAATGTGACTATCCAAAAAAATTTCCGTCACTGTAACCTGTTTCCGTTAATAAAACCCGTTTGTATTTCAGTTTTTCACGTTAACTTTTGGATTAAGTTAATTAAATTGAGACTTTTATTTTGACTTCATGAGTGTCCAAACACATCAGAAACACATGAAAACACCCTCAATGTTCACTTGGAAAATTTTTAGTTTCAACCTCGTCGAGTTACGACAAATTAATTGGGTACGACCATAAGCCTCGGTTTAACGTCGGTATTGGGTGGATTCCCACTTAGCCTCAAACTCAAACCCTATATAAGGGTGAGTGGACTTCATTTGAAGCTTTTTTACTCTCTCTCTCTCTCTCTCTCTCTCTCTCTCTCCAATCCAAACTTTGATCCAAAACCACCCTTTTCAAGCTCCAATTTGGTAAGTGATCTATCCTAGCTTATAGTTTAGCATGTTTAGCTTTCAAATTTGTGTTTAAATTATCCAATAGTGTCAAAAACTTGTGTTTACTGCTCAAGAACAGCCCCAAACCGTAAACACCCTTAAATGGGGTTTTGGAGCCCCAAAACCCTTCCAAATCACTTCTAGTGCTTAGCAATGACTTAGGGGCTTACATGAATGGACTTAGAACACCAAAATCTTATTATTTAGGGGAGTAAACATGAGTTTACGGCCCAAGATCATGCTTGGACCGAAAACACCCCTTTAAGGGCCGTAAACACCATTTAAGGTGTTAAAATGCCCCTTAAACACCTCCTATGCCTTGGAATAATGTCTAGAACCAACCACCATTGTGTTAGGGACCTTAAACATGAAAGAAACCACCTCCTTAGGATATTACGGCCGTAAACCCCCCAAGGAATGGTACCCAGGTCGTAAACTCCTCTAACATGGTCAAATGGTGCCCTAACTTCCTTCCATGACTTGTACTTTGGACTAGAACCACTTGTTCTTAACCTAGGATCACCAAAACACAAAAGAAAAGTGCATGTGAGAGTTTACGGCCATAAACTCCTAGTTTACAGCCGTAAACTCCTTAAAATGGTCCATATGTTGATCAAATCACTTCCCTTGCCTTAGAACTAAACCTAGCCTAATACCACAAGTGTTGTAAGACCATTAAGCATCCAAGAACACACCACCCATGAGTTTATGGCCGTAAACTCATGGGGATATGGTATTTGGGCCGAAAACTCCCCTAAGAGTTTACTCTTGAAGAGCAATCTCCATATCTAGGCCTTACACCTCCTTAGATGCAACCCGGATCACTCCTAACACTTGAAATAAAGTGTTTTCGCGTCTCAGAGTGTACCATCTTAATTAAGTAATGGTGTAAAGTCTAATTAGATACAATTATGTATTACTTCATATTACATAGGAACCTCGCGTGTATTCAAGCCCCGAACTGACACTTAGCATCCTAGCCGGCACATTCTCGATTGGTGAGTTCATACCCCTACACCTTTTTCTGTGTTTTTCAATGTTTTCAGGGGGGAATACAAGCAAATCATAAAGGTTTTTGAAACTTAAAACTAATGTAATTATATGATTTCCTGACAAACTTTAAATACTCAATCCCTTTTTGTAATATGCGGAGCATAAGGGAGATTTTCGGAATGTGATTACATAGCTTTCAAAAAATTTGGGAACTTATCAAATCATCCAATTTATAACTTGTCTAATCATTCAAATTATTAAGGGAATAATTTGGGATCGACATTACTTGTTATATGGATTCAAACTCCGTACACAGTCAATAATATAAACTATGTCTGATTTAGTTTATCCATGTTTAATCTAGAGTATATTGTTAAATAATTATCTCGCATTTGATTATTATATTTTTCCTTGTACCAAACCGTTTCGAAACTCGAGAACGATCTATTATCCCGTGAATTAGTAATACTAGCTTGTGAGATTCGTCTTCGTTATTCCCTTCGGGGTACCAACAAATACTCTCCGAAAGTATAACCAGAGTCTCCTGGAGGGAGAACGTGAAATTTGTGGATAGATCTATTCGGGACTGACAATCCCAGACCTTAACTGTTAGCTACAGTTAGGCGGGCACGCCTGGGGTGAAAAATTTTGGAATCAAACGACGCCTGAAGAACGTCAAGGAGGTCACAGGTCAAATTAGTATGGTTATACGACTCACAATACGTATTAAATTAACCAACTTTATTCACGGATTTCTTTCTTTCTTCTATAGTTTAATATATTAAAACTATCTACTTATTAGTCTTATATACGTGTTAAAACTAATGTACTTTCAAAGATAACCAGGCTTTCAGGATATTCCACTTAACGCTACAAGTATGGTAGATACTTGTACACCGTATTCAGAACCAATAACCAACCACCAACTTTTAAGGAAAATAAGGGTTTTTCCTGGGATAACTTAACTTCTCTTAACCAGGCTGTTTAACAAATGGATAACTAAATTTCTCTTATAAGAAAATATGGGATTTTCTTGGATAACAACTTTTTCATGAAACCAAAGGAAAACTTATTCTTTCTTCAGAAATAAACCGCTTATGAACTCACCAGCTTTATGCTGATTTTTTTAAAACTGCTTGTATTCTCGGGTCCTCGTTAGACAGGTATCTCGCGTTCTTTTGGAGAAGATGGAGCATATTAGTAGTCTCGTCTTTACTTTTTTTATATTGATGTATATATAAAACATGTGTAACTTTACTTTCAAATAAATGTAAATATTCCTATGTAATGTAATGGTTGTGTTTACTATGCTTACTATGTACATTGGTTGTGATACTTTACATGACGTCCTCCGCCCCAGAATGTTTCCGCCATCGGTTTCGGGGTGTGACAACAGGGCATGTCGAGAGGTGAGTTTTCCTTACTATACTTACAGGTCGGAGGCACCAAGGTCTGCCCCTTCAGATTGTTATCCTGATTATCTATGCTATTGTGATGTTAGATTGGTATCCTACTAAATAGGATGTTGCTATGTTGTAGTGATCTAATAGATTGGTATCATGGTAGATAGGATAAAGCTATGTGACCTGTAAGATATGTCTATTATTTATTGGCTGGTTATATGTTTGTTTGTTATGAATGTGTCGACACGGTTTGTGTATCGTTCGGTTGAGGTTGTCCTGATTTGTGCTGAAGGCCAACAAACCTAAGGCGGCCCGGATAGACTGAAGGCCTATGAGGCGGACCAGTCTGGCCGAAGGCCTAGAGAACAGTCTAGACAGGCTAAAGGCCCGGTGCGGTGGTCCAGACATGCTGAAGATTCTATGAGTGGTCCAGATAGACTGAAGGTCTGCAAGGCGGTCCAGTAATGTTAAAGACTTAGTATGCATGTTGTTGCTTTCATATTAATGATTATATGATGTGGTGGTACTTTGGGGAAACTCATTAAGCTTCGTGCTTACAGTTTTGGTTTGTGGTTTCAGGTACTTCAGTGGACCGTGGCAAGTTAAAGGCATAATCGTACGCATTCTCGTGTCTTTGGAACTTGTGATTTCTGGGAAACTCTAATAATGAAAATGTTTTGAATACTATGTTGTAAACAATTCTGATTTTAAATAATGTTTTAGAAATAATGGTTTTTGTAAATACCTCTTTAGTGAATAGGTTGTTTTGAAAAGTTAAAATTTGTTGAAATTTTTGGGATGTTACAGTGTATTCCACATGTTAAAATCAAATTATAATATCATCAAGTTCAATAACCTCAATTAGTAGATAATGTTGTGTGATAAGCCTGAACAAGCTTTCTAAGGCTCTTAATGTTAAATTGGAAACAACATCAAACAAGTACATACCATTGGCTTCCATGTTCTCATTTTCCATTTGGTTAATGTTGTGAATCCCAATTTATCTATATAATTTGTGCCATGCCTACAAGACAAATGAGTTTTTAAATTGTGTTAAAGATGATTATCATGCAAGTGTGTTACAATAACATTAAATAGAATAACAAATAATGGTTTGTTAATATAGTACTGCAAATGTAATACAAATCAACTGGTCAAGATTACTAGTTTTGGTTAAAAAGTTTTATTAAATATGATCTATTGTACCACTTGAAAATGATGAATTGAACTGGTAATAGAGGTCTTAATAGAAATTTTGGACCGTAAATGTTATGATTGGGATCAAAAATATTTTTCATAAAATTGGTACTTTAAATAATTTTCAACTAAAAGGTGAGATTTTTGGATAATTGGTATGAAAACTATAGTCAACAGATAGTACCTTTTGGATTTTGTTGCAGTCTGTAGACATAAAAAGTTGTTTAATTGGGGTGCATTTTGGTCAGCAACACAGCAATATAGATATACAAAAACATTAAGCAAAAAAATCAAAAGACTTTGTCATGGGAACAAAAATAAGAATAAAAGCTATAATATTACGCAAAAACCTTTGAAACGCATTAGTTGTATCGAGAAGCTTTGTCAAAATAGACAATCAAATGTAGGATCATTACTTCCTCGTTTCCAACAGTCATAACCTCCAAAAACTATATGGTAAATAAGATTTATTCTAATTCATTGTATTTCATATTGTATGTATATAAAAAACTATCTTTACCAATATTTTTTTTTGCAACTGTACCTCCCAGACGAAGAGGCATGGCAGTAAACAAGAAAATGCATCGCCTATATGACGCAAACGGCAGACAACCTCTAAAAAGACAAAATTACAAAAATGGTCCCTATGGTTTGCCAAAAGTAACAAAGTTAGTCCCTGCTAGTTTTTTTTATACAAATAGCCCTTGTGGTTTTCAAAACTTACATAGATGGCCCTTTTTACGAACATTGTTAGTATTCAGAGGGCATTTTCGTCTTTTCAAGTATAAAGGACTAGATTCGCAACTTTGGTTAAACCATAGGGACCATTTTTGTAATCCATCTTAAAATGATAAGAGTGATAGAAAACAAGGGAATGATGATTCGAACTTGAGACCTTTTATCCCTCTCATTTTTCAACCAAAACTCTAGCCCACTAGGCTAGAGTCAAACTTGTTTTTTTTTCCGGAAAATTAATATATATTACCAAAAAACCGCAAATATATTAATAAAAAATACATATTTTACAAAAAAAAAACTTTTTTTAAATTAAACAAAATATATTTTTAGCATTGTAAACAAAATATATTTTACAAACAATTTATTTGTTTTTTTACGTATTTGTCTTTCATAATTTTTTTTTAAGTATTTAAAAAAAATACGTTTTCCTATAATATGTTATGACATTGTTATAATCCTAAAACATATTTTTACGTTTTTATAAAAATATGTTTTTTTTCTTTCACATAGAAAAAAAAAGATTTTTTTACGTATTTATTTATGTAAAATATGTTTTTTTATATATTTAAAAAATACATTTTTCGTATTAAATGTTTTTACGTAAAAACAATAAGAACGTGATAACATAACATAAAAAATGTTTTAGGATCAAATCAAAACGACTTATATTTTCTACGTAAAGCAAACTAAAAACATTAACATAATGTAAAAAAGCGTTTGCATATAATATGTTATCACGTTAATGTTTTTATCGTAAAACGCATTTTAAGACAACATATTTAAGATAACACATTTTTACGAAAACACATAAAAACATATTATACGACAACACATTTCGTATAAATAATTATTTAAAATAACATATTTAGCTAATTTAAGACAAATATTATAAACATTACATATATATTTAAGATAAAATATTATACAAAAACACATATTTACGAAATGCTATCTTGTTCTTAATGTTTTTACGTAAAAAAAAAAAAAAAAAAAAACAAAAAAAAAAAAAAAAAACAAATTGCCAACCAACTAAAGACGTTAACATAAGGTAAAAATATATATATATATTTGGATTATAACAATCTAATAACATTTTATACAAAAACATATTTTTTAAATATATAGAAAACATAATCTACATAAAATAAATACGTTTAAAAAAAAACCTTTTTTTTATACGTGAAAGAAAAAAACATATTTTTATATGAAAACGTAAAAATATGTTTTAGGATCATAGGAATGTAATAACATATTTTACGAAAAAGTATTTTTTTTAAATACATAATGAAATATTTTATGAAAAACAAATACGTAAGAAAAAGTAAATTGTTTGTAAAAAATATTTTTTTTACAATACGCTAAAAATATATTTTGTTCAATTTAAAAAAAGTTTTTTTTTTTTTTGTAAAAATATGCTTTTTTATTAATGTATTTGCGGTTTTAGATAATATGTATTATTTTTCGGAAATATAAAACAAGTTTCACTCTAGCGTAGTTGGCTAGAGTTTTGGCTGAAAATGGAGAAGGGAGGTGTCCCAAGTTCGAATCCTCCTTCCTTGATTTTCTTTCATACTTTTCACTTTAAGACAAATTACAAAAATGGTCCCTGTAGTTTAACCAAAGTTGCGTATCCAGTCTCTTTATACTTGAAAAGACAAAAATACCTTACTAATTCAGCCCCTAACAGCTGAAAACTAACGACGTTAGTAAAAAGTGTCATCTGTGCAAGTTTTGAAAACCACAAGGGCCATTTACATCAAAAAAAAATTAGCAGGGACTAACTTTGATACTTTTGACAAACCACAGGGGCCATTTTTGTAATTTTGTCCTCTAAAAATAATATTTCACATAGATACTTTTGTGCCGATTGGGGATGTATACGAATGCTTCATTCAGGAGGTTGATTTTTAAGTCATTTCAGATGATCCCAATGCTTGAATTTTATGGGCATCACTAAACCATCGGATATGTCAGCGGTATAGAGGTTGCAAAAATAGGGCAAAAGGTAAATTTATAAATATGCTAGAGGGTGCGGAGGCATCAATGGCTCGACACCCCCCCCCCCCCCCCGAGTATGGATTCAGCGTGTTGGAGTGCTACTATTGACCACTTCTTAATTGATATGCATTGTAAACGATCCAGTGTAAACAAAGAATGCCGGAAGAAACAAGTAGTTAGGAATCGTGGAGGGACGTGAAGCTATTGTAGTGCTTCTTTAAAAAAATGTAAGTTACATTAATATTTATTCAGTTATAACTTATTTTGTAATGTTTATTTAAGTATAACATATTTTTTTAATGTTAAACAAAATTTGAATAAACTTGAAATATTTCATCGTGCACATGTCAATAAACAAGGCGAATTCGTTGACCCTTTAGTTGCAGAACAATATGTAAGATATTATTACTTAAAAATGAAGTAGAACGTTGTTTTTTTGTGTTTGTTTTGAAGTATATTGACATTCTTTGTGAAATGAAGAATGCTTTAGTTGCTGAGGTTGCTTTACAAACTCAGCACATAGCTCACTCCGGTGGTGATCCGAAAACCAATGATTGGATAGCCTTATTTGAGAAGGTGTTAGGTGCTCAAAGGGGACATGTGAGAGGCATTGGGCCTAAGCCTTCCATAGCGGGTACAAGTGTTCCCACCGAGTGGCAATCACAGTCACAAACACCGCAACCAACACAGATACTTATTAATTTGTTGTGAATTTTGTTGTTTGATTGTTTGGTAGTTTGTTAGTTTGCTAGTTTCTTAAATTGTTATGAATTTTGTAGTTTGTTAAATTTTTAAGGACATAATGTGTTTGTGACTTAATTGTTAAGTAATAATAATTTGTTTTTATAGTATGATATATTTTAACTTATATTCTTACTTTGTAGGATGTGGATGTTAACGTTTTTCTCCAAAACCCGGCATTTGTGACGACAATTGGAGATATTATCCGCTTATTTAGCAAGCAAGTTAACAATGCGACCAAAAACGACGAGGAAAACGATGATGGGGAAGACAATTAGTATTTATTGTTTTATTTTATGGACGATATTATTATGGATTTAGATGATGTTAATGTGATATATTTTGTGTATGTTATTTGATGTTTTATGTAATGCAGAATTTTAAATTATAAGTTTTATAATCTTATAAATTCTGCATTTTTATAATATAAATTAATACAAAATACAAATTTTATCTAAAAAAGGAAACAGACATTAGTGGCGACACCTTTAAGAATGATCTTAATCATTAGCGACCACACTGCATCCTGTCGGAATATTTGGTCGGAGTAACACTGGCCGGTGGCCGAAATATTATTAGGGGATGACGTTTGGTATTAGTGACGACATGTATTAGGGACGACGTCTCTAGGGACGATTTTTTAGTATTAGCTACGAGGTATTTGCAGCGACCCAATTGAGACGACATGTCGTCCCTAATACCTTTAGGGGCGACTTTCTTGACGATTTGCGACACTTTATGTCGTCCCTAAAGGTGCATTTTCTTGTTGTGAGTGTTTTATAGATATCACTAACTATTGTTTTGTATTTGGAATTTATATCCCTTCCATAATCAAGAAAAACGTTTTCTAATTGAATTGTGTAGGGGCACACTTATAAATTCAAATCAAGATATGTCTATTTTTTAACACTTGAAGTACCCACCATGAGTTGTCTAGCCACTTTGTAGTTGATTTTTTCTTTAATTGTCAAAATCCGAAGCTGAAAATGTTCTCCACCATACATTAAGTTCATTAAGAAACCATTGTACCTAAAGAGATCTATGTATGTTTTCTGTTTTGATTAAGAACATGTTGTAGTGAATTGAGATAGTTAGAGGTACATATATATATATATATATACCTAGCCAAGAATTTATGTTTTGCTTTAAGGAAAATACATGCATAGGTTCCCGGATATTTATTGGTTGAATTTCATCAACAAAGTGTAATCTCTTCAAATATCCACATAAACAATCATAATTATCTGTCGGAAATCCGTCGGTAAAGGTTTACATCTGTAATATGTCGATAAAAGTGTATGTCGGAAATTTGTTGGTTGGTTATCCGTCGGTGATGTTCTTAAACTAGGTCAAAGAATGTACGTCGAAAACTCTTTATTTATTTCCTTCAGAAATCCACCGCTAGTATTTGCCCATGAGGTATTTTTTGATAGACTGGTTTCCATAAAAATAATGTTTAACGGAGAAATATTGACGAAAATAATCATCCTAAATATATTGTTGTTCTGGTTGTTTATATATACATTTACCATATATTAATTTTCATAAAAGTATCAAAATATGATTTCTTTTTAAATTATGTATTTTTTAAATTCTAGGGTAAATTACACGAATGGTCCCTGTGGTTTGGGTTAGTCTGCGTGGTTGGTCCTAATAATTTTTTTTAACTCGAATCATCCCTACTTTATATTTTTGTTGCATGTTTGGTCCCTGATAGACATAAAATGACAAGATTACCCTTAATATATATATTTTTCATTATTAATATATTATTAGAAACTATAAATAAATAAATAAATAAATAAATAAATAAAAAAAAAAAGATAAAAAAAATGTATATAATCGTCATCATCCCTTCATACCCTATTATCTTCATCCCAATTCCTTTTACTTCTTCCTTACCACCTGCATTTTTCCCTCTTCTTTAAACTCAAGAACCCTAATGGACAACTAAACCCACCATTGCCAGACACCACTTCCAGACTGCCACAACCAGTCGGAAACCTTAGCAAAGCCGTCGACCATGTCTCACCACCTCTATACTCTATCTAAGCCACTCTAAGCCTCCATCGAGCAGCCGCAAAGCGTCGATCTACACTTTAGAGCCACCGTCGACTGTCGACGTCATCCACCACCTATATACTTCGCCGGAAACCACTTTAAAGGCGCCATCGGTCACGATTTACACTCCAAAGTCACGATATTTCGATGAAACGACAATCATCATTTGGTTTAAAAAAACAGAAAGCAGATTGGAAACGACCACCAAATCTCTCTCTGTGTTTATCTCTTTCTCTCTTTCCCCCTCCCTATGTTCTTCCCTCTCCCATAGCATCAACTAAATCCCTGCTCATTGTTATTGGGAATATTCACAGGAAGGGTTGACAAAGTCCGTGTGGTTTCTTATTTTATGTGTTTATGGTCCAAACGTTTGAAAAGTTACAGATTTGATCCTTTTCAACAAGTTTTATTGTGGTTTTGGTCCCTCATCCATTAAGTTTAACTGATTGGTTGTTAACTTTTTTAAAATGACAATTTTACCCTCATGGATCATTTTCGAAATTTTGACTTTCACCATACCATAAGGACCATTTTTGCATACATTCTTTTTTATTTTATTGAAGTATTATATATTAATAAATATTTTTTTAATATATAATATTATATATTGATAAATATTGTTTTATTGTATTATTAATTTATTATAGTTGGTTTTTTTTTAATTTTTTTTGTTAGAGTAATTATTTTTATTGGGTTATTATATATCAATACATATAGTTTTTAATATATAATATTTATATCATAATAAATATTATATTGTTGGATTATTAATTTCTTTTAGTTAATATTTTTAATTCTTTTTTTATTATTATTTTTATTGGATTATTTCTTTTATTTCTTTTAATTTATTATTTTCTTCATATACTAAATATTGTTTTATTGGATTATTAATTTATTTTAGTTAATTCTTTTAAAAAAAATTGTCGAAGTAATTATTTGTTATTGAATTATTATATATCAATACATATAGTTTTTAATATATAATATTTATATCATAATAAATATTATATTATTGGATTATTATTATCTTTTAGTTAATTTTTGTAATTTCTTTTTTTAAAACTATTTTTTATTCAATTGTTACTTTTAATTTATTATTTTCTTCATATACTAAATATTATTTTATCGGATTATTATAATAGTCCTTGTTAATTTTATTGGTTCCACCACAAAGTCTTAAGATACGCAAAATCGTCGTCTCTCGTCATCGAAATCGTTAGGATCGCTGCCAAACACTTTCATTTCATCTAGCTTATAATAAGAAACCATTGGGAAAATACCGCCACCATCACTCGGTCACCACCACCACTTATAAATGTTATCGGGTTTTGTTGCACATTATGTGAGATATAAAGGATTTCAGTGGATTATAAAGAGGTTGTCGCAGGTGGCTACCAACAATGTTGGGTGGAATAGGGTATGATATCTATTGAACCTCCGATGAAGGTGTTTGGAGGTGATCCTACTAATTTTTGACGATGATAATCGACACTTTTACGTATTTCGGCGACTTTATGGTGAAACTAATCAAATTAAAAACAATTAATAGTACACATTCAAAATAAAATAATAATCCAATAAGATAATATTTATTATATTAAAAAAAATTAAAATTAATATTTCAATAATTTAATAATTCAAAAAAATTACAAAAATTAATAATCCGATAATATATTATTTATTATGATGTAAATATTATATATTAAAAATAATATTTGTTGATATATAATAATCTAATAAAAAAGAATTGCTCCAATAAAAAGAAATTATAAAAAGAATCAACTAAAAGAAATTAATAATCCAATAAAATAAGGTTTCGTAATATGTAATAATCCCATAATATAATATTTGTTATGATATAAATATTATATATTAAAAGCTATATGTACTGATATATAATAATTCAATAAAAAATTATTACTTCGACAAAAAAATTTAAATAAATAATTAACTAAAATAAATTAATAATCCAATAAAACAACATTTAGTATATGAAGAAAATAATAAATTAAAAGTAATAATACAATAAAAAAAATAATTAAAAATTACAAAAATTAACTAAAAATATTAATAATCTAATAATATAATATTTATTATGATATAAATATTATATATTAAAAATGATATGAATTGATATATAATAATTTAATAAAAAAGAATTACTCCAACAATTTTTCTTTTAAAAAAAATCAACTAAAATAAATTTATAATCCAATAAAAAGTATTTATTAATATATATTATTATATATTAAAAATAATATCTATTAATATATAATACTTCATTAAAATAAAAAAGAATTTATGTAAAAATGGTCCTTATAGTATAGTAAAAGACAAAACTGTGAAAATGGTCATGGGGTAAAATTGTCATTTTAAGGAACTTAACAGATAAGGGACCAAGACCACAACAAAACTTGTTGAAAATGACCAAATCTGCAACTTTTCAAACGTTTGAACCGTAACCACATAAAATGAAAAACCATAGGGACCATTTTTGCAGTTTTGTCTTAATTAACCCATAATGCTAATATCTGTTGTCTTCTACCCATCACGTGCTTAGGTAAGTCAAGTTCCACATAAGTGAAACTTATAAAATCCAAATTGTGGAAAACTATACAATAAGTGTAGCTTTTTTGCGATGTATAAATGAGCACAGCTCTGATTAAGTGATTATGTTCTACTTGTGTCAAGTTCTGCTACCCCAATAACTTCATAAAGAACCAAAAATATGTTTACGGAAGTTGAGTTCGATTTTCCTTTCCTTGAATCCATTCCAAAACATCTTTTTGACGATCATTTAGAGATCTGCCACAATACTACTTTCCAAAATCCTATAAGCTATATGAGCTCTAATGTCAACAACTGGAGCTTTCCTGAAAAGTCGGAAGAGTCCCCTAATATGGAAGATATCTCGACCTTTTGCAACTCACCAAATTCATCGAAGTCATCCAACATGTGTAGCCCAAATTCTAGTCCCATTTTTCCATTTTTTGTGGATGATGAAGTTGCACCATCCCTAAATCTTGATGAACTTATTGAAATCTATAGTAGTTTAGATGATAAAAGTTACAGCACACTTCCAGACACCAATATAGATCACCTTAGTGAAGTTCCGAGCATACTTGAAGAAACCCAATCAGAATTTTCTACCGCCACCATTGGTAATCACCCATGCATCCATAACAGTTCAGAGAGAGATAGAAGCAAGCCACAAAAATGGGATTTCTCGACTGGGCACGTTGTTCAGTTTGGCGAGGAAGCCTTTTCCAACAGGAAAGACAGCCGTAATTTGCCAACAGTAAAGGAGTTGCAATCGGATGATGGGCATGACGTTCATGTTCAACATCTTTCGTTTCTTTCATGCAGGAGTTACAGAGGGATAAGAAGACGACCATGGGGAAAGTACACTGCTGAGATGCGGAACCCAGAAAAAAGAGGATCGAGGTTGTGGCTAGGGACATATGAGACACCAGAGGCAGCAGCCATGGCATACGATCGAGCGGCTTTTAAGTACCGTGGATCAAACGCCCTGCTTAACTTCCCACATTTGATCGAGTCGCACAAGGAAATGCCTGAAAAAAATTTCACGAAGAACTTATCATCATCTTCTTCATTGAAGTCAACAAAAGACACGATCAGGAAGAGAACGAGAACTTTAGTTATTTAGATTATTTTTTTTCAAAGCAATAAGTTGGAGAACTTTTGACGATATAGTTGTGCTGTCAATTTCAACATATTAATGTAAAAACAATCAATTAGGGTTTGAGTTTATAAAATATATTTAAATGTTAAAAAAAATATTATTCTTATAACAAAGACCATGGAAATATATGGCGTGTTCGGCACGAAGCGTTTGAGTGCTTCTAACTTCTACCATTTGACAAAATGCTAGCTCCGTTAAAAATAAAAAGTTTCATTACACACTACAAACTTCTAGCGTTTAGTTTAATCATAATGTTCCAAATCCAAATGTTACTTCATTTAACGTTTAACAAAACGCTACAAAATACAAGTTAATCACTATTTGCTACAGGCTACCCGCTATTAGCTAGTTTTGCCGAACACGCTCATAGTTCAAAATAGATCATTTAATTAAACCATTTTTATTTAAAACTTCCAAAGACTTTTCAACTTTTATACTGAATTGATTAGAATTATATATATATATATATATATATATATATATATATATATATATATATATATATATATATATATATATATATATAGAGAGAGAGAGAGAGAGAGAGAGAGAGAGAGAAAGACAGACAGACAGAGAGAGAGAGAGAGAGACGCAGAGACAGAGACACACACACACACACACAGAGAGAGAGAGAGAGAGAGAGAGAGAGAGAGAGAGAGACATAAGTGTGTAACAATGTAAAATTTTCATTTTTCAAACACGGTAAATTACATATCACATTTCTCCAAAACTTCAAGTATCAATGTCAAAACATAATTTCAAAAATAGTTTATCACAAATCCAGTATCCAATAATAGATATAACTCCAGCTTAGGTGTGTGTGTACAATCAAGTCGGTGCCTTCCCGCGATCCTCGAAACTACCTGAAACACATAACACATAACACGGTAAGCACAAAGCTTAGTAAGTTCCCCAAAATACCACGCACATATAATTAGCCACTCAAGGTTATAGCTCTGTAAGACCCTCTGGTCAATTTGTTTCAGTGGGACCCTCCAGTCCCACAGCTCGTTGGACCCTCTGGTTCGGTCTAAGTGAGGACCCTTCGGTCTCACTGCTTGTTGGACCCTCCGGTCCGGTCTAAGTATCTCATAATATATCATACAGTACATATCACACAGAAATTGCATAACTCAAGCAAGCACATAAGACCCTCTAGTCATACATAATTACCACTCTAAGTAAAGTATAGTGAGAAGACTCACCTCGTAAGAACTTGGATAATCTCGATCTCGAATCACCGGTCTAGCCTCCGTCTAACACACACACAATAATTATCCCTAATTAATAACGGCTCTCACAAGGCTAGACTAACCCTTCCATACACTCACAAAAGGGTAAAAGACCATTTTACCATCCATGGGCTTAATAGACCACATGTTGACCAAACCCTAAAAGTCAACCGAAAGTCGACGGCAGGGAGTACGCTGCGCATACCAACTCTCTCCGTTGGGCGTACTCGGCTGCCATGCAGGCATCGGGGATGCTCGACCCCTATGCTGCGCGAACTGGGATTACGCCCAGCGTATGTCCCAGTTTCACTCTCCTCACATTTTTGGTCTTAATCAGTTAAGACATAGGCTCATATCTCATATCTGGACTCCCTAATGTCTCTTGATCCATAAAGTCAGTGACTTTAAGCCTTTGCATGGTTGATTAGGTCACAAACACTCAAAACACCCATCCCTTTTCCTCATGAAGCTCATAACTCATGCATGGCTTACTCCTAACGTCCAAGATTGGATTTTTATGGCTCTACTCCACAAAATACACTGAAAACGGGTAGATCAAGGTCTCTAGAGCTCGTTATCTCATAAAGTCTCCATCTTTTGGGACAAAACCCTCAAATACTTCATATGAATGAACCAAACAATAGAGTGAGAAAGCTTGAAACTTTATACCTTTATATGAAGCTTCCACACAACTAAGCTCAGATCCAAACTCCTGGGACTCTCACTCCTTCTTCTTTACTTCAAGAACACAAGATTACACTCATGAGCTCTCAAATGCACTCTCCAGCTATAAGGACAAAGATTTAGGGTAGGTGGGTTTGGTGTCTAGGAATGGTGGCCAGGAATGAGGCCATCGTGTCCTTTAAATAGGGAGCTCACTAACAATTAGGGTTTCATTCTGGGCCTAGTACGCCCAACGTACCCAATGGTACGCTCAGCTTACTAGGTAGCCTCCGCGTCACATGCACACATTCGAGTACATTGAGCGTACACTCTGGTACGCCCCGCGTACTCGTTTACCACCTTTTCTCTAATAAGGGCCAAAATGGACAAGAGCTCAAAAGATCAAGGTTTTACAAGATATACCTGGACTTGGGATGTTACAATTCTCCCCCACTGGAATCAGAATTTGCCCTCGAAGTCATGCTCTACAAATAACTCTGGATGCTGCTCCGGCATCTCCGACTCCGCCTCCCAAGTCAGCTCAGACCCCCTCCGATGTTGCCACTAGACCTGAACCAAAGGCACTTCCTTGTTTCTTAGAACCTTAACCTTTCGATCCAAAATCGCGATCGGCCTCTCGATGTAATTCAGGTTCGCATCCACCTGAATGTCCTCTAGTGGCACCAGTGTCATCTCATCGGCTACATACTTCCTCAACTGGGATACGTTGAAGGTGTTATGGATCTGACTCAATTCCGCAGGTAGCTCCAACTGTGTAACGCCCGTAGATTAGGGTTGGTCAATTTAAGGACAATAAGCGTCAAAAATGACTTTTGGATGGAATATTATTTTGAAGGAATAATCTTAACTAAGTTGTTGTATATGTTACAAGGATTCCGTACATATAAAGAACGCTGAAATCTGAATTATAATGAAGAAGTTATGACCTGTCAAAGTTTCGCGACAAAACCGGCACGACACAGCGCGACGTAAATAGTAAATTTACGTTAGAGCGATATTTGGCCTTAGCAATCTAAATGAAATTCGTAGAATACGTTACTTCGAGAGCGTGCATAAAAAGAACGTCTAAATCTGACTTCGTATGAGGAAGTTATGATTTTTCGAAGTTTCAGCATTAGCAGTATGCATCCCGAAGTTCGAATATGAGATCAAAAGATTTCTAGCCAAAAAGATCTAAATTAGAATCAAAGATCTCATCGATAGTAGTCCAACGGTAAAAAGAAAGACGAAAACGGACGTTAGACGAAGAAGTTATGGATTTCTAACGAAGTTTTCTTATCCCGACCTACTAAAAATAATATAATAAAAATAAAGTCAAAATTAGCCGACGAAGTCTAAACGAGAGTTGTAGAGCATAATCTCTTCTACGCGTGGATATAAAGAACGTCGAAAACGAAGTTTATATGCGAAAGTTATGATTTTCTGAAGTTCGGGGCGCCAAACCCCAAAACTGTCAGAGTTCCCGACGTGAATATAGGGTTCACGACGGGAACTCAGTATTTATGACTTCTGGATCCTGACAGACGCAAGTTGCGATGACGCACCTGATGATTATTGAACTCATGATGTGAATATTTGAGATTCATGACGTGAATCCAGAAAAATGTCCCTATAAATAGAATTCAATGGGCAACCGAGTTTGGTTGCTCAATCTCTTCTCTCCCACTCCCAATACCCTCTCTGAGCCCTATTTTATACCCCCGACGCCCCGGTATCATCCTGAGACCCGAAGCAAGTCCCGAATCCCGAAGATCCCTAGAAGAAAAGAGTTTCCGAGCCGAAGCTCTGCTTGCGAGAAGCCCGGTGTGTGAAGATCTTCCAGTTTTATCGAAGAATACTACTTTATGAGCCGTAGTGCTATCCGAGAATCGTCTAATCAAGTGAGTGTGTAGTTACTTTCTTCTAACGCATATATATGAAGTATTTGCTATGAAATACGTGTTATGTGTTTATATATTGTTTGTTTATTTGAGATGGATGTTGGATGAATGCTTTATATAGGTTTGTATATGATATAAACTATATATGTAATTTATATCTACAAATATGTTGGGTGGAACATGGGTACATGGAATACTTGGTGTATGATGAGAGATGGTATGAGTAAACCCTGGTGACTATTAGACGTAGTTCCTATTAGATAAAACCCTAGCGACGATGTGACTTTGTGCCTGTTAAGTGAACCTTGGTGACTATGGAGTTAGCACCTGTTAAAGTGAACCTTGGTGACTATGGAGTTAGCGTCTGTTAAAGTGAACCTTGGTGACTATGGAGTTAGCGCCTGTTAAGTGAACCTTGGTGACTATGGAGTTAGCACCTGATAGCTATGGATTTAGTACCTGATAGATAAACTTTGGCAACAATGGACTTCGTGCCAATTCCTTAGGTAAATCCTTAGGAACGAATGAATAAAGGATAGTTGATTCTTAGGGTAAAACCTTAAGAAATAAAGAAGATAATGGGGATGGGTAATTGGGTTGATTGTTTGATGATTAAATATAATAATTATATTATTATGGGCTGAAAATCCTATATGCTTACCAGGCTCCCAAGCCTGACTCACTTAGTTTTCTTTGTATTACAGGTAATGGCGCAAGAGTATAAGTTGGTGGACTTGACGAGAGATTTTGGATTATAGATCAGTAGTTATAAATAATTGTTGTAAGGTCTATTTTAAACTGTTTATGCTTTTGGTCTGTATCGGAACATGACATCCCGAGATTTTTTTATTTAATGAAAATACATTTCTTTAAAGAAATTCTTTGATAAATTCTTATCACATTTTGTTTTGGGAACAAATTCCGCAACTGTTTTCTGTAAACGATTACTCTGATTTTAAAACAAAGCATAAACAAATCGGTCTTTTTTGTCGTGAAAATGGGGATGTCACAAACTGGTATGCTACTCTACCCACTCTGACGGTCACTCTGAAAGGACCAATGTATCGGGGTCCCAACGTACCCCGCTTCCTGAATTGGATCACCCTTTTCCATGGGGATACCTTCAGGAGCACAAAATCTCCGACCTGAAAGTCTAGCTCGGGTCGTCGCCTGTCCGCATAACTCTTCTGATGACTCTGGGCCGTCAGTAACCTCTGTCTGACCTGCTGAATCTTCTCGGTCGTCTTTATCACTATCTCCGTGCCACCCATCACTCTCTTTCCCATCACTCCCCAGCAAATGGAAGTCCGACACCTCTTGCCATACAGAATCTCAAACGGAGGCATACCAATACTCGAATTATAGTTGTTGTTGTAAGAAAACTCAGTCAGTGGTATGTAGGTGTCCCAACTTCCTCTGAAGTCCATGACACATGCACGTAGCATGTCCTCAAGCGTCTGAATCGTCCGCTCGCTCTGCCCGTCCGTCTGCGGGTGATACGCAGTGCTGAAATGCAAGCCCGTGCCCAACTCCTCATAAAATTTCTTCCAAAACCTGGAAGTGAAACGCACATCGCGATCCGACACTATCGAGATTGGCACTCCATGCCGAGCTACCACCTCTCTCACATAGATCTCGGCAAATCAATCTGCAGAATAGCGCTCACTAATAACAAGGAAGTGAGCACTATTTGTTAACCTGTCCACAATCACCCAAATCGCGTCAACTCCACGCGCCATTCTCGGTAGTTTTGTGATAAAATCCATGGTAACGTGCTCCGACTTCCAATAGGGAATCTCTAAAGGTTGCAATGGACCATGCGGTTGTTGGTGCTCAACCTTGACCCGACGGCAGGTCAAACACCTCTCAACTACCCATGCAACATCCCTCTTCATACAGGGCCACAAATAGTCTCTCTTTAGGTCTAAATAAATCTTAGTGGCCCCAGGATAGATTGAGAACCTTGATCTATGCACCTCTTCCATTAGTATACGCCAAGCTCCGCCCGTATAAGGCACCCAGATCCGCCCTTGTAAAGTCATAAGTCCTCGGCTATCCGTCTCAAACTCGGACGCCTACCCAATTACTCGCTCTCTCTTGTGGTTCTCCGGTTTCACAACCTCCGCCTGGGCCTCTCGAATGGTATCCAGGACTGGATTCATCACTGTCATCCTCATATACATGTCTCGAATCGGGGCACTCTCTACTCGACGGCTCAGGGTGTCGACTACCACATTAGCCTTGCCTGGATGATACATGATCTCACAGTCATAGTCTTTCACCACATCCAACCATCTCCTCTGTTGCATATTCAGGTTGGGCTAATCCATGAGATACATTAGGATCTTGTGGTCCGTGTATATGGTACACGAAGCCCCATATAAATAGTGGCGCCAGATCTTGATGGCGAACACCACCACCCCAACTCTAGATGGTAGGTGGGAGATCTCATCTCATGAGGCTTTAACTGCCTCGATGCGTATGCTATCATGTGCCCTCTCTGCATCAACACCACTCCTAACCCGGATATAGATGCATCACAAAAAATCACAAAGTCCTCCGCTCCCTCGGGAAGGGCCAACATCGGGGCTTCGCATAATCTTTGGCGATGAGTCTCAAATGAGGTCTGCTGCTCGGGACCCCAAGTAAAAGTAACGCCCTTCCGGGTCAACCTGGTGAGGGGGACAAAAATCTTGGAGAAATCCCTAATAAATCTTCGGTAGTAGCCGGCTACCCTTAGAAAACTCCTGATCTCGGTGGGGGATCTCGTCACCTCCCATCTCATAACTGCCTCAATCATGGCCGGATCGACCAAAATCTCATTCTAATTAACGAGGGGTCCCATAAAATAGTTAGTACTTCCAAGTTCCTTTATTGCAAATTCAAGATTGAGTCAAGCAATGAAAGATATAAGAACTTTCGGTTGATTTCCTGTTAAAATAAGATCGTCAACTTAAACCAGTAAGTACATAATGTAGGAATCCCGTGTAAAGATGAATAGCAAGGGATCAGATTCACTGAATGAAAACCTATTTTGGATCGAAAGATGACTTATTCGTTGAAACCATGCCCGGGAAGCCTGCTTTAGATTATAAATAGCTTTGTTAAGTTGACAAACATGATCAGGAAACTATGAATCAACAAATCCTGGAGGTTGTTCCATATACACACATTCATTTAAGTGACCATGAAGGAACACATTATTTACATCAAGCTGAAGGAGTCCCCAATTATTAAGAATAGCCAGGGCCAAAATGACACGTATAGTAGAAGCCTTCACAATAGGACTGAAACTGTGGGAGAAATCAAATCTGGGTATTTGGTTGTAGCCTTGGGCAACAAGACGAGCTTTGTGACGTTCAATGGTACCATCAGAACGTTATTTACATCCAAGTATTGTTATTATATAAAGCATCGAGTTCCTTTTGCATGGATTTCATCCAATGTGGGATTCTGATGACAGTTTTGAAACCATTTGGGTCACTGGCTGAGAACAAGGTGGAAAACAAGGCCTGCCGAGTAGTGTGAGAGAAGTTTGCATGATATTTTGGTTTGACAATTCCTGATTTTGCACGAGTCTGCATAGGATTAGAATGAGCAGGTAGACAAGGCGGTATTATGGTACAGCTAGACTCAGTTCGATGATTTGCAATTCCAATGAATTCAACTATCGGATTGGAGCGGGATCTAGACACCTCATTGAAGACTGGCTCGGAGATTAGTTGGTAGTTAACATGCAGACCCATAGTAGATATGTCATCATAAAACATGCCACAAGGGCGTGTCGACTCCAGTTGAACATCATTTATAAGAATCGGCTGATAATTTGGTGAGAAAAATGGGTTATCATCCATAAAGGAGTGTAGGGGCAATAAGCCAGATGGTTGCACTGATTTATCCTCAGAAAACAGGAATGTGCGTTCATCAAAGCGAGCATGTTGTTTAATGTATATCCGAGAGGTGACAACATCAAGACACCTATGAAGATGCAAGGAATGCTTCATGGAGCAAACTTGTGACTCGAATAATCACGTAAATATGGATATACACGACATGCGAATATATGGAAATTTGAATAAGAAGGCTTGCAAGAAAATAAGGCCTCAAATAAGGATTAACCATCCAATATATGAATTGGGAGACGGTTAATAATGTAGATTGTCGAGGTAAATGCATCCACCCAATATGAAGTTGGTATGTGACCATTAAAGATCATCGCCAGTCCAGTTTCAATCACAAGATGATGTTTTTGTTCAATACTCCTGTAACATCCATAAATATTACGCCAAATTTAAACTTTTTCAATCATAAATAAAATCAAACAGCGTTTGTTTACAAAAATGTTTTCAAATCAATATCCATCAGAGTGTCCCAAAATCATTACATAAGGATGAGGAGCGGTACGGTTACGCCTTCGCCTTGCCATGATCTCCTAAAGTACCTGAAACAATAAACTGAAAACTGTAAGCCCGAGGGCTTAGTGAGCTACCCCCAAAATACCAATACCACACTGAGAATACCATATCAGTAATAATCAATCAATCAACATGTATACTGGGCCATCAGCCTTACTGGACCTCCCTACCGCGCCTACAGTCTGTCTGGATCTATCCCGAGCCTTTGGTATGACTGGTCCGCCACGTGGGCCTACAGTCTCCCCGGACCGCTCATAGGGTATGTTGGCCTTCAGCACAAAGCAGGACCGCCTCAACCCCACTAACAAGCAAATAACCATGTGCGCATAACTATCATATACTGGCATATACAAACATCAAACATATTTATCACACTGATCATCAATCATAGAATTCTCCTATAACTAGAGTACCGACCTAGCAGGTCACTAACATACCAATCCCTACGGATCATAAGAGCATAACGTACTGTCTACCTTGATTCCGATCTAACAGATCATAACCACGTGTAGCATACCATAACAATAACAACTAAAGGACCAGCCTTGGTGCCGTAGACCCTATCAATATAGTGAGGATAACTCACCTCACAGATGTTGACTCGAAAGGTAAACTCCAAATCTCGGATCACTTGACACAGGCTCCACCACCTATTATCATAGTACAACATACTCATAAATCCTTAACCTTATAAGGTAATCCATAACCCACTAGTCAACCCGTGGTCAAAGTCAAAGTCCTCAGTCAAGGTCAACAGTCCATGTTGACCTTAACTCGTCGAGTACCCTCGGCTACTCGCCGAGTTCCTTGAACCACTTTCTAACTCGTCGAGTCATCGAGGTGACTCGTCGAGTTCCTTCGATTCTCGATCAAACTTTAAGGCCACCCGTCGAGTTTCCTCCTTGCAACTCGACGGATACACACGCACACATATCCTGGAGAAAACTCATCCGACTCGTTGAGTTGTTCTTCAACTCGTCGAGTCTAAGGAAATCATCATCGTACTCGTCGAGTTCACGGCCATCTTCATGTGACTCGCCGAGTCCATTAAGTCCTTTTTCCATACAAACCTATTTTGAGCCATGCGGCGGCTCTAAATCACAAATCCAAGCTTCTAGGGCATGCTTATCACGTAAAGTTGCAAACTTTATGTGCATGCATGGCTATAAAGGCTCTAAATGCCTATTTTAAGTTCTTAATGGAGCTTCATGCTCAAGAGGGACCTCAATCATGACCAAAATTGTAACTTTATGCTTCTAGAATCCAAGGAGGGTCCAGATCTGAAGTTACAACCTCATATCTAGCCCATAACTCATCTTACCAACTTAATATTCCACAAAAACCCTAAACTCAACCAATAGAAGAGATCTACAAGGAAAAATGGCGATTTGGGTACCTCTAGAAGATGATAACAGAGATAAGTGTTGATTCCCACAATCTACTTGCTCCAATCTCCTTCTCCTCCAAGCCTTATCCCTCCAAGGATCCTCTTTTCAAGCTTCAAACACTTATTAGGGTTCTCAAGGACTCTCTAGATTCGTAAAGAGGCCCAAGGGAGGCTAAGGTTCCTTTAAATAAGGTGCAAAACCTCGGGATTTAGGGTTTCATCTGTCAGCTCCTACTCGCCGAGTCCCAATATGGACTCGTCGAGTAGGTCACTTAACACGCAATCCCACCCCGCTGCTACTCGACGAGTAGGGCAACCAACTCGTCGAGTAGGGCTTAACCCAATAAATCTTATTTAAAAAAATACCTGAGAATTGGGGCGTTACAACTCCCATTTTGTTGAGGGTTATACACGCAAGAAAACCGGTGAAACGTCCCATTGTCTTCAAGGATGCAACAAACATTTTTCGAGAAAACTGAGTTTGTACAAATTTTATGAAAATCGAAAAAATTCTTGGAAACCCAGACTTCTTTTTAATGGATTGATCCAACTAAAGTGTGAGAAATCATCCACAAAACAATGCATAGAAATGATAACCATCAAACGATGTAACCGAGGATGGACCCTATAATTCACAGTGAATGAGGTATAATGGGAGCAATGCTTTTTGTTCATTAATTTCAAATGGTAAACAGTATCACTTAGACATTTGAAAAGAGGAGCATAGCCCTGATTTAGGTAAAATAGAGGTAACAAATAAACAACCCAATTTATTTAAAAGTAAAATGGTGTCAAAGGACATATGACCCAATTGTAAATGCCAGAGTTCAAAGGAGGCATTCAACTGTGATTCAGAAACAAAAGCCTGAGATCCCGAAGTCAAGACATACAATCTATTTTCACATTTTCCGTTGGCCAACACCTGTTTCGTCTTGCGGTCCTGAATATAAAATTATGGTTGGTAAAATAACACATGCACGTTATTGTCAGTTGTTAACTTACTAACAGATAATAGGTTTTTCTTAAGATGAGGAATCACCAACACATTAGTCAAGAGAATATGATTTGAAACTGAAGTATGACCAACATAGGAAACGAAAAGTTTATTACCATTGTCAAAAGTGACATGCGTTTGGCACGCATACGGGGTGGCTTGTAGGACAATGTCTTTAGATGGTGTCATATGATTCATGGCTCCGTAGTCCACAAACTAATCAAGACTCGAGAAGGTAACATGGCATGGTGCGTGAAATGCCTTAGTGAGATCAGCATCCGTGGAGACAATTTTTGAAGAAAACTAAGGCAAATTGGGACAACGATTGGCATAATGACCCTCAGAGCGATATAACTAACAATGGGATGGTCGTCAACCCCTTCCACGACCATTATAATTATATTCTCTTTAGTTTTCACCACCATCACGACTGCTATGTTGACGTGGACAAGCTGATTGTTCGGCAGCAAAAGCCACAACGACAGGAGTCACACCATGAAGGGAGTGCATAAAAAGTTCATGTGATTCAGCCTAAATAAGAAGATCTCGAAACAGAGAAACAGGATGAGTGGTATGGACAACATTTGAGAAGCCTTCAAATGAGGACCTAACCCACACAAAAACCAATGAATTTTGTCAAAATCATCAACAGGTTGTCCGACAGCAGTAAGTTGGTCGCACAGTGCCTTAAACTTCCGGCCAAATTCATAGACGGACATGGAGCCGTTGGTAGTGTGGCGTAGATGATCTCTCAAGTTCTGAATATGCTCCACTGAGGAATTGATGTTGGCAGACTCAAGGTTCAACCAGATTTGGTGAACAGTTGGCAAGCTGATGATTTCTGCCACAACCTCTTCGGTTAATGAGGAATGGATGATGATTATTGCACGTTGGTCAACAATGATCCAAGAGGTCTAAAGTTGATTGACCACGAGTTTGCCATCAACGAGAATTTCGGATGTCGGGGGATCGACGGAACCATCAATGTGAGGCATTAGGTTTTAATAAGAAAAAAGAGGGAGCATCTAATTCTTCCATACAAGGTAATTGGAAGAGGAGAGGTTGATTGTTATCATGTGCAGGAGAGTAGTCATTGGCAAAGAGTTATCAGAGGAAGATGAGGAAGACATGGAGAAAGGGAAGAAGAAACGAAGCAGAAGGGGAAAAGAATGGCCTCCGGAAAAGACCGAAGTGACTGATATCATGAATTGGTTTAACTTTCCATACCCCATAGGAATGGATATGCATTCCTTTTATAAGTGATAAAAGTTACACAATACATACACGAAGAATAGATGAAATACACAAAAGGCACAACAAATAAATAACAACAAAAGTTACAAAGACATATTAACACTTTATAGAACGAACT
Organism: Lactuca sativa; assembly: GCF_002870075.4. Taxonomy (NCBI): domain Eukaryota; kingdom Viridiplantae; phylum Streptophyta; class Magnoliopsida; order Asterales; family Asteraceae; genus Lactuca; species Lactuca sativa. The sequence goes on along the minus strand of NC_056626.2, from coordinate 64,712,077 downwards.
TGGGTTATGTATCAGTCATTTTTGGAATTTATTAAACAATGTATTTATTCTTATTCATACTTGAGAAGAATCTAATGTTATTTGAATCCTATTATATTCGATGTATGTTGTTAATTATGATCCAACGTTTCATGTCGCAACCTCGGTGATTCCGCCATCGGTCAAGGTGTGACACTGAACAAAAACATAATCTATCTTCAATAATACGATCTTTCTTTTAATGTTGAATGAAATAAAACGCGATATAATATATCTATAATAATGAGTTTTGTATATGGATAAAACTCGTTTTTATACTAGTGTTACTTTTTACTAACAGAAAAAAAATAAAGAAATAAATTATTACAAGAGAAATTATTTTTTTATAAGGAAAAATAACGAGTTAATGCAAATATTCTGAGGGAAAGTACTTTTTTAAAAGGAAAAATAACGAGGAAGTGAAATTGAATAGGAAATAAAATTTTCTAATAATAAATTTATGAAAATCATATTCATATATGTTCATAAAAAAGATAAACTATATCAAAAGTTAAATTTTATTAAATACTTATAACATATTATCTTTATAAGATATTAGCTAGAGATTGTAACTTAATTAGATTTTTGTATTAACTTTATTAAAGTTTGAATTCATAATTCATTATTTTTTATTAAAAAATAAAATTGTTATATATGTTAATTGAATTGAAGTATTATTTTAATAATACTAAAGCTTTAATTAAGAGTTATTTATTGATTGAAATTGTATTTTATAAAATCATAAATATTTTTTTACCCGTGGGTTAATGGAAAAAAATTCAAAACAATATGTTTATAGAATAAAACTTTTTTGTATTATTCTTAGTATTGCTCTTTTTATTTTTAATTTTAAGGTATTCAAGCAAATATGTATTAATTATGTTTTAATTTTGGATTGTTTATATATAATTGATTTCAAAATAATGATTATGTTAGTTTATTATATTTTTAAATTGAAAATTCTATTACTGCTATATAATATCTATTGAAATGTCTGATTTATATTTAATTTTACTCTTGTGCAACGATATGTATACACCAAACTATTGATAAAAGACATTTTAACATTTTTATGTGTTAATTAAATATAAAATATAAGAAAAACGGTTCTCCTGTCAACCTATCTTTACCAGACACATTTAGCTTAGTCCATGCAAATGAACGACTTTGATAATTATCACCCACAACATGACCCATCCTTTTTTCCGCCTACAAGAGTATTGTCTTTTTAAGGTTTTTGGTGTTTGGAAAAAAAATAATTAAATAAATAAATAAATATTATTGTTTATTAAAGTAATAAATCAGAATAACTTGTAAAAAAATAATTTATTAATGATTTTTCATCGTTTTGAGCTATTTTTATCTAAATATTATTTTAGCTTGTAACGGCATACAACTACTAATAAGCTTATTTGTCAAACACACTCTTTTGCTAAATATGCATGTATTTGAATGCTTATTCAATTACTATTATTTCGCACCAGTGGTGGCCCTAGGGTGTTGCGAGTGTGCGATCACACCAGGCCTCCAATCGTAAGGGGCCTCCGATTGAGAATTTTCTTTAATATTATATTACTAAAAAAAGTTAATAGGTTAATTAAAATAGAATTGCATGTTACAAATTTCATTTATATTATAAACAATAAAAATTTTATTTGATAAAATAATCGACTCTTTTTGTCTTTAACGATAAAAAATTTCCTTAATAATATTTTATAAAAAAGGTATGAGACCTTAATTTAATTTTTGTACATGACCTCCAGTATCTTAGGGCCAGACCTATTTCGCACGCTGAATCATTTGTTCATCATCAAATGAAGTTTGCAAACAAGATAACATTATTAGTCAGAGTAAATTACTAAAATCATCCCTATAGTTTAGTCAAAATTAAACGTTTGGTCTTTAATCTTTTTTTTTGTACTCGGATCGTCTTTATAGTTTGATTTTGTTGCGTTTTTTGTCTCTTACATACATAAACTTAGGGACCAAACGTGTAACTTTGACCAAACCATAAGGACGAAAAACACAACAAAATCAAACCACAGGGACAATCCGAATGCTAAAAAAAATTTAGAGACCAAACATATAATTTTGATAAAATCATATCCATGATTTCAATAATTTATTCATAAAGTTAAGAATAAAATTATGAGTACATCGGTCATATAAAAATAGCATAAAGGTTGTTGTACCATTCAAACAAAAATTACACAAATTAAAATAAAGTCGTCTCCAGCATAATTATATATAATATTATACAACGTACAACGTAACTAATAAGAGTAAGAGTGATATTTTCCTGGGTTGCCACATTTGACGGTTGACAATATGTACTCCATTCATCCTTAACTTACCATATGATGATGTGAGTAATCTTTTTCTATAATGATGTTTGGACTATATTCCACTACATAGACAAACTATTTCGTTTATATATATATATATATATATATATATATATATATATATATATATATATATATATATATATATATATATATATATAGATATAGGTTTAAATATTTACAGCAGCTATTGTATGCTTAAATGTACTAATAAGAATTCAAGAAATAATAAATTATTAAATAAATTATTAAAGGGCATTTTGGACCTTTTGTACTTTTAATAAAGAAAATCATTTAATTGAAATCTTGTAATTAAGAAAATAAAGTAAATATATTTGACCTAGTCATGTGTGTGGTCAAATACGTTCATCATCGGCATCAACACCATCACCCTCACTGCTGCTCACTTCTTCTCTTCGCCGACCTCCATCTTTTAATTTCTTCAATTCTTAACAATTTCAAACACTCAGTTGGAGTGTTATTGTTACTGCAGCAGGTATCAAGCACCACCTCCATGTATATAAACTCTTTTTTATTCCTTTTTCATAATCGATCGACCATGAGGACTCAATTAGAGTCATGTTCCTTTTTCTTTGTGTTTCACTGATGGGAAAAACCACCACCGAGGGGTGGTGGTGTTGCTGCTGTTGTCCATCGAACACCACCAAGAATCACTTTTTCCTCACCATTCTTACCAATCAGCAACAACTCAAACCACCTACCATCTACAGCAATCGCACCATTCCCTTTTCAATGTTATTGTCGATTCTGGAGAGACCTCGAGGCAGCAGTTGCCTAGCATCGATTACATGTAAGCTTCATCTAACCTATCCATTTTTCAAGATTATTGGTATTTCTAGTTTTTTTTTTCTTTCATTCTTTGTGTAGCAATCCTTGCCCGCCAACTGTTCGCTGAGATGGCTGAAAGAAATTTTTTGTCCATTTCCATTTACTCTTCATCACTCTTTTACTTCAATTCAATTTTAGTATACATACATATAAATAGAAAAAATGATTTTTATACATTTTGAAGGTATACATCAAATATCTTAGTGCAGTTGTCGACCCCCTTCCAACAAAAATAATTATGTGAAGAACCTAATGGAAACGGTGCAGGGCAAGTGGTGGCGAGGACACTGTCTGGTATTTAACAATGTCCTAATTAGTCGATACATGAATTGCTTCGATTGATTTCCAGTTCAGTTATTGTGAATAGAACTTTTGGTCCTTGTTGGCAACTTTATGGAATTAGACGTTCTCATCTTTTCATCTTGGGTCTATTGTTTTTGTTTCTTTTTATGACTTATTCATTTTTTCTAACCCTCCATTACAATTGAAGTTGTTTTT